>NC_047570.1:34060000-34408125 GCF_011004845.1 Esox lucius | reverse complement strand
TCCATTCACATTCACTTGTACATTTCTGTATATTTCATTATATAGCCTACAATACTAGTACATTGCACGTTATTTACATGAAATAACACATAACAGTACACCACATTACAGTACACTACTTTACATTACACTACACTATATTACAGTACACAACATTACATTACACTACACTATATTACAGTACACCACATTGCAGTACACTACGTTAGAGTACATTGTACTAAATTGTAGTAAATTACATGACCCTGCATTACATTTCTCTACATAACACTATGAGGCTGCACCTTCACTAACAGAGTACTTCTGCCAACTCCACTCCATCTACATCATATTAGTGTTGGGTTTTGGGTCATGCTGTTACGATCACTATTGTATCATGTTGTGTTTATTTTATTCAAACCTTTATTTATTCAGGGAAGTCCCATTGAGACCAAAGTCTCATTTTCAAAGGAGCTCCACTTCTGAAAGATGCAGCAAAGTACATAATGAGGAACCAGTGATGAAAACGACAACAAACACAGTGGAAGCCTCGGGCTCTGTTCCTGATACTCTACCGGTTGGGGATGTGTCCTCTGTGGGCTGGTTGGGGCCATGTTCTCTGTGGGCTGGTTGGGGATGTGTTCTCTGTGGCCTGGTTGGGGCCATGTTCTCTGTGGGCTGGTTGGGGATGTGTTCTCTGTGGCCTGGTTGGGGCCATGTTCTATGTGGCCTGATTGGGGATGTGTTCTCTGTGGGCTGGTTAGGGATGTGTTCTCTGTGGCCTGGTTGGGGCCATGTTCTATGTGGCCTGATTGGGGATGTGTTCTCTGTGGCCTGATTGGGGATGTGTTATCTGTGGCCTGATTGGGGATGTGTTCTCTGTGGGCTGGTTAGGGATGTGTTCTCGGTGGCCTAGCTGGGGATGTGTTCTCTGTGACTTGGTGGGGGATGTGTTCTCTGTGGGCTGGTTGGGGATGTGTTCTCTGTGACCTGGTTGGGGATGTGTTCTCTGTGACCTGGTTGGGGATGTGTTCTCTGTGGGCTGGTTGGGGATGTGTTCTCTGTGACCTGGTTGGGGATGTGTTCTCTGTGACCTGGTTGGGGATGTGTTCTCTGTGGGCTGGTTGGGGCCATGTTCTCTGTGACCTGGTTGGGAATGTGTTCTCTGTTGGCTGGTTGGGGTCATGTTCTCTGTGGGCTGGTTGGGGGTGTGTTCTCTGTGGGCTGGTTGGGTCCATGTTCTCTGTGACCTGGTTGGGGCCATGTTCTCTGTGACCTGGTTGGGGATGTGTTCTCTGTGACCTGGTTGGGGATGTGTTCTCTGTGACCTGGTTGGGGATGTGTTCTCTGTGGGCTGGTTGGGAATGTGTTCTCTGTGTTGTTACCTGACATCTGTGAGGCCCTTCGGTGCTGCTCCTCTCATCCTCTCCCTGTGTGTCTTTAACAACAGACTGTGTGTCCTCAGGCACTCAGGTTTGTGCTGTGCAGGTTAACAGTGTGTGTGTGTGTGTGTGTGTGTGTGCGCCTGTGTGGGAGCCTGCTTGTCTGCCAGACTGTGTTCATCTTTTCCATCTATGAGCACTTTAGCTCTGGGTAGTTAAGTGGACCGGTTTGTGTTCAAGGCTGACCCGTCTCTTGTTATCTGTCCCCGTCTCCGAGCAGAACTGCGGCTACGTTCCAAATGTCACACTGTTTCTCATACAGTCCACTACCACTGACCACAGCCCGGGCTCAAAGCAGTGCACTATGTATGGAATAGGGTGCCACCTGGGACACATTTGAAGCTTTCTCAAGCTGGGTAGGGTCCGTTCCGTGACTCCTCTCTCCATTCTAAAGCCTGTTTCCTTTCCACTGGGAAGGCTTTGCAAAATGCTCTGATAACGCTCCCGGTAATGTTGATTTTCAACCAACGGTACCAGAGCTTCAAAAAAGCATCTGGTACTTATTTTTGTAAATAGACCGAGGTCACATTGTCCTTTTTCGAGTGGGAGCAGTTAAGGTTAACTGGCTTGCTCAAGGGCAGAAATACAGATTATTGACCTTGCGGCAAAAACTGGCAACGCCCGCGCTACAGCTCAGGTAGTCTGACAGCAGGGCTACCCTTGTACAGTGACTGTGTGTATTCGTGTGTGTGTGTGTTTCATTCTGTTTGTGTGTTTGTGTGAGCGTGTGCGCGTGCTCACCATGTACCCGGGGGCACAGACGCAGGCCCCCGTGACACCCTCGCAGTCCGCCCCGTTGGCACACACGCACGGCTCCTTGCAGCCCTCGCCATAGTAACCAGACGGACAGGTCTCGTTGCAGAACAGCCCCGCCCATCCCGCGGCGCAGGCACATTCCCCCGACAACGGGTGGCAGCTGGGATCAGAGGAGAGAGGAAGAGGAGAGAGGAAGAGGAGAGAGGAAGAGGAGAGAGGAAGAGGACGGATCAGAGGAGAAAGCGTTACGAGCCGTGTGCACAGGAGAGAGGCGTGGGGATGCATTATGCAGCTTTCGCCGTCAAAACTTTAACTCGTACCGAAGATGAAACGCGACACACGAAACATGACACACGACATCTAAACACGAGGCTTTGTAGTCCGTGCTTCGACACAACACAACCACTCGAAAAAGTAGTGCACTACTTTGAACAAGATGTTAATAGGAGCCTTGGTTAAAATAAGTGCACTAAAAGAAAGCATTGCACTATACGGGGGGCCAATGGGGACAAACACAGATTCCCTTTTTACTTTTATCAAAGATTGATGATACTGTAGCTAGATACTGTAAATATCCCTCAGGTCTTGTGGTGGGGTGTTTGTGTGTTATGCAGTAAATGCGTCTCTCTCTGTTCCTCTGAGACGGTCCTGGCTATATAATCTGGATCAGATCACCAAAACGCCATATGGGCCATTCTTCTTACTTAGAATAAAGTCAGGTTCAATTGAGAGTTACAACACACTTATGTTGATGTTAACACAGGCTTCAGAATGATCTATTGGAGTGCAGATGCTTCCCTGGTGTTGGAAAACGTTTTTTTTCATGGACGCCATTTGCTATTGGTTGTTCTTAACACCGCTAACCCAACACTTTGAGAGCCTGCACATAATGACAAAGCACAGAGTAGGCAAGCAGAATGTATCAACATTTACAATCATAATTGATTATAGCCTAGCAGATGATGCTTTAATCTACCAACTTTCATCTTTTCACTGTTTTAAAAAATGGAACTTCATCACAAAACCCCCTCATTAAGTGGCAGTGTAAAATGCTGTACACATAACCCTCAAGGAGGGTTGACACGAGCTGGTTAGCAACACAAAAGAAGTCAAAGTCAACCCGAGAGCCCAGGCTAACAGGTGATAAAATCCCAGTTCAACCCTTACCTGACTGATCTTTGTCAAACCTTGCCAGTCAGGGGGGGTCATCATTCTGTCGTACCTTGTTTGCTCCTTCAAGAACCCGGGGATACGGACATAACTTTAAGTTCCCTTTAAGTTGATCACTCGACTGGATGCATCCCATGGTAGGGCACATACCTCTGTAGGACACATCCCTCGGTAGGGCAGCCCCAAAGCAACATGGAATACGCGGACTAGCTGTTCCGTGACTCCGCTGAGGACCTTGAGGAAATTAAACGTGTGTGAGGTGAAGCCTGGCTCACCGCGGAACAGATATCCAACCATAGTCAACCCTTTGAGCGATGCCCAAATGAGGTGAGGGGAGGGCACACCCAGCTCAGAGACTCTCCAGTGTCTGTCATGGAGAAAGGCTCGGTAACCCATTGGGTCAGCCTCTGCTTACACAGCGCCCAACCCCAAACTGGTTTGGCTGACAAATATTTCATGTTTTGCATTTGGGGTGACCAGCTCAGCTAATAGGCTTCACCTACTCTGCTCAAATGCCTAAGACAGGGCCACGACACCAGATGGCGCTGTGCAACTCTGAGACAGTGGATCGGGCCCTTACCAGCTGTGAAAGTTGTGACTTAACCGAGCCAACCTGTTGTGTATGGCAGTGAGGTGACGGACCGACACAGAACCATTCTGTCACAGTACCTGAGGGTGTTGGGGGTGTTGCAGGGACAGTATTTGTCACAGATGAGTCCATAGAGTCCGGAGGGACAGAACCGGTCCTGGCAGCTGGGACCCTTGAAGCCTTCGTCGCAGAGACACGCCCCGTTGATGTGATAGCATCTCGCCCCGTTCTGACAGTCACACTTATAGGCACACTGAGGCCCATAGGAACCCACAGGGCACTCATCCTGACACCTAGAGAGAGAGGGAGGGAGGGAGGGACCGAGGGAGGGAGTGAGAAGAAAGAGAGGTGGACAGCCAGGAGAAAAGAAGAAAAAATAAGAGAGAGATAGAGAGAAAATTGGTATACAGAGAAAGAGAGAGAGAAGTCAGGGACAGAGAAACAGAGGGAAACAGAGAGAGAGAGAGAGAGAGAGAGAGAGAGAGAAGTGAGAGATCAGAAACAAAGAGGTAGACATAGTGAAGGATGTATATTGTAATGTCATCATTTTGCTGGATAACCTGACCTCTTGGAGGACAGCTGAGCGTGACGTGCAGCACCGACATACATTATCAACACCTCACGCAACGTCAGTATCATAACACCCTGCTTTAACTTCCCAGGTTACAGCGTTACCTCCATTTCACCAACAACAACGCTAATTAATCCCAATGAGTCGAGCCCACTGACACCCCGAAATGTCACGTTCTCCAAATACCGCGGCCTTAGGTACCGCCCCCCCCCCCCCCCCCCCCCCTCCGCCGGGTACCACAACACCAGCATCCGGTGTTACTGGGCGGGTCAGCGGGGCGGACATTAGACAGGGCCCTGGACGCTGAAGCTCAAGGTGAATCTCTAGTCATTAATTGTAATGAATATTACCCACAGCACAGAGGATGAGGCTGTCTATGTGTGGAATTGTAATGAGGGGGTGGGGGGGTGGGGGGGTGGGGGTTGGGAGGAGTTGAATGTTAAAGTCTGCGATCCAAACGGCATCCGTATCCCCTTTGTAGTGCACTCACATCATCCGGAGGGGCCTGGTACCCGGGCAGGGGATAGGATGGACGTTTGGGACGCGGACGATATTAAGTATACAATCCTTCGGTGTTTATAACACATCCCAGACAGGAGTTAAGACAGAGACGAATCGCTCAAATAATCACACAGGCTTTCTGTGGTCTCCGTCTAGAAACATGTGGGAATGGAGGCAAGTAAATGCGAGATAATCCCTCGCAGGATAATACACCTGTCGGTATTGTAATGAATGGGGGTGATTTGGCTAGATTTTAAATTAAGAGAAGGGGGGGGGTGAGTGAATGTATGTGTGTGTAGGTGTGTGTGCGTGTATGTGTGTGTCTATGTGTGTGTGTGTGTGTCAGGTTAAAGGAAAGGTATTCCTCTGGACAATGAGTCTAGCAGAGGTAATAAATCCATATGCCAGAGAGAGAAAGAGAGAAAGAAGGATGAGAGGACAGGACAGATAGGATGGAGAGGACGGAACTAAGAACTAGTTATTTCAATTGACTTCTTGTAAACGTTTTCCCCGGGTTGTTAAAGAGGTAAATTATACCCAGAGTGGAGGAAGACTCAGAGAGAGAGGAAGACAGAGAGAAAACGCGAGGGGGGAGGGGCAGGAGAGGGAGAGAGAGAGAGGGACAGAGAAGGACGTGGGGAGAGAGAGAGATGGAGGGATGGAGGAAGTCGGAGACAGGGTTTAAGAAATGGAAGAGATGGAAATAAGCAGGCATAAAGAGAGGTGAAGATGGAGACAGGCATTTAAAAATAAAAGGAATGCATTGAAACCGGGCCCCCACTTGAGGACACCTCCAGACAATAATTAGCTCAAGCAGAAATTCCGACATTCATGTATGGAAAATAGAAGTTAAACAAAATGGAATACCAATTTGAAATCCTTTCATGCGCACATGATACCTGACCCATACTGATGAGAATAAACTTATGATGAAGAGCCCTATTTGAGCATATTCATTACACTGTATTCCAATTACGTACACAGATATATTCTATGTATATTCCAGCTATAGACATATTCTCTCTCTCCTGTTTATATATTATATACACACACATACACACACAGACACACGATCAACACGTCTCCTATGTACTGTATATTATATACTACTGCTCTTAGTATCTTTCATTCTTCTTAACTGTCTCTTCTTAACTCTTCACTATCTAACCTCTTTTGGTTTTCAGCTCTCTCGTCCCTCCTCTCATTCTGTCACTCTCTTGTATTCAACTCTCTCTCTTGCTCTGTGCCAGTCATCTCTCTGTCGTTCTGCCACTCTTTTCTTGTCCCCCCCTCATTCTTTCACTCTGTCCCCTCTCATTCTGTTACTCTCTTCTCCATCTGTTTCTAGCGTGCGCTAAGTGCTCATTCTGAGAGCCTGTAGTTTCCACAGTTCAGGGTCCAGGACTCTACCTCTCCCCACTGTAGCCTGAGGTGCACTGGCACTGCCCGCTGATGTGGTCGCACAGACCTCCGTTCCGGCAGGGGCACTCCTGGCTGCAGTTGATACCGTAGGCGCCAAATGGGCAGGGCTGTGCGCACACAGAACCCTGAGGATAACACACAAAGGGTTAGAAGGAAGGCTCGATGAACCCACATGCAGCAATTAGAAAAACCATTGTAAGGAACCTTTAGAAAAACCATTGTAAGGAACCTTTAGAAAAACCATTGTAAGGAACCTTTAGAAAAACCCTGATGGAACTCGAAGAAGTCACGATAGGAGCAATCCTGATGATAGTCCACACCGTATTGCATTTTGTGAGACATTTCTGAACATAGTGGATCTGTGGAGTGTGTGGTAGAGGACAGCAAGAAGGACAGTGGGTTCTACAGTTAGATTCACGCTCTGTAGCGTTTCACAATAAGCACATCTATGTTTTAAAATGTTTAGTGCTGCAGCATAAAAGTCACTGCTCTCTGTGCTTTGCTCGGCCGAGTTTCTAGAATCAAAACAGATGACAAACTCTGTGAATTTTGCCAAAAAGGTCTACAGCTTGTAGAAATGGTGGAGCAACAACAACAGCCTTCAGAGAATACAGTATGACAGAAATGTAGTAATGTAGAGATGGTGCTGTCATCCAACATGCAGAGTGAAAGATAACACCATTAAAACCCAGTTAACCACCTTGGGGCTGTGGGTGGGTAGTTCACTGGGCAGTCCCATGACCTGCTAGCAACGCTACATGTGGACACTCCAACAAATAGGTGAAGCGCTAGCCCGGAACCTAAAACTTTACACCACTGACTACGAAAGAGAAAAGTCCTGCCAACCTAGAACCAAAAAGATTGAAAGTGCTGCACTGCAGAATGAATGCTGTTGACGCAGTTTAGATTAAAGAAACGTTAGCTTTAAAAAATAAAATAAAAAATTGTTCGGTTGGAGAATGTTTGCGAAATAAATCAGTGAGTGAGCAACATAGTTTGAAGGATACCCTTTCCAACTGAAAGATGTGGTAAATGTATTTTTAATGTCTTAGGGAAGGCAGTGCATTATGGGTGAGTATGCGTAAAGATGCAGCGCGACTAGACTGTACCATCCACCCGGCAGGGCAGGAGCACTCCCCCGTGACATGGTGGCACGTCCCTCCGTTCTGACAGGGGCATCGCTGCTCACACTGGGCGCCATGACTACCGGAGGGACAGCGCTCACCGCAGCTGGAGGGACAAGAGAACAGGTCATCAGGGTCGCCATGAGACACATCCAAATTGCCAAATGAAATTCCTCAGAGCACCCAGGCTAAGACAGTACATTGTGAATGAAGGCAACCAAGCATCAAAACAAGGAACATTTGTGAAACTTACAGCAATGCTGAACATGAATAAAATAAAACTAGGCAAGTCAGAGCACATTTTGCAACTTGTTCCACTTCATTAGAATCAAAGGCAGTTCAATCTAGTACAGAAGCTACCTTTGGCATGTCTAGTACTACTCAATCCTGTGTTCTTGTGCTGTATTCTATTGGTTTGAAACAAATAAGCTGGACATTTTCCGATAACCACAGACACAATAACTGGCAAACCCCCAGTTGACCCCAAGACACTGCAGGGTTGTTGTGTCAGGCACCGACCCCCAGTTGACCCCAGACACCACAGGGTTGTTGTGTCCAGCCCTGACCCCCAGTTGACCCCAGACACTGCAGGGTTATTGTGTCAGGCCAGACCCTCAGTTGACCCCAGACACCACAGGGTTGTTGTGTCAGGACCCAACCCCCAGTTGACCCCAGACATCACAGGGTTGTTGTGTCAGGCCCCAACCCCCATTTGACCCCCGACACCACAGGGTTGTTGTGTCAGGTCCGGACCCCCAGTTGACCCAGACACCACACAGTTGTTGTGTCAGGCCCTGGCTACTCACGTGGCCCCGGTGTATCCCGGCGCACAGATGCACTCCCCGGTCCTGTGGTGGCAAGTGGCGCCATTCAGGCAGCGGCACTCCAGCTGGCAGCCCTTCCCGTAGAGCCCCGCCTCGCACAGCTCCTCGCAGCGCCAGCCCTGGTACCCATCAGTGCAGACGCATGCTCCCGTGATGGGGTTGCACTTGGCCCCGTTCTGGCACTGGCAACGGTTGCTGCAGTGGGGGCCCCAGAAGTCAGCCTGACAGCCTGGAGGAGAGAGGGAGCAGGTGACGTTAGACGCACAATAGCCGTCCGCTGGTTTTAACATGCGTGTTTCATCGCTCCTGTGACGAAGGCTTCAAACCAATGATATATACATATACATATGTATATATATATACATATTTATATATATGAATATATACATATACATACATATATATATATATATATACATATATATGAATGAAGATTAAGTTAATTGACTCTATATGCTGGTGTAGTGAAATATCAACACATCAGAGTTTGGTTGAGTCCCGAGAGATAGGTGAATTCTCAAGCGATGGATGTTGCATGTTGTGAGGCGGGGTGCTTTTATTTTGTCCTTTTTCCATGCAAGTGGGCAATTATTTTACTGTCTTATCCCAAGTTCCCCTCAGAGAGTAGGGTCACGGCCAGGGGTCACGGCCAGGGGTCACGGCCAGGGGTCACGGCCAGTGTCTGCCATTATCAATAGCGACCCTGAAGAGTCTTTCTCAAGGGGCTCGTCGACCGATATTTCCGAACTTGAGCGGAATCCAAATGCAGACTGACGTTGGAGTCCTGATGACAAAGAAACCAACTAAACGACAGACAAGAGGAAACACACTCCCTATTCCCAACAGTGGTCTGCTTCGACCCAGAGTCCTCCGTTTAAGAATATAAGTGCTGCACTATCAAGTGAATAGGATTTCACGTGGAAAGCAAGCCAACTGAATTAGAGGAGACACTAAAAGTAGATGTTAAACCAGACAGAGACAGCCAGACAGAAAGTTGTACAACTTTATTTCCCAGCTAGCGAGTGTCACAGGGGAGTACTGCAGTCATAGTATTAAATGTTTCATTGATATTGAACAGTGTGGTGGACAGAGACATAAATCACCTTTTCTCGCTTTCTTTCACTTCTCTCTCTCATTTGCTATCTTCCCCTTTTACTCTCTCATCTCTCTCTCTCTCTCGTCCAGCTCTCTCTATCTCGTCTATCATTTCCTATCTCTGTAAAACTCTTTATCATCAAACTGCTTCTATTATTCAACAAAGAGGAGACATTGGCGGAGCTGGGCTTAGCAGACTAATTACCATGAATCTGCTGGGGCCCCCGAACCACTTCCAACTTTCTCCACAGAAACTGCTGGGGAAAAGAAACTGTTACTAAATCAAATAAACACTTCCTCCCTCCTTCTCTCACTCTGCGGTTGTGTGACTTCTTGTATTTTTTTAAAGACATATTTTCCAGTATTTCCAGAATACTATTTTCAGTTCCGTTCGTCTGTTTGACGGAGTGGGAAAAGACGGCGCGGGCGCCGGGGGCTGGATGCTAACCCACGCTACAGCGGCACGTGCGGGTCGGCGGCAGCCGGGCCTGACGCGTGGACCACCCGGGCCCACTCTATTGTGCCACTTCCAGCTAAAACAAAAGCCATTTCAGCCTTTGAAGGCAACTGTGTGTCACAGTGGATAAACACTGTGCCAAGTCAATGGAACCATTCGGTCATTCAGTACCGGCAACAGTACACCTTAAAGTCCGGTGACAAGTCTCACAAAGGAGCATCTAGTGTTGAAAGCATATTTTTATCTACTCCGCAGGTGATCGTGACGACGGCTGACAATCCAATTGCGGCTGAGGCCTTTACAAAGAGCGACGGGGAGGTTCCGGAACGACGGGTTCCAGAAAGATAGAACTGAACTAGATTCAGAGGCAAGTGAGGTCTGCAATTTGTTCCCTCGGGCAGGGCCACAGCGACCCGGTGAAGGTCGACTCAGAAAAACCACCTACTAAGCGTCAACACAAAACGCACAGGCTCTCTTCAAAACCCTCTACCTCAATGCCAGCCAAGTTGGGACTTCTGACTGGCTCACTTGTATTTTCTCAAATTATCTGTGTAGACGTTTTTTCCCAGTAGTTCAAAAATCCCTAAACAATGCTTCTAATAAAGTAGCAAACATTTTTAGACACACAAAGTGCCTGAGTTTAAGTCCAAAATAGCAGCTTTGATGGGAGAGATGGGTTATAACGGCCCTTGCTATTTGTGTGGGTGTTTGTTTGTGTGTGTGTGTGTGTGTGTGTGTGTATCTGGGAAGGGATGACATTGAATTGGCAGAAGTATACAAAAATGCATGAAATCCTCAATCTATATCCATACTGCATGTCTGGGGTTTAGTGTGAAAGCCAGGCAGGTAGGAGAGGGGGAGGGTTTAGTGTGAAAGCCAGGCAGGCAGGAGAGAGGGAGGGTTTAGTGTGAAAGCCAGGCAGGCAGGAGAGAGGGAGGGTTTAGTGTGAAAGCCAGGCAGGCAGGAGAGGGGGAGGGTTTAGTGTGAAAGCCAGGCAGGCAGGAGAGGGGGAGGGTTTAGTGTGAAAACCAGGCAGGCAGGAGAGAGGGAGGGTTTAGTGTGAAAACCAGGCAGGCAGGAGAGAGGGAGGGTTAGTGTGATAGCCAGGCAGGCAGGAGAGGGGGAGGGTTTAGTGAATTAAGGTATGGACAATTTGCAATACTTCACAGATCCAAGAGAGAGACAGAGAGAGAGTGAGAGCAAGAGAGAGAGAGAGAGAGAGAAAAAGAGAGCGAGAAGACAGACAGGCAGTCAGAGAGATATACACAGAGAGAAAGAGACAAAGAGACAGAAAAAAAGACAGAATCCAGGAGAGAGAGAGAGAAACTGAAAAAATGAGACATTCAGAAAAGCAAGTTGCACATAGAAGTGTGAGAACCACAAGCAAGTGTAGCAGGAACCTTGCAAGACGTAGAATAGGTTGGATCTCAGCAATGTTCTAATAAGTGCATGCTAAGCTTTCCTTTCTTCCTATGTCACAATCTAATAGTAGAACCTGGAACCTCGGCCTAAAAAATTTACGTAAATGCTTCCCATGGGACTCTGGTCTAAATATGTGGAATAGGGTGTCATTTCTCCATGGGACTCCGGTCCATGTAGTGAAATATGTAGGGAATAGGGTGCTATTTTGGAAGCAAGTTGAGACTGAGGGATGCATTTCCCAGATTTTCTGTCATTAATACACTGCTAAATTATGCATTGAATTGAACATGGAGATTCAACTGTTATTATCGCTGTAATGGCTTGGTGAACGGATCCTATAAAATGTATGTGAACGTAGATGAACAGAGAGAAAGGAGACATGGAGAGGGGATGGAGAGAGTGGAGGGAGGTAAAAGAGGGGGACAGAGGGAGAGACTAAGAGAGACAAGGGAGTGAAAGGGAGCCAGAGAGAGAGAAAGCGAACGAAGGTCGGAGGGGGGGGGTGAAAAACTGTGGAGAGTCGACAGCAGCAGTGTGAGAGGAGGGCGTATAAAGATGGATAGAAAGATATAAGACTGAGGGAGAAAGAGAGGAAACAAAGGAAGAAAGAGAGGAGATTGAGGAAGAAAGAGAGGAGACTGAGGAAGAAAGAGAGGAGACTGAGGAAGAAAGAGACTGAGGGGGAAAGAGAAGTGACTGAGGAAGAAAGAGAGGAGACTGAGGGAGAAAGAGAGGAGACTGAGGAAGAAAGAGAGGAGACTGAGGGAGAAAGAGACTGAGGAAGAAAGAGAGGAGACTGAGGGAGAAAGAGACTGAGGGAGAAAGAGAGGAGACTGAGGGAGAAAGAGGGGAGACTGAGGAAGAAAGAGAGGAGACTGAGGAAGAAAGAGAGGAGACTGAGGAATAAAGAGACTGAGGAAGAAAGAGAGGAGACTGAGGAAGAAAGAGAGGAGACTGAGGAAGAGAGGAGACTGAGGGAGAAAGAGGGGAGACTGAGGAAGAAAGAGAGGAGACTGAGGAAGAAAGAGAGGAGACTGAGGAAGAAAGAGACTGAGGGAGAAAGAGAGGAGACTGAGGAAGAAAGAGAGGAGACTGAGGAAGAAACAGAGAGAAAGAGGAAGAGGTTTGCAGCGAGTGTCAAAGCAGTCTCCTACACCAGTTTTAATCACTATGCGTTTGACACGAACAGAGGTCGATCTAATCAGACACGGGTCAAATACTCAACACCAGATCCCGGTTTGATTTAGTTCACCCGGCAGCGTTCAAATTCCATGGCAATTCAGGCACACTTCAAATGCTTTCAAGTATTTACTTGGACGTATTTGACCGGTGCATGCGTTTTGCCAAGGTCAGGGACAAGAAATCATACACTTGTTGGTCACCACTCAGCTCAGGGAATTTATTTCCTATAAAACAAATTGTTTTTAACTTTCATTATTAACTAATCAACCAAACCAACGTTTTCTGATTCCCATATTTCTTCATCTCAAAGCAGCTGATGTCCCCCAATCAATAATTTTCCCAGGGTGAGAGGAAAGGCTTCAGTGATTCATTGAGTAGTTGGCAGCATGGAGCTTTATTGTCTAGAGATGGAGATTTTCCTCTCCAAAATGCTTCCTCTCAGGGGCAAGAACATGATTGGCTGTTGAGTCAAACGGCGCCATGCTGATCTTAACTCGACATTCCCTCCCCGCTGGATCGTAAAGGTTTGGGAGTGTGTAGGGTGGGCAAGCAGAACACAATATCAACACAGCAGAACATTGACTTAGGAGCTCAACGTCAATCCGTGTATCGCAAAAAGCACACTGCCCTTTCCAGTGGACTAGTTTTAACCAGAACCATATAGGCCACTGGCTGAAGCACTGCACTATATAGAACAAAGAAGCTCAGAGTAAATCCACTATTTTAAATTGAGGCGGAATCGCAGTATTTGTCAGCATCACAGACCCAGGCGGATAGAAAGAAAATGTTTTGGGAAAATATGAAATAAGTCGAAGATTTCACTGGAATAATAATCATTATCCACTGGAATCATTACCCTTATCACGTTGAACTGTACAGTAAATACTGTAGTGTGTGTGCTTACAGTGTGTATATAGTGTGTGTGTGTGTGTGTGTGTGTGTGTGTGTGTGTGCATGTTTGTGTTTGTATGTGTGCATTCGTGTTTTTAGATCCTCACAAAGATGGTAAAACCATGCCATGGTAAAACCATGTCTCAAAACCCCAAACTTTTTGCTGGACCGCATAAGCGGAGCCGGCCAAGAAGAGCGAATGTCTCTTACTGAGTGACTGACTGACTGACTGACTACCCATCGTTAAATAGCTTAGTGGTTAGAGACGTGGACCTGCAAACAACAGGTTGTGCCTTCAAGTCTTGTCACAATCAAATCATATTATGCATTAGGATTTGTTCCGGATAAAAACTTCACTGGCGACAACCCTCAGTAGCTCTCTTATAGTAAGCCTAAAGTAAAACTGTTTACGGTTATATTGCGACAAGTTCTGGTGGATTTTTGAAGTATGCATCTGTGCATGGTTTTTGGGTCAGGATTGACAAAAACTTCACTGGCTACAAAATAGAACGGTTAATATTGTGACTATTTCTGGTGGATTTTCGAAGTATGCATCCATGCATCCTTTTTGGGGTAATATAGACCAAATCAAAACCCCTTGGGCAGTAAAAGAGTAAGTAAGACACAATTCTATCTTCTTTTCACTTGACAAAAAAGTCAGTTACCGTCACCTATATTGATAGTTATTGTATCATTGTAATTCACATATGAAATGTAAAATTAATCTTCAGTCTCGCTGCTCAATTCTTATGACTATTCTAAGTAGTAAGTTAGTAGACACTAGTAAGCCTATTACTGGCTAATAAGATGTTAAAACGGACAGTGGCAAAAGCAATACAGTTCATAGATGCTATTTGAGGTGGTGGCAAACTTAATAAGAAAATGTAGCCAGTTCAACACAATGCTCAACAGTGAAATATTCAAACTTGGCGTGATGTTAATGCGTGACAATATTATCCGATGTCGAGATGCTATACCGACACTAGGCAAATGTGTAGCATCATGGCATAGTGGCTAAAGACACAGCTTCTCATGTGGGAGACCTCGGTTTGAATCCAGTGAGGGCAACAACAATTAACACTTCTAATTGCGGGCTGGCAGAACTAGGTTTGGTTTAACCAGTCAATTTACTAGTTTACAATTAGGGTTAGTGTTAAAACCTGAGTTACTTTTGGTTTAGGCATCAGGGGTTAGGTTCAGGTGTTAGGGATTAGATACATTTTAGGAATTGAGGTTATATTATGGTTTAGGATTAGAGTTGGGTCTAGAGTTACATAATAAGGAAGAAAGGGATCTGACAGAAATAGAAAAACAAACGCGTGGGTACGTGGACAGGAGGCACAGATATGTCATATTCTGCTGCCAGTTAACTGCTTTGAAATGGAAGATTCGTGCCCTGATCTTAATAAGTGTCTGATCCCCTCGAGTCGCGTGTCAATGACATGATCATGTTGTGCCATGACGCTTTGATTATGACCATGTGCCCACTTCCTCGTCGATGGGGCAACTCTCTCCCTGTCGCCAAGCCGACCACAAGTATTTGCCAGGGAATGAAGCAGTTGCAAAGCCAACGCCAGAGGAACCAGAGTTACAAGCGTGTTGGCGTGTGCTCCTGCCAGTACTAGTGGTGTTGTGGTGCCTCCTGGGTGATAACAGCAGCGTGAGACACACCAGGAAGCAACGCGCCACAAACACAGACCTCACAATCAGTCGCCAAGGCTACGATCTGATCACCATCTGCTGCATGGAGGAGTGATCCAACCATATAAATATTGATCTAAACATAAGGAGTGATCTAAACATAAGGAGTGATCTAAACATAAGGAGTGATCTAAACATAGGGAGTGATCTAAACATAGGGAGTGATCTAAACACATTGAGTGATCTAAACATAAGGAGTGATCCAACCATATAAATATTGATCTAAACATAAGGAGTGATCTAAACATAAGGAGTGATCTAAACATAAGGAGTGATCTAAACATAAGGAGTGATCTAAACAAACACAGTCAAATGAACTCATACCACTACTTTCTTGACTCATATCATATTTCTTCTCCCCCCAACAGCTAAAAGTAATTTAATCTCTCTATCTAAACCAAACCTATTTCTCTGTCGCCTTCTTGTCTCCTCTCTCTCTCTTAACCAAATCTATGTCCCTCTCACCTTCTCACTTTTTGTTTGTCTCCTCACTCTCTCTCACTCCCGAGCCTTGAGCCAATTAGAGGAATCTTAAAGCGATTAACAAATCACTCGAAAGGGAAGTTTCCTCCGTCGGACCACAGTAGTGGGATCACGAGAGGAAGAGAGAGAAGGAGGAAGAAAGATTAAGAAAAAGAGAAAAGAGGGAGAGAAAAAGAGAGGTAAACAGAGAGACAGAGGGATCAATGAGCTGAAGGGTGGAGAGAGGGTTCCTCAGCAATATCAACAGCTCAGTGAGGCCAGACCCCCAGTCTCTCACCTCTCTCACCTCAGTCTTCACAGGTTTATTAAAGACTCATCATGGTCAACCAGATGTCAGCAAACAAGGTACATTGGGTCACATTTCGTAAATATGAGGCATACTTGGTTTGGCCTGGATTTTTCCCCTTTCAGGACTTTTCATGAGTTCCACGCATGTGTTTTCTTTCTGGCCCTAACAAAGCCTAGATCCATTTGCAGATTCAACCAGGCTTATTGAACAACGTGCCAGAGGAGGACCAGTGTGTTCCCTAGGCCCTGTCCGTCAGCGCCCAGATGGATGATAATGTTCTCTGTGAACAACGAGTGAGCAGGCTGAGAAAATGTCCTCCCATGGAAACTGGGCAGAACCAGTGAAAATCTGTTGAAAAAATAAATGTTTCAGTATCACTGCACCCCAAAATAGGAAGGTGAATGACGACCGACTTCATGTGATGCACAGTCATATGAAAAAGTAAGTACACCTCCTGGAAAGTTGTCTTTTTTTGTATAGATTTAGACATATATTTGCCCTCCCACATTCATTGATAAAGGAAACCCCCCAAAATGTGCCATTTCAAAAATGTATTCAATTAAAATAAACAGAAGAGAAATATCCTCATTCAGATAGAGTTAGTACACCATTACTTTTATTAACACATAGGAATGGCTACAATCAGCTGCACCAAAACAGCTGACAATGTTAAGAAAATCATTAAAGATTAACTTGGGAGAGTCCATCCTTCCAAAAAGATTAGGCTTACTCTGGTTTGGTCTTAATCCTAATGGTGTGTGGTAACACATCATGACAAGATCAAAAGACCCATTTGAAGAAGACATACTATTGATGCTTATTAGTCTGGGAGGGGTTACAAAGCCATTTCCAAGCAATCTGAAGCACATCATCAAACTGTCTACAAATATATAAATTCCCAGAACACTAGCCATCGATGTAAGACAGATCAGCCCCCCAAATGTAATATCATTTAGAGGCCTCTCTTGCAACAATCAATGTCTAAGTGCATTAGAGTTAAGGCCATCATTCAAAAAGCAGAAGTGAACATGGATTTTGCAACAGGACAATGAGCCAAAACAGAACGGCTGAAAAGCGCAGGGTAATGTTCAAACCCATTGAAATTCTGGGGCAACAATTAAAGTGGATTTCTCATGAAAGAAAGCCCTCAAACATGACACAGTTGAAGCAGTACTGTCAAGCCCTCAAACATGACACAGTTGAAGCAGTACTGTCAAGAAAAGTGGGCAAATATACCCCTCCCAGTCAATGAGACTGACACAAAGAAACACCAGAAATTGTGGCAACAGTAGCTATTGAAGCTAAATTTAAACTGTTGCAAAGCATAATCCAAATATGCAAAAGAACTTTCCATGGGGTGTGATTGCTTTTTCACATGACTGTAGATCTACTGAAATGCATACACATGTTATGGGAAAACCGACCAACAAGAACACAATAATGACTTACAACCAACGTGTGAAAGGTCAGAGGGAGAACACCCAGTCCCCGGGTCAACAAGGACGGTGAAAACATATGGCTCCACCGAATAAAAAAAAAAAAAGCCAAATAAACCCACAAACACACACACAAACACACACACCCAAACATGTACACACTCACACACACAACGATTTGGACCAGATCCTCAGACATTGATTTCCTATTTTCAATTAATAATTGTAATTAGAAGGGAGCATATTTCAGCGTGGGTCTGAAGTAGGTCGATGGGTGGATGGACGTATGGGGGGACGAGGTGACCACTGGAGTGTAAAGGGTTTACAGGACACCCCCTGATGGGGGACACTTTACTGCTGGGGGGCAATAGGCCTAGAGAAGTCCGGAGAAGGCCGGGGCGGGGTGTAGAGCTTGTGGTGTTACTGTGGTTCAATAGACCAGCAGTCAAACCGAACGGACTGACTGCTGTGACGGACGGGCTGATACAAATGCACTTGGTACCCTAGTCGGCTTTGCTCACTTTGTGTCTCCTAAGCATCTTTTCTTAGAGTGAATAATTGCTTTAATAACACTCCATATTTTTTTTTTCTATTTTTCAAAATATACGTTTAAACTAATGTTATTATACCGTTATCCTGCTCCTAGACCTATTTCACTTGTCACTCCTGTCTTATTCTCCACATCCCAGCAGTACATCTGAATGCAGGAGGTGGGTGAAGAAAGTTTCCAAATGATGAGTAGCCTGCCGTTGGCCGGATTCCAACAGGACTTCCACAGCGAGGGTAATGTGGCCTACAGACCTGGTGGCAAATATGAGTTTCAGGCATTTTGTATTTTCATAAAGAATATAATGAGAACATTCTTTTGGTAGCCCCACTACTCAACTGGTGGTCCAAAAACTCCTTAGATGTTCCTCTACGGCATCACTGTAAAGAACCGTGTTTGGTTCCAACTTGAAGCTTTATTTTTCTCAGTGTTAGACAGGAGGACCGTCTGTGTGATGTCTCAGAACCATGCTGTGAAGTCTTGGACATGTCGGCCATCTTTGCCAGAATGGGGCAAAGGTCAGCACCCTGGATTAGGCCTACAACCCGAGACAAATGAAGTCCACTTCATTTGGTCAGTCCGTGAACTACACAATCGAAATATTGCTCACGTACCAAGGATTGCTCTGTGCAAGGTCACAGCGAACGTGAGGCATCCTTGGTATGTGAGAAACATGAATAAGCGAAATATCACTCGGTTGTCTATTTTCATGGAAATACACTTATTCCCCATTGTGTCTGGCCTCCCCTTCTGTCTCATTATGACATCATCAGCCCGACTTCCCCCTCTGTCTGTTCTTACCAACGAGCCCCTCGGAGAGGTCAAGAAACCCTGGAGTTATAATGACTCCGAATGAAGTGGCTGGAAACAGAGAGAGCAATATAGAGACAGAGAGATGAAGAGATTGAGGGAGTTGGGAGAGAGACGGCTCCCCAGTGCACTCTGAAACAACCCAGGAAGGGAGGGGGGGCACATTCATTATTCCTGGAGATTGTTCAAAGTCACGGTGAAGTCAATGTTATCGGCTGGGTGGAGAAGAAAGGGGGAAGGCGGGCAGGGGAGGAGAGGGAGCGGAATGGAGAAGAGGTGAGGAGGTGGGAGAGAAGGAGAGGGGAGAGGAGGAGAGGGAGAGGAGGGCAGGAGGGGGAGCGGATTGGAGAAGAGGAGAACTAGGAGAAGAGGGCAGGGGAGAAGAGTATAGGGAAAAGAGGGCAGCAGTGAAAAAGGTCCTGAGAAAGAGGAGGGCAGGGGAGAAGAGGAGGGCATGGGAGAAGAGAAGGGCAGGGGATAAGAGGAGGGCAGGGGATGAGAGGAGAGCAGGGGAGAAGAGGAGAGCAGGGGGAGAAGAGGAGGGAGGGGGAGAAGAAGAGGGCAGGGGAGAAGAAGAGGGCAGGGGAGAAGAGGAGGGCAGGGGAGAAGAGGAGGGCAGGGGAGAAGAGGAGGGAGGGGGAGAAGAGGAGGGATGGGGAGAAGAGGAGGGCAGGGGAGAAGAGGAGGGAGGGGGAGAAGAGGAGGGAGGGGGAGAAGAGGAGGGCAGGGGAGAAGAGGAGGTATGGGGAGAAGAGGAGGGCAGGGGAGAAGAGGAGGGAGGGGGAGAAGAGGAGGGCAGGGGAGAAGAGGAGGGCAGGGGAGAAGAAGAGGGCAGGGGAGAAGAAGAGGGCAGGGGAGAAGAGGAGGGAGGGGGAGAAGAGGAGGGATGGGGAGAAGAGGAGGGCAGGGGAGAAGAGGAGGGAGGGGGAGAAGAGGAGGGAGGGGGAGAAGAGGAGGGCAGGGAAGAAGAGGAGGGCGGGGAAGAAGAGGAGGGAGGGGGAGAAGAGGAGGGAAGGGGAGAAGAGGAGGGCAGGGGAGAAGAGGAGGGATGGGGAGAAGAGGGCAGCAGAGAAAAAGGACAGGAGAGAGGGGAGGGCAGGGGGAGGAATCCATTGTCTGTTGCTTTCCAACTGACAGGCAACGAAGAGCTATAAACAAGCCACTTAGAAATTAATCAGAGCTGAGGAACACAGAGATATGGAGGAAAGGAGAGAGAGCAGGAGGGAGGGATGGAGATATGGAGGAAAGGAGAGAGAGCAGGAGGGAGGGATGGGGATATGGAGGAAAGGAGAGAGAGCAGGAGGGAGGGATGGAGATATGGAGGAAAGGAGAGAGAGCAGGAGGGAGGGATGGGGATATGGAGGAAAGGAGAGAGAGCAGGAGGAGGGATGGAGATATGGAGGAAAGGAGAGAGAGCAGGAGGGAGGGATAGAGATATGGAGGAAAGGAGAGAGAGCAGGAGGGAGGGATGGAGATATGGAGGAAAGGAGAGAGAGCAGGAGGGAGGGATGGAGATATGGAGGAAAGGAGAGAGAGCAGGAGGGAGGGATGGAGATATGGAGGAAAGGAGAGAGAGCAGGAGGAGGGATGGAGATATGGAAGAAAGGAGACAGAGCAGGAGGGAGGGATGGAGATATGGAGGAAAGGAGAGAGAGCAGGAGAGAGGGATGGAGATATGAGGTGGAAGGGCTGGAGGGAGAAATAGAGGGAGAAAATGGGGAAGAGAGTTGTTTCAAAGTCTTAATGGGTTATTTGTCATGAAGCCTGGCATCGACTCACTGGGCATTAGGAGGGAAACAGGTAATCAGGGAGTTTCAGATGAGGTGAAGACACACTTCCCTACTTATCTCCCGGTCTGTCTCTCCCTGTCTCTCCCTCCCTTCTGTCTGTCTCTCTCCTTCTGTCTTTCTCTCCACATCGCTCTGTTCAATTACTCGTCTATTCTCAGTAAATTTAGATGGTTCTTCTCCTCTCCCTCTATTCTCACTTTATTTACTCAACCCCATACTCCTCTCTCAAAGAAGGAATGATTGATTGCATGTCAGGAGAGACAGAGGAAGATTTGGAGAAGAACTGCTTCTCCATAATTTCAGAAGGTGCGAATATCGTACTAACATGCTCATTCCCAATTCAGTCTGTTTTATTCATGTGAGTGGATACACTTAGAATGATTTAAGCAATTTCTAGAAACTGTAATCAGAAAATTACAGTTCTATATCGCCTCAAATCCCTTCCACATTTTTGTGATTGCTTACAGAACGACACTTCTGAAGAAACTGAAGAGTTATTTATTCAGACGCACCTGAAAGAAATATTAAATTTCTGTGCTAAATAAGTGAAAATCTAAAACTCATTGTTTGTTTCAAAGGGTTGAATGATTCCAATTTCACACCGGGAACATCCAGACACAGTCGTTTGACTGAACAGCACCCCGTTGATCCGGTTGACCACAGCTAAGGTCACGGCTCACCAGAGACCTCAAAACCACCCTGTCCCGAGCAGTGCTGCGGAATGTCACATTGTAAAGTAACTAATTACAGTTACTAGTTACTTTCCCACTAATTAACCAGCTACGTTACTTAGTTACTTGCTGTAGAAAGTAAGGCGTTAAGTTACTTAGCCGTTACTTTAAGATCAGTCCTTTGATTCTATATTCACGTGTTGGTCACATTTAATGGGACCTCATATAATTACATAGTCAGGTAAATAGGCAGTGTTAGTCAATGTCATATAACATTATCAATCATCTGTCATTATAGAGCAAGAGGTACCAATTATATTATCTCAAGTAATCATGTACCATAATGAGAAGCAGTATTTGCGTTAAGCTCTTTAATCCAGAATCTCTTAAATCAATTAATTATTTTGTATGGCAAGAGCCTCCATATTTTCACACCAGGCTGATTCGACAGCCCATATGTACATGGCTTCAATACTAGATAGATCCATTGCAGTGAACAATGAAGAACAGAAATAACAGCTTTAGCCTTGTATAATGATAGACGTAGAAAATGTTGGGCACACTGCAATTTGAAATCTCTTTGCAATAATATGCATAATCCATTGATGTTTCGCGACTTAATTCAGAGGTGAATAATTACAAAATCGGTTTAGAAATTATTCAGAAAAATCATATTTAGAAACAAAACATGTATTTAGGGGTTAATTTACTGTAAACTATAGTTGACATTTTTTTCTCTACCTATATATTGGAACAACCACTGTTAAACCACTATTAACACCTCCCATACAAATCAAACACAATATGGGCAACATAGCGTTTATAAAGAGAATGAAAGTATACTCTGATGAATCCCAAACAAGCCCTGCTGCCCAATGCTGTGGGATCCCAGGAATGACAAATGTCAGTAAAAGGTTATTTGATTAGTAAATTATTTAAAAGGATATTTAAATATAAGAAAGTGTTTAATCATTTCCTTTGCTTACTATAAGCCAACAAAATAAATAAAATAATTATGTATTTTACTCTTCAATTTATCATTTACTCACCTTTTACATTTTTCAACACTTCACTTTCACTATTTTCTCAGGCCTAGAACAGTTGAAATATTTATCTATTTCCTATTTTATGTAAGATATCCCATTTTCCTCATGTCATATTATAATTAGAAGCTGTGTCTAAACTACCAGGGCAGTATCTGACTGAGCATTGCGTTATATTTGTGTGAAAAATGAACAAGTAAGGGTTACTTAAATTAAATAACTAACACGTTACTTTCCTCGTTACCTTTAAAAAGTAGTCTGACAACTGTAATGTTACTTTTTAAACGTGTTACCCCCAACACTGGTCCAGAGCACAGAGATCCCAAAACAGTCCTGTCCTGAGGACATAGCTCTAGACTGAGACGCCATTCTCTCTACCCGCCACCACAGCGGGAACTACCGCAGATGAACGCCACCGGCCCAAACAGTGGACTACGTCCAGCTAACTCTCAGGGGTTGGGGCGGGATTTGATTAAAAGTTTGTTTTGTAGCTTAACTCTCGGCGAACAGAGTTGTGCTGATGCTACCATAGTGGTTAATTGGACCTGACAGGGCAGAGGAGTTGTTCACTCGTCAGCAGTGTGTGTGTGTGTGTGTGTGTGTGTGTGTGTGATGGCCTTGGACACATCAAGGGCAGCAGGAAATACACAAAAGCTGGTGCAAAATGAAAACAGTAGTCCGCTTCTGCAGGTGCCCAAGCTAACACAACATTTACCATCTGTGTGGGGACCCTCGAATGTCACTTCAAAATACTGTATTTTTCATCATCTCTAACCCTAAACCTAAACCCTAACCCTAAACCTAAACCCTAACCCTAAACCCTAACCAAAAGCTAAACCCTAACCCTAAACCTAAACCCTAAACCTAAACCCTAACCCTAAACCTAAACCCTAACCCTAAACCCTAACCAAAAGCTAAACCCTAACCCTAAACCTAAACCCTAACCCTAAACCCTAACCCTAAACCCTAACCAAAAGCTAAACCCTAAACCTAAACCCTAACCCTAACCCTAAACCCTAACCCTAAACCCTAACCAAAAGCTAAACCCTAAACCTAAACCCTAACCCTAAACCTAAACCCTAACCAAACGCTAAACCCAATCCAAAAGTGAATCCTAAATCCTGACCCCAAAATCTAAACATAACCCAAAACATAACCCCAAACTCTAATGAATACACCCCAAGTCTAACACAAATCCCAAATGTACAGTTAACCCGTAAGCCAGAAGTATCCTTTTTCCTTGTGGGGACCAAATTGCCAGGTTTTACCTTTGTGGGTGGTACCTATATGAATAGTTAGGTCCAGAAATATTCTGAAGTAACACAATTTTCATTTTGGCTCTGTACGCCACCACAATGGATTTGAAATTAAACAACCAAGATGCAATTGAAGTGCAGACTTTCAGCTTTAATTCAAGGGGTTGAACAAAAAAATATTGTGAAACGTTTAGGAATTGCAACCATTTTAATACACATTGTCCCCTTATTTCAGGGGCTCCAATGTAATTGGACAAACTAAAACAACCATAAATACAATTTTCATTTTAAATACTTTGTTGAGGATCCTTTGCAGCCAATGACTGCTTGAAGTCCGGAACGCATTGACATCACCAAACGCTGGGTTTCCTCCATTGTGATGCGTTGCCAGGCTTTTCTTCTGAGCAGACACACACACACACACACACACACACATCTATCCCTATACACTTCAAAATTCATTCGGCTGATTCTGTCTTCTGTCACATCATCAATAAACACTAGTGACCCAGTGCCTTTGGAAGCCATGCATGCCCATGCCATCACACTGCCTCCACCGTGTTTTACGGATGATGTAGTATGCTTCAGATCCTGAGCCGAGCCAAGCATTCTCCATAATTCGTCCCATCATTCTGGTACAGGTTGATCTTAGTTTCATCTGTCCAAAGAATGCTGTTCCAGAACTGGGCTAGAGTTTTTAGATGTTTTTTGGCAAACGTCTAATCTGGCCTTTCTATTCTTCAGGCTTATGAACCCTCCGTATTTGCTCTTGTTAGGTCTTCTCTTTATGGTGGACTTGGATAATGATATGTCTACCTCCTGGAGAGTGTTCTTTTCTTGGCTCGTTGTTGTGAAGGGGTTTTTCTTTTCCATGGAAAGGATCCTGTGATCATCCACCACTGTTGTCTTCCGTGGACGCCCAGGCCTTATTGTGTTGCAGAGCTCCCCAGTGTGCGTTCTTTTTTCTCAGAATGTTGATTTGTCCACTCCTAATGTTCCTGCTATCTCTCTGATGGATGTTTCTTTTGGCAGCCTAAGGATGGCCAGTTTCACTTGCATTGAGAGCTTCTTTGACGCTTGTTGTTGGTTCAAAGCAACAGCTTCCAAATGCAAATGCCAAACCTCGAACCAAATCCAAACCTTTTACCTGCTTAATTGATGAAGAAATAACAAAAGAATAGCCCACACCTGTCCATGAAACAGCTTTTGAGTCATTTGTCCAATTCCTTTTTGTCCCTTGAAAAAGAGGGGGCTACATATTAAAGAGCTGTAATTCCCCTTCCTCGAATTTGGATGTGAATACCTTCTAGCCCATATTCATTATTTAACTGTAACTTGACTATATTTTGGATAACAGCCAAAATAACAAAACTTTTGTCAGTGCCCACATATTCCCGGTACCTAACTGCTCACACCCTCTCTTTCTCTAACTACCAAAACTTTACCACTACCAAAACTTTACTACTACCAACACATTTTCATCTCTCCACAAAGCAGCCGAATCATACTTAAAAGGTGACAGTGTCACACAGTCGGTCTCATTGAGGAGCAACAGGACACAGGCGTGGTGGTGGATCAACCGACATTTAAAAAACCTACTTAATAACAACAGGATCAACAACAAAATAAAAACACTTACAACAATGGCCAACCAGAAACACAGAGCACAGGGGAAATAGGGAGGTGATGAGAGGCAACCGAGACACGAGTGGCCTGACTTAACTACACACAGGTGAAATCAATGAACACAGGATTCAAACAGAACATAGAAAACAACCACATAGAACTAAAAGACACTGAACGCAGAAATGCAACAGCAGGCACGGCACAGGCCGTGAACAGCTGTTACACAGTCCTGTAGGTAATAAATGATATGGTCGTAATAAAATGTTACAGTACAACTCCACCCTGTAGGTAATAAATGATATGGTCCTAATAAAATGTTACAGTACAACTCCACCCTGTAGGTAATAAATGATACAGTCCAAATAAAACGTGACAGTTTAACTCTGTCCTTCAGGCAATAAATGATATGGTCCTGATAAAATGTTACAGTACAATTCCACCCTGTAGGTAATAAATGATATGGTCCTAATAAAATGTTACAGTACAACTCCACCCTGTAGGTAATAAATGATATGGTCCTAATAAAATGTTACAGTACAACTCCACCCTGTAGGTAATAAATGATACAGTCCAAATAAAACGTGACAGTTTAACTCTGTCCTTCAGGCAATAAATGATATGGTCCTGATAAAACATGACAGTGTAATTCTGTCCTTTAGGTAACAAATGATATAGTCCTATTAAAGCACGACAATGTAACTCTGTCCTGTAGGTAATAAATGATATAGTTAGTTCTGGATGGTCGATGAAGGCCAGTGGGATCGGTCAGAGAGAACGCAAGCCCGGTATTCTACATTAACCACCCACCCCCCACCCCCTCACCCCCCCACCCCCCCACCCTCTCCTCCCTCAGAGAACACAACAGCCGTTACCGCTGGAAATCTGTTCAACCAATTAATGTACCACTAATCACCCTGTAAGACAAGCGGGACTTTGTCGCTGCTCAAGTGCCGCAACGTGTTAAGGAAGAACCCCTCCCCGGCTGCCTGTAAGGCACGACTCTGTGTGTGGCTCAATCTGTACGGCGTCCATTTAGCTCACCGCTCCTCACCCCTCTCGATGCAGTGGGGGGGATTACTGTGTGAGACGGCACGGACTGAGGACAGCGTGTTCTGTTCGAGAAAGGCTTCCAACACATGTTGGTTTCTCTCCGGGGGTCCTCTAGTCCTGTGTCCGGGAGACACTCGAGGAAACGAGGACTCCCTGAAGTGCACGTCTCTCACCTATGAGATGGCTTGGGGCGGTCTCTGCTCAAAGGATTGTGGGTAGTTATGCGTGACACGACCGAACCTCAGTGAGTGATAGGACTGAGGTTGGGCGGTCAAGGCGATGTCGCCGTTGTGTTATGAGGTCAAAGGTAAACTCGCCAGGAGGTCACATGACCACAACAGGAAAGACATGCAAGAACAGGGCAGTTGAAACAAAACGGACGCTGTGGAAACGACACGCTTCACCATTCAGACAAACCTCCCATCTCCGCTGCGTCCCGTTCTGTGACCCGTTCTCCAAATAAAGGGGAACTTGGCTCAGACCAAAATGGTAATGGGGGCTCAGCAACCACTGAAGATCTCCTGAGGGCAACGTGTTCCTGCTGAGGCCAGGTGAACGGGATGTCACACCGAACGCTGAGGAGGAGATGGCCAGCAGAGATATGTTCTCATTATTTCTTTGGAAGGATCCAGAGAGCCATGTTTCATTGGATGTCTCAACGCCTGGCCCACAGGGGGTACTGGGAAATCTTGTGAGAGCACAGAGGGGCCTTGTGGAGGGAATAATTTGGACTGGCCAGAATGTGATTGGCGGTTCATTAACCAACGGGACGGTACCACTTTCTTACGGAGGACTGTGTCGTACTAACATTCTCCCATTGGCTCCCTGACCTCTCTGTCACAAAGAGTAATCATCACCATGGTTACGACACTGAGAAGAAGAAAAAATAAAAAAACGGAAAGGAAATAATTTCATAGAAAACACAATTGTAATCCCATTCCCGACCCTATGGGGAGAAGCCGTTCGAGGTTTGGGCTAATCCATCAAAGTGATTGGAGAACAGGGTCGTTAATGCGTTCTCTTAATGTCCACCACCCACTGAACTCCTCCTGATGGACGCTGGGTATGTTGAAATGTTGTGGGCAGAAAAGATATGTTCTCCTTGGACAACTGAACATGTGGAATAGCCCATCCTTGACCAGTGATGACCCAATCAGCGCTACTCACGTGTGGCAGCTGAAGGACATGATAAGAAGAAAAAATGTGTAGGAGGGATGGAGCAGAAACACAGCAGTTTTGTAGGAGATGAGAAGGGGGAAAATGAATGTACACGGACGCATGAGCGCGCGCACACACAGCTACCCACACCGCCCCCACATGCACACACATGCACACACACACACACACACAAACACACACACATAAACACACACGCACACACACACACACACAAACACATTCACAAACACAAACATACACACAAACACACATGCACACAAACACACACTCACAAACACACACACACATCCTCACAGACACCCACACATACACACAAACACACAAACACACACACAAACACACACTCACAGACACCCACACACACACAAACACACACTCACAGACACACACAAACACAAACACATCCTCACAGACACCCACACACACACATACAGCGACAGACACCCACACACACCAGTAGTGAGGAATAAAGCCATGAAGTCAGACAGAAAGCTAAGGGGTGCTCCCTGCTGCGAGATGGGTCTGGACAGACTTTAGAGAGGAGAGGAGTGGTACCAAGAGATAAGGAGGAGAGGAGTTGGTGGAGATACGAAAAGATGGGAGGAGAAAGAGGGGGATGTGGGGAGAGAGGGGGGGATGGGGGGAGAGAGAGGGGGATGTGGGGAGAGAGAGGGGGATGTGGGGAGAGAGAGGGGGATGGGGGGAGAGAGAGGGGGATGTGGGGAGAGAGAGGGGGATGTGGGGAGAGAGGGGGGGATGTGGGGAGAGAGGGGTGGATGTGGGGAGAGAGGGGGGGATGTGGGGAGAGAGGGGGGGATGTGGGGAGAGAGAGGTACAAAAAAGAGAAAGAGGAAAGAAGAGGCGGATGACAGAAAGATGGAGTGGCTAAGCAAGATCGAGGCAACGTTGAACATCTTGACAAGATTTCCACGCCCGATTTGAACCACCAGGCCGAGTTGGGCTCAGAACACGGCTGTGCTTTGAACGGAGACATTTCTGAGACATTAACCCGTCATCCCAATGTACAGAACGTACACAAGGCTGACGCTGAGGGGAAGTAATGGGATCGGAAAGTTCAGGGAGTTACTGGTGAAAACAAACGTGAAGGATGAGAATGATAGGGTAGTGTTGGGGTTAGGCGTTGGGTTTAGTTTCGGGTGTTTGTTCAAATCATGTAATACTTCTCACCCACCACTGCCCCCAGTGGATGGTTTCTGAAGTGATACGTACTGCAGATATATCTGGAGAAATGTCTAATGCGCACATAAATCAACCACCTGAACCAAGCTGTATCCACCACTGACATAATGGGTTCAGCATTTCACTGGGTTTGTCTCTCTTCTCTTTTGTTCTACCTCTCTCTATCAATCACTCATAAATCTCTCTCTATCACTCTCATGTTCTATCACGCTCTTTTTTTCTCTCGTTCCAACGGTCCATCTATCTCTAGTATGTTTCCCCTTGACAACCCTTCTCTCTTTCCGGATGAACATAACAGAAGCTTTGTCAACATGTTTTTTTAAGTATACTTAAAGTGAGTACCCGAGCCATTCAGTGCACAGAAAGAGCTGAAGAAAAATAAGCTCATTTTTTTTCAAGTGTTTCAAACCACATTTATTGCTGATAGGAAAATTTGCGATGTAACATGTTGGCTTTTGATAGGACCATCGGGCGTCAAGGACCATTTGTGGTAATTGATGGAAACCATGCAAGGATTAACTTTCGACTGGAAATATTTTCAAAATCCATAGATGGAGAAGATTGGTTTGCAGTGAATTTTGAATTTATAGAATGCTTCCTGTAACTGTCTGATTCAGATGACTGTATCATGATGATGATCACTGGGAGGTTGGTTCCCATGCCAACTAATGGAGTTCTAGAATGTCTGGCATTTCTATCATACAGAAAATGGCACTTACAGGTTTTTACAGTCGCTAAGACACTAAAACGGATTCAATGAACAATAAACACAAAACCATTTTGCTAAGTTCCAGAAGGGAGACCATTTACCCATACTCATAAACACTATTCACCAGTTTTCACCCAGACTTCACACAAAGCTACTTTGGTACAGCTCAACTGTCACCATGTTTTCATGTAGAAAACACTTCTTATTGAATAACCAAATTCAAATAATTGCAATCCTAACACTCTCAACTGACATTTGTCAGGGTATAAACACTAACAAGCATATTTAAACCACATGCACTCAATGTTGACGTGTATAAAAAGAACCACAGGTAAGCTCACCTGTGTGTGGAACAATGGATAACAACATCAGAAACAAAAGTAGAGAAGAATGAAGAGGAAGTAGATAAGTTAGAGTAAGAGGAACAATGATCTCTATGATCTCTTAATTCGGGGTTTAGCAGCGGGCTAAGACCCAGGCCTAACAACGCAACTGGGTGTGACAATGAGAGAGACTGGGCTGAGAGTACAGCCAAACCTGACCGACTTCACAGTTAAAATCAATTATACAGACTTTCAGAAATAATGAAAAAAATGTACTTACTGTAAATCTGACTACTGTGCTGATCACAATGTTTTCTGTACTCAGCATCTGCATGCATTAGCACATGTAGGACAGTACAAGAAAATTACATGAACCTGAGATACATTTTCTTCCTCTCCCTCTCTCCCCCTCTGATGTTGTCTTTCAGTCATCCAAAACACAGGTGAGGTTACCTTTGGCCCTTTAGATTCATGACAACCTCATGACAGATTCTTGAATAAATGGCCATGCATCTGGAATTCAGCCAGTGGATTTGTGTATATGGTACATAGAACCAGTTACAAGAAACAAAGCGATTGTGAAAAACTGCATGACCTCTTTGTAAAGATGTTTGAAACCACTCTGAGCAGTGTTCAATGTGTTTTTCATGAACAGAACCTGGAATGGTAATCTGGAATGTAGAAAGCATTCATTTGTTCCATCGTTTTTAAACTTCCGCAAATTAACCTGTGACAATATTTACAGTCAGAAATAGTGCCACCCTTACTCCTGATTTTACTGTAATAATTCCCAATTTCATCAAAAAAAGGAGAAATAAATGTAGTTCCCGGGTGCTTTAATTTGTGTCACAACAAAATTAAATAATTAAGAATAATATTAGTTTTTGCATTAAATACTATATAAAAAACTCTTGGCAGAATTCTAAGTAATTAGGGGATCCTGTTCTAAAGGATTATTTATCTCACCCGTGGTAAATTGCAGGTACTATAGGGTATAAAAAGCCAATCAAACAGGTTTAAGAAAGACTGTCTGAGGATGTCAGAAATAAAATAATCCTCTAACGTAGACATTTCCAAAGTTCCAAGTCCATCTCCTGGGACCTGGGAATTCATGTTAGCACAATCCCTCTCCTGGGACATGGGAATTCCTGTTAGCACAGACCATCTCCTGGGACCTGGGAATTCCTGTTAGCACGGTCCATCTCCTGGGACCTGGGAATTCCTGTTAGCACAGATCATCTCCTGGGACCTGGGAATTCCTGTTAGCACAGTCCATCTCCTGGGACCTGGGAATTCCTGTTAGCACAGTCCATCTCCTGGGACCTGGGAATTTCTTTAAGCACAGTCCATCTCCTGGGACCTGGGAATTCCTGTTAGCACAGTCCATCTCCTGGGACCTGGGAATTTCTTTAAGCACAGTCCATCTCCTGGGACCTGGGAATTCCTGTTAACACAGTCCATCTCCTGGGACCAGGGAATTCCTGTTAGTACGGTCCATCTCCTGGGACCTGGGAATTCCTGTTAGCACTGTCCATTTCCTGGGTCCTAGGAATTCCTGTTAGCACAGTCCACAGAATTATCAATATATCCTTGGCCCATGTAACTGTGGTCAACAGCCCAGGAAGATGTTTTGAATGGTTGACATAGAAGGTTGCACAACTAAATACCAACAAAACACTTCTGAACCAGGCTGAACCATCTGCCGCATTCTTAACCAAGAAGGGTTAAATGGTGGGAAGCCCAAGAAGACAGCCACTCTGAGAGACACAAGAAAGCCAGATTGAACTTTGAAAAAAAACATCTAAACATCTAAAAGTCTCAATCCTGATTTTGTGCACCGATGACAAGCCAACACAGTTTATATCGCCTAAATTCATGGAAACGGTTGTACAGCACTGTGTTAAAAAATGACCAAAAGAAGCATTAAAAGAAAAGAATAACCTACCAATTGTAAAATGCGGGGCGTGGTTTGATACTGGTGGATGGATGCTTCGCACCCCCCTATCCCAACCCTCAAATCATGCAATCAGCTGATTATTAATGTGATTTGGGAGTGCAATGTCCAACCCTAGGGTCTCCGTTGAAGGTTGTACCACGAACAGCGGGACAACCACCTCAAACACACATCCAAAAAACGCTGAGGAATGGCTATGGAAAAGACGCTGCAGTGTTCTAGAGTTGTCAGGAATCAGTCCACATCTGAGTCCTGTGGAAAGCCCATGGGAAACAGCTGTCGGGGCAAACAGCGTGAACTACCGCAGTACTGGAGTGGTTTCCAGCTAAAGATTGAGCACCAAGCTGCCTTCTCCTACATTTTTATGAGACTGGAGAGCACAGGTGATGAGGCCGTTCCTCCATACGGAATATTTCCAGGTCCTTGAGATTCTTTGGTCTGCGCATATGGATTGCCCCTCTTCAATTCAAACCACAGGTTTTCAATGGATTTCAAGTCCGGCGACTGAGATGAGAGCAGATCTCAACCCTTTGTATGGACAACTGCAATACTGACGCATTCAGAGGAGGTGGAAGTGCCCCCTCTAACAACGTCATCATGTGCAAGCAGAGTGAAAGATGGTTACAGAATGTCTTTATGACATTCAGATATTCATGTAAGAATTAAATATCAGAGGAAAGACTTAAAATGGGCTAAAGCCTTGAGTCTCCTAATTGGGTGGTTGAGAGTGTTTGTGCACCAGGAAGTAAAAGTAAGTCCCGCCCTCCTCTATAATTTGTTGTTAGCAAATCACAGTGCTTGAACAGTGCTTTAAATCCATGGAACTCTGAGATAGTGGCACAACAAAATATAAAACGGTCCCAGGTGGTGTAGACTTTCCATACGTACTGTATCAATTCAATAAGCATCAGTAAATGGGAACAGTGGCTTTCAGCTTCCTTCCCGAAACGAACACAACCGAGGTTGACCTTCACACATCACAGGGGACAGGCAACACACAGGATAACACACCCTGTCTGTGTGTCTGTGCATGTGAGTGTCTATATGGGCCTTAATAAAAGACACCTACTCAAACCTGTCTCACTTAAAGCTCTAAATCCTGGGGAATCCCGGGAAATTACTAATGACAAAGGACTTTGAAGGCTAAGCTGAATCCATTGCATGGCATATTGAATTACCCCGAAGGAACAAAGATAACAAGGCAACATGTTAGTTCAGGTACATAAAAGGTCCACTGCAGAAGAGAGAGATAGAGACCGCACAGAGAGAGAGGGAGAGAGACGGCACAGAGAGAGAGGTAGAGAGACTACACAGGGACAGAGGACACTTCATTTGGTCTATTCCTGTCCAAATCCTCTTCTTTAGTTAGTCTGGGAAGGGATTTTATGCTTCATGGTTATTCTGTTCTTACATACTCCTCTAAGGTGATATCCTCCATGTCATCATGAGGTCTGTCCTTACATACTCCTCTAAGGTGCTATCCTCCATGTCATCATGAGGTCTGTCCCTACATACTCCTCTAAGGTGATATCTTCCATGTCATCATGAGGTCTGTCCTTAGATACTCCTCTAAGGTGATATCCTCCATGTCATCATGAGGTCTGTCCCTACATACTCCTCTAAGGTGATATCCTCCATGTCATCATGAGGTCTGTCCTTAGATACTCCTCTAAGGTGATATCCTCCATGTCATCATGAGGTATGTCCCTACATACTCCTCTAAATGGGAAAAGTGACTTTTAGAAAAAAACAATTTGAAACTGCCTCACATAATTTAAAACGTCAGAGCGCTGGGACATGAAAAGGTCGATGACAAAGGAACCTGGCATGTCCAGAACCATATGGCTTCTTTCCTCAATCCGGCAGTCCGTGGTTACCGAGTGGGCGCTCGCCTGAGGTATGAAGTGCTATCTACCAAGAATGGTATTTCCGGTGGCACCATTCCCAGACCCGGTCTTTTCAATCAGAGCCAGTCTGAGAGGCTCTCCACCGTCTGTGTAAAAGTGTCAGAGATTAGATGATGGTTTGAAGCTGCACAATAAGAAAAGGACTTTGAAGCTAGGCCATGTTGCTAAACTTATCGTTTCTAATCTGCGCGTAGAGAATGACAAGATTGCTAACTAGCAGATTTTGGTTGGCTACAATGGCAAATTTAGGAAAGTTGCTGCGATACTCACTGTGGACGGACGGCTTTGAACGTTGGTGCATGTGTAAATCCCTTCACCCCGTGGGAGTTACAATTTATTTTAAAAGTATAGTTTTGTTTTGAAATGTAAAGGAAATCTTTCATGTGCTATACACTGGTAATAATAACCAATTTGAATTCAAGAAATAATAAAAGCAATAAAATATTGAAGAACATGTCTAGCCAGGCATATAGAATATCAATATACAACCCCGTTTCCAAAAACGTTGGGATGCTGGGTAAAATCTAAAGAAAAACAGAATGCAATTAAGTGCAAATCATTGAAAACCTATATTAAATAGAAAATAGTACAAAGACAACATATACATGTTGAAAATAAGAAGTTTATTGTTCCTTGAATAATATATGCCCACTTTGAATTTGATGCCAACAACACGTTTCAAAAACCTGGGACTGGGGCAACAAAAGACTGGAAAGTTGTGTAATGCTAAAACAAAAACTGGTGGAACATCTCACAACTAATTAGGTTTATTGGCAACAGGTCAGTAACATGATTGGGTATAAATAGAGCCTCCCAGGGAGGATGGGTCTGTCAGAAGTGAAGAGGGGGAGGGGTTCACCACTCAGTGAAAGACAGCGCAGGCAAATAGTGCAACAATTTAAAAACGTTTCTCAATGTAACATTGCAAAGCGTTTGGGTATCTCATCATCATCACATAGTATAATTAAAAGATTCAGAGAATCCAGAGAAATCTCTCTATGTAAGTGACAAGACTGATCTTCGGACACTGCATTAAAAACAGACATGATTCTGTAGTGGAAATCACTGCATGGGCTCAGGAACATTTCCTAAATCCATTGTCTGTGAACACAGTGCATTACTGCATGCAAGTTAAAACTCTACCATGCAAAGAAGAAACAACATATAAACAAGATCCAGAAACACTGCCGCTTTCTCTGGTTCATTTATGATGGACTGAGGCAAAGTCCTGTGGTCTGACTAATCAAAATGTAAAATTATTTATGGGAATCATGGACACCGCGTCCTCCAACTGTGCTATCAGTGCACAGTTGAAAAGCCAACATCTGTGATGGTATGGGGGTGCATTAGTGCACATGGCATGGGTGACTTGCACATCTGTGAAGGCACCATTAATGATGAACAATATATACATGTTTGGGAGCAAATGCTGCCATCCATGTCTTTTGTAGTCTAGACCTGTCACTCATTGAAAACATTTTGCACATTATGAAACGAAAAATAAGGAGACCCTGAACTGTTGAGCAGCTGCAATCCTGTATCAAGCAATAATGGGAAAACATTTTACTTTCATAACTACAGCAATTGGTCTCCTCAGTTCCCAAACAATTACAGAGTATTGTAAAAAGAAGAGGTGATGCAACAGAGTGGTAAACATGCCCCCTGTCCCAACTTATTTGAAATGTGTTTTTGGCATCAAATTCAAAATGGGCATGTATTTTTCCAAAAACAACAACATTTCTCAGTTAACATTTGATGTGTGGTCTTTGTACTATTTTCAATTAAATATAGGGATAAGTGATTTGCACCTCATTGCGGTCTGGTTTTATTTGCAATTTATGCAGCGTCCCAATGTTTTTGGAAACAGGGTTGTAGTTCAGAGTGTCTTCATTGCTGGTTATAATCCACTTCCCCTGCCTTCTGCCTCGGTCTATGAACGGTACCTAACCTCCCCTGCCTACTGCCTTGGTCTATGAGAGGCACCTAACCTCCCCTGCCTTCTGCCTCGGTCTATGAGAGGTACCTAACCTCCCCTGCCTACTGCCTCGGTCTATGAACGGTACCTAACCTCCCCTGCCTACTGCCTCTGGCTCTGAGCAATAATAGCACCACTAACACAGCTAAACAACAGAGACCACCTGAGTTTAATAACGCAGGTCAAAGTGTTAGAGGATCTGTCTGACTCGGCTGCGTGCGTGTGTTTGTGTGTGTGTGCGTGTAGGTGTGTGCTTGTATGTGTGTGTCTGTCTGTTCTGAGAGTAAGGAACAACAAAACTGCTGAAAGAAAATGGCCATGCTCGAATGCCCACCACGTATCACATTATCTTCCTGAGCCCAGACGGGGGGGTTGGGTATTCCAACTGGTGAGTCCATTTAACCTGCTACCAGACTGACTGTGGAAAATGCTAAATAGTGGCGAGGCAACAGTTTGGCAGAAGGACCTGAGCTGACCTGACTTAGGGAGCAGGGAAACTCTGGACTCCCCGCCCCCCCACCCCCCCCCCCAACCAACCACCACCAAACAGACTTCTATCAACTTAATGCTACTTTTTGATTGCTTTGTGGGTGTGGTGTGTTGTGTTGCTCCCTCCCACAACCACTCTGTCTTCATGTGTTTCTGTTGTCTTCATGTGTTTCTGTTCGGAAGGCGACTTTACAGTAAAACAACTGGATGGAAATAATATGACCCTAGATTAAATAATAATAATAATCTGTGTGACTGTGTGTATACGTGTGTGTGTGTGTGTGTGTGTGTGTGTGAGAGAGTGTGAGCGTGTGTGAGAATCTGTGAGAATGTGCGCGCGTGTGTGCGCATGTGTGTTTTTGTGTGTGTGTGTGTGTGTGGGTGTGTGTGCATATGTGTGTGTTTGTGTGTGTGTGTGTGCATAAGAGGGAGCTTGTGTTCCCGACTCACCACTGGAGCAGTCGAGTCCTCCCCATCCCGGTTCACACTGACAGGTGTCGGGGGACACACAGCGTCCGTGGGCACACTCCTCTGTACAGAGAGCTGTGTGGGGGAGAGGAGACCCAGAGTCACACAGACTGTTAATTAGGCACTGAATGTGTCCAAGAGTAATTTGTTCTCAGGCGATTCCAGGTCCATTAACATGCCGGTTGGTTCAGGTGGACATTCCTACAAAGCAGCGCAGTTAAATTAGACGCACGTCTTCATGATGAAAGGGACATTCCCCATGAAGCTCAGTACACTGCCCACCACGAAAACAAAAGCATACATGGACACATTTTCATAAAGGGACACCATACCATTAAAACTGACACCTAACATGTATACTCTAAAAATGTACAGAATACACATATATAAAGTAAAGTTTTTAACACTTTAATCCAACACTTTAATCCAGCACATTATGAGCTTGTACCACCTCTGTACTACTTCTGAAGGTCTGCAATTAAGAAACGCAATGATTAGGTATTGAACAGGTACCATAGAACTGTAGAACAAAGGCCTTCAGGAACCTTAAAGCAGTAGAACAACAGCCTTCAGGAACCTTAAGGCTGTAGAAAAACGGACCTGTTCGTTTTTCTTAAACGGACCTGTTCGTTTTTCTTTAAGAAGCCCACTCATTACCTGTATTAACTGCACCTGTTTGAACTCGTTACCTGTAGACAAGACACCTGTCCCCACACTCAATAGAACAGACTCCAACCTCTCCACAATGGCCAAGACCAGAGATCTGTGTAAGGACATCAGGGATAAAATTGTAGACCTGCACAAGGCTGGGATGGGCTACAGGGCAATAGGCAAGCAGCTTGGCGAGAAGGTAACAACTGTTGGTGCAATTATTAGAAAAAGGAAGAAGTTCATGATGACGGTCAGTCTCCCTCGGTCTGGGGCTCCATGCAAGATCTCACCTCGTGGGGAATCAATGATCATGAGGAAGGTGAGGGATCAGCCCAGAATTACACGGCAGAACCTTGTCAATGACCTGAAGAGAGCTGGGACCACAGTCTCAAAGAAAACCATTAGTAACACACTACACTGTCATGGATTAAAATCCTGCAGCGCACGCAAGGTCACCCTGCTCAAGCCAGCGCATGTCCAGGCCTGTCTGAACTTTGCCAATGACCATCTGGATGATCCAGAGGACGAATGGGAGAAGGTCATGTGGTCTGATGAGACAAAAATAGAGCTTTTTGGTCTAAACTCCACTCGCTGTGTTTGGAGGAAGATGAAGGATGAGTACAACCCCAAGAACACCATCCCAACCGTGAAACATGTAGGTCGAAACATAATTTTTTGGGGACGCTTTTCTGCACCGGGACAGGATGACTAAGGTGTGGCTCCGTAAGAAGCATCTCAAGGTCCTGGTGTGGCCTAGCTAGTCTCCAGACCTGAACCCAATAGAAAATCTTTGGAGGGAGCTGAAAGTCCTTATTGCCCAGCGACAGCCCCAAAACCTGAAGGATCTGGAGAAGGTCTGTATGGAAGAGTGGGTCAAAATCCCTGCTGCAGTGTGTGCAAACCTGGTCAAGAACTACAGGAAACGTATGATCTCTGTAATTGCAAACAAAGGTTTCTGTACCAAAGATTAAGTTCTGCTTTTCTGATGAAATACTTATGTCATGCAATAAAATTAATTATTTAAAAATCATACAATGTGATTTTCTGGATTTTTGTTTTAGATTCCGTCACTCACAGTTTAAGAGTACCTATGATAAAAATTACAGACTTCTACATGCTTTGTAAGTTGGAAAACCTGCAAAATCGGCAGTAAATCAAATACTTGTTCTCCCCACTGTATGTATATCGTAACATGGATTGAATTGTATTTTGCTAATTTTGCTAATTTGCATATATATGCTAACCCCAAGTCGTGGTTATCAATTCAGCCATATTCTCAAAACAGTTATATTTGCAAGCACCTTATAACAATGTGGATGATAATAAATACTGAAAGAGTAAAATTAATTAATGTGGCCCTAGAAGGATTGTGAAACCCTGTTTAACTTAGACAGTTATTTAAATCAGCTAATAGGACTGGTTTCACCTGTGCCAGTTACCTGTGCTGGGTACGTCAATCGCCAGTCACCTGTGCTGGTCCAGCATATATTCAAGATCCGCAATCACGGTACTTCATTTGGAAAGGGGGGCCCGAGAGCGCGATCTGCAATTATGTTTCCCATAAGTACGGTAGTCGCTCTATTAAATTACTCTAAAACCTTACAGTGCTCATATTATAAAGCCCAACATTTACTTGGTAGCTTTTCGCACAGACAACAACACAGGGGTCATAAGATTAGGCATGTTAATTTTATGCATGCAAACTAGACTTGTAGAAAAAAATACTGGAAGCATTTCTGAAAGACTCTATTTTAGAAAATGCTGGATAAATGTACTCAAGCAAATCGAATCAGTATTAGTTAAATCTGTCAAGTCAAAAGCAATAATTGGAGAGTTATTCTGAGCTGTTTTGTTAGTAGGGGAGCTCCTCTCAGAGAGTGAGGCCAATGTAAAAGTTGCGATTTTAGAAGTGCAAATTAAACTAAGAGAGGTAATTATGACCCTATTAGGAATTTCTCCTAGCCACTGTGCATTAACTCTTGTTTCCTGCAGGCTGGGTATCTGTGCAAGACCTCTGTGACAACTTCTGATGAAAAAAGGTCTTTATAAAACAAATGTGACTGATTGATCGATACCACACAGGTACAATAAAATTATTATTGTTTGTTTATGTGTTTGAACACAAGGGAAAGTGAAAAGGAATAACATAAACTGGAATAGCAAGAAGAAAAGAGTGAGCATTACATTCAATTAAGAGAACTAGGCAGGCCATAGTACACAACCAACCAAGTTGGTCAGAACAGCCAGTTTGTACTGCCTTTCAGTAAAAAGGAGGTGGACTCATATTTTACTCTGTTAGAGGGGTTTGCTAGATTCCTAACACATTGGCCTTGAATCTGATTTACTTCGCAAAGTGTTCTAGTGGAAACTTGTATGGGGCTTTGAAACAGCTGAAGCTGCTATCCTTCAGCTCTATAAGTCCGTACCAGAGGAATATGGACAAATGCTAATTACATTGCTGGAGGCAGAGTTAAAAAGTAATGTTGAATTTACAAGGGAACAAGGGTGTCCTTTTGACTGGAGGTGTGGTTCTCAAGGTCAAGGACGACAAGGTTCTCAGAACACTAATAATACTGTTTGCCTTCACAAAAGGGTTGCAACCTACATTAGCAAATGTAGAGATTTCCGTCTGATGCAACCCCTGCAGTGAATCTGTGTTACACAAAACTCACCCCACAAACACTAAGCACATTCTCTCACACAGGAAATGTCCACAGACAAGATGTCAGTCTTTACCCCCCCCCCATTGCCCAAAGACATAAATTGACAAAAAATTGGTTAACAGTCTTCCCCAGTTTGTAATTACTTCCTTGACAGAAGTCACATGGTCTCTCTGTGCCCTAAATTGATACCGGGCCATTTGTGGCACTTTCTCGTGGTAAGAGAATGTGTGCAGAAAGCCGATCTGGTGTTGAGGAGGACGTCCCTGACCCCACCAGGTTAGGTAAGTCTGATCTAAGGGTGGGTCTCATTTCTGAGAACCTCCTGGGTCGTCCTTTCGTTTGAAACCCCCAGAGATGGGCAAGTCTGTATGTGCTTTACAACAGGAAACGGTGCCTGGCAGTTCGACGTCTGGGAAGCGGCTTTCAGCTGAACCGAGAAAAGGCATATGTCAGCGAAAATATCTTCAGAGGAGTTTGATAACGTTTCGGTACGGGGTTAATTCCTCACAGATGGTGCTCTGATGAGGAAACAGCTTCCCAGGAGCCCCCCCCCCCCGGGCACGTTGTGTCTCCAGCAGTTTTTCCAGTTACACCTCGACACGAGACGTCAAGGTCGACGCTGTGGTGCAACGGAAGGCCACCTTGGAGTTGAAAAGAGTTGTTGCGGTCGTAGATAACGTAACTTCTCCTGGCCCAGTCTGAATCAAGATGTCCCATGGACTTCCCTAGTGGACAGTTAAACCCAACCAAACGGTGCCGGTTGCGCCACTGCAGCCCAGACCACCATTATGGGTGTCAGCAGTCATTTCCCGGAGAAGGAGCGCAGCCCCTCGGAGCCGCCAGGGACCGTGAGAACCTCTTTCCAAATACCGGGGGTTTAAATTTGTGTCAGAACTCTTTCAACGGGTGCTGTCACAGATGGGTATTACTTGTGCCTCAAGTGCATATCACCCAGTCTCAAAGTGCTCCTGAGAGATGTCAACCGAATTTAAAGTCTAAGTTGAGAATTCACTGCTTTGAGTTTGAAAAAGACTGTGATGAAGGACTGCCCCTGGTGCTGTTGGCAGAATGAGAAGTGTGTCAGGAGCCTTTAGTCTTCAGTCTGCATAAACTTTTGTCTGGGACACAAGGGTGCTTTGAGCTTGCTGGGAAAGAGGCTGTTGCAGGACAGCAGCGCAAAAACAAAAATGAATCTGAGGGGAAAGAAGGAGAGTGGGAACATTAGACAGAGATACAGAGAAAGATGAATTGAGGCAGGGGAGTGAAAGAGAGAGAAAGAGTGAGAGAGGAAGAGAGAGAGAGGAAGAGAGAGAATGAGAGAGGAAAGTTTCAGGGGGAGAGGGAATGCTGTGTTGTGATATTTACTAGGGATGTTAAATCAGCCATGGCACCTGACTCACATACACACCCACAGACACACACATACACACGTGCACAAGTGCAGACACATTATCACCCAAACTGTTGATAACGCCAGGAAGGACAGAGTAGACACAAAGACAGTTTATCCAATTAGGTTGAACATATTATCTCAAAGTATCTTCTATTTCCTACATCCAAAACACGAAAAAACCAATTCCACAGGCTTCAAAAGGCAGAGTAGGCAACTTGAAAACAGTGGCACATGAAACGATAATTAGATTAGATTTTTCTCTCTCTTTTTTTAGTTTATTTTTATCGGTTTCTTTCAGATGAATCTCAGATGAGAGGTGCCCAACTAAAAAAGTGAGAATCACAGAGAGAGAGACAGAGGGAGAGGAAGAATGAGAGAAACAGAGAAAATTGAAAAGTGACTCATATTAAATCATAACAAAATGGATTATCAAAGTGAATAGCAGACATGATGTTGACATCAAATAAAAGGCTGTGTTATTTGTTACTGATTGTTATGTTTGTTTATAGATGTAACAGATAAGTTGAAATGTTATTACTCATGGTCAATTGCATTATACTGACTTATCTCCAAGAGAAGAGCACTGCCAAAAATACATTCAGATGTTGGTAAAGGGGAACTTGTCACAGACTGTGTACATATTATAAAGCATGTGGTTTGAATTCTGAACGCTGATAGGCTGAACACTGTGGGTTATGAGAAATAAACCATGAGAAAGACATCACATTAACTGCATTATAACTGGGTATGTTGCCAATATGTTGCGTGACGTTCAGGCCCTCCGCGACGCATCAAAGCGAAAGACAGCTCTTAGTCGTGGTAAACTGGTCATATACTACGTCCCCTCATGTCTCATTGGTTTCATATACTACATAATATACTCTACGGACAAATACAGCGGTGATTATATAACGTACATAATACACTGTGTAGATAGTATAATGTATACCTTGAATTGCATAGTGAGACCTGCCAGCATGTCCTCAGATGTGACATATGATATTAGATCTCAACAGACAAACACGCGCGCCGCAAACTCACACAAAGAGCTGAGCTTAAAAGAGCCATCAAAAAGGGACCCTCTCCTAACACCGCGCGGAATGTAAACAGTGAGTGGAGGGTGAGAGATGTCTGCCTGTCGCCACAATCAAACGCCGCCCGTCCCCACCCCCTCCGTTATCCTCCCTGCCACCTCCATCCGCATCCATTTGAAGAGTTGAAAAAAACCTTTGAAGCGTTTTAAAAAACGCTGCAACAAAGCGTCGAGAGTTGAGTTTGAGGATACAAAAAAAAAATAAAAAAAATAAAAAAAAAAGTATCCTCTTTCCTACTCATTAAAAGTGAAAAGAAAAATATATACTTTGGATTAGGGATCCTCTGCTTTATTAAATATCCCGTCTAACTAGTGGGGGAGCGTGTTTCAGTCGGCATGCTGCATTAATATTGAATGGGGGCCCATTAGGGTGTCTGTTGCTCGGGCCTAGCTGTGATATCGGATGGTAGAAACAGCACGGGGACTTGAACCCTTCCATCACACCGTGGATAACACAGAACAGCATCGCAGAGTGTCAAGGGCTCACCGGCTAAAGCAAATCTCCCTTAACCACTGCGCTGCTGACAGACAGCCGCTTGATCGTGCGTAGGACGGTGCGCGTGCGTGTTTCATGTGCGTGTTTCATGTGCGTGTTTCATGTGCGTGTTTCATGTGCGTGTTTCATGTGCGTGTTTCATGTGCGTGTTTCATGTGCGTGTTTCATGTGCGTGTTTCATGTGCGTGTTTCATGTGCGTGTTTCATGTGTGTGCACTGAACCACGGATACCCGCCCACGGATAAGTAGTAATTGAAGTAGCCTGTAAGGCTCCCTCTTGCCTGAAATTATATGGGTCTAATTGCAGAATTACATATGCAATAGTTATATTCTCGCATTTACAAATTACTAATTTAACAGACGTTCTGTTCCAGAGTGACTTTAAGGGGCTATTAGGATTAAATGCCTTGCTCAAGGGCATAACTATAGACTTAGTATGATACCATTTGGCCTAGCAGAGACAGTAAAGATTTCTCATTTATCTTTTATCATGTAATACATTCAAGTGAAAAATGAAGTGCAACCCGTGGAAATGAAGTACACCCCATGGAAATGAAGTACATATCTGGACACATATCTGAGGTAAATTCCAACCACATTCATTGATAAAAGCAAAACCAATTTAACAATTCACATGCAATTAAAATAAAAAGCAGTGCAATGTTCTTATGTGGAACATTTTTATATACATCTGCCTTTACCATCACATAAAATGGTTAAAAATAGAATCTCCTTTACCCTCGCACATTACAGATATATACACTCACCTAAAGGATTATTAGGAACACCATACTAATACTGTGTTTGACCCCCTTTCGCCTTCAGAACTGCCTTAATTCTACGTGGCATTGATTCAACAAGGTGCTGAAAGCATTCTTTAGAAATGTTGGCCCATATTGATAGGATAGCATCTTACAGTTGATGGAGATTTGTGGGATGCACATCCAGGGCACGAAGCTCCCGTTCCACCACATCCCAAAGATGCTCTATTGGGTTGAGATCTGGTGACTGTGGGGGCCATTTCAGTACAGTGAACTCATTGTCATGTTCAAGAAACCAATTTGAAATCATTCGAGCTTTTGACATGGTGCATTATCCTGCTGGAAGTAGCCATCAGAGGATGGGTACATGGTGGTCATAAAGGGATGGACATGGTCAGAAACAATACTCAGGTAGGCCGTGGCATTTAAACCATGCCCAATTGGCACTAAGGGACCTAAAGTGTGCCAAGAAAACATCCCCCACACCATTACACCACCACCACCAGCCTGCACAGTGGTAACAAGGCATGATGGATCCATGTTCTCATTCTTTTTACGCCAAATTCTGACTCTACCATCTGAATGTCTCAACAAAAATCGAGACTCATCAGACCAGGCAACATTCTTCCAGTCTTCAACTGTCCAATTTTGGTGAGCTCCTGCAAATTGTAGCCTCTTTTTCCTATTTGTAGTGGAGATGAGTGGTACCCGGTGGGGTCTTCTGCAGTTGTAGCACATCCACCTCAAGGTTGTGCGTGTTGTGGCTTCACAAATGCTTTGCTGCATACCTCAGTTGTAACGAGTGGTTATTTCAGTCAAAGTTGCTCTTCTATCAGCTTGAATCAGTCAGCCCATTCTCCTCTGACCTCTAGCATCAACAAGGCATTTTCGCCCACAGGACTGCCGCATACTGGATGTTTTTCCCTTTTCACACCATTCTTTGTAAACCCTAGAAATGGTTGTGCGTGAAAATCCCAGTAACTGAGCAGATTGTGAAATATTCAGACCGGCCCGTCTGGCACCAACAACCATGCCACGCTCAAAATTGCATAAATCACCTTTCTTTCCCATTCTTTCACATTCAGTTTGGAGTTCAGGAGATTGTCTTGACCAGGACCACACCCCTAAATGCATTGAAGCAACTGCCATGTGATTGGTTGATTAGATAATTGCATTAATGAGAAATTGAACAGGTGTTCCTAATAATCCTTTAGGTGAGTGTATATGTTGGATTTATATATATGTTGGACTGTTATTTATGTTGGACTGTTATATATGTTGGACTGTTATATATGTTGGACTGATATATATTTTGGACTGATATATATTTTGGACTGATATATATGGGATGTATATGGGTGCTAGGTTACAGCCTGACATTGGTTTAACTCAAAGATGTGTGTGTGTGAGTGGTTCTGAAAATAACGGTAGAAAATAAACACAGTAGTGACTGGCAGGGTAAGCTTCTTATGTCTTCAATTGCATAGTCTATAATCAGTAACATGTTAACAACATCACTACCCTAATGGCTTTACTAGGATCAAAGCATGCCCTCATGAAACACCACGGTACTGCATAATCATGCTCACACAAATGGAAGAGCATGAATACACAAATACAAATAAGACACTCACAAAGTAATTAGATTACACAACCTATCTATGGTTGCAAGACGAAATAACAAGGCCATATTAAATGGGGGAAAAAGTAATGCTAGATGCCAGTAATTAATTGGCAACAAAAAACGAAGCTAGCAAGACTCCTGTTGCTAGTTTGCATAATTCACTGTAAAAGGCCTAATTGGCGTGTGAAAGACATTACATTGCTGAGTGTGCTCCTAAACTTAAAAACATGAAGGGAAGCAATATCCATGTACTCACATCTTTCATGGAAGCACACTGACCTGATCTAATACAATGAGTTCTTGAATCAAAAACCACAACTATCTAAAATGTTCCTGACTCTTCTTCAAAGCAAGCTGACACCCTGCTTCTCTTGGCCTACTGTATGCGCAGAGCTACAGCTCTTCTGAATTACTAAATCACGATGAGCTCATTTTAATTCCGCACATTCTTCCTAGCCTTTGGTACAATTGTACAAGAGAATTGTTGAAGAGAATGTGAGGCCATCTGTCAAAAATCTGAAGTAGAACCGAACTTTGATCTTGCAATGAGGCATTAGGCATTTACTTCCCTTTTCTGAACTACAAAATTGTAAAAGTATTTCTGATGAACACACAAAAGAACACACATTTCCAGGTGGTACTTACTTATTCACATTACTATATTTGCTTGTATGGTGCCCTAACACACCAGAAACTGTGTTTCCATCTGACTGTCGAACCATCCCCCCTGTTGACTACCCACTGGATACCCACGCATGTTTTCTCAATTCACAGAATAATTACTTCATCGAAATGGGAAAACAGCAATTTGACAGAATGTCAACGTCAACAGAATGACGTGTAGTGGCATTCTGAGATTCATTTTGATTATTCTGATAGGCTCACGATTTCCCAGAACTGCATGTTGTGTATGTTAAACTTCTTGGGGAGAGAGCCAAGCAAATAGCAGGGTATCACTGTACACCAGAGAGTCACTCACACACAGACACACATTCACACACATTTCCCTTGTATATGTATTCATTCATTATCTTTTATTTCTGTGGAGGAGAATTTTATGACTTTCACCTGATCGCAGTTGAAAATAAGACCTGGTTCTAAATTGTCTAATTGGTTCAATAACGGTAAAACAAATAAAATAAATTTTGTAAAAAACCTCAGCTACAGAAAGATGGCACCTCTCCACTGAAACAGACCCAAAATTAAGACAAAACCTTCACTATGTACAGAAGTTGAACAAAATAACATAGCAAAAGGGAACAAGCAGGAATGTGTGAAACTACAACAAGGAGAGAGAAAGAGAAACAGAGAGAGGAGGAGAAAGAGAGAGGAGGAGAAAGAGAGAGAAGGAGAAAGAGAGAAGGATAAGAGAAAGAGAGAGATAAGGAGAAAGAGAGAGGAGGAGAAAGAGAAACAGAGATAAGGAGAAAGAGAAACAGAGATAAGGAGAAAGAGAGAGGAGGAGAAAGAGAAACAGAGAGATAAGGAGAAAGAGAGAGGAGGAGAAAGAGAAACTGAGAGATAAGGAGAAAGAGAGAGGAGGAGAAAGAGAAACAGAGAGATAAGGAGAAAGAGAAATAAGGAGAAAGAGAGAGGAGGAGAAAGAGAAACAGAGAGATAAGGAGAAAGAGTGAGAAGGAGAAAGAGAGAGGAGGAGAAAGAGAGAGGAGGAGAAAGAGAGGAGGAGAAAGAGAGAGGAGAAAGAGAGAGGAGGAGAAAGAAAGAGGTGGCGACACAAGAGGAGTGTCAGAGTTATAAACAGAAGCCCACTTAGCAAATTAGTAGCCCCCCACACCTCCCTTCCCCCCACTCCTATCCCCCAAGTCTCCTACTGCACTTAACATTACAGCTAAGACACACACACACACACACACATACACACACACACACATACATAAAGACACACACACACATACATAAAGACACACACACACACACACACACATACATAAAGACACACACACACACACACCTTTCTCCCACCATCGCCTACAAACACACACACACCCATACCCTACATACAGAAACACACACACACACACACACACACCCTTCTCCCACCACTACCTACAAACAGACACACACACACACACACACCCATCACCTACACACACACACATCCATCACCTACACACACACACACCCTTCTCCCACCACAGCCTACAAACACACACACATACACACACACACCTTTCTCCCACCACTACCTACAAACAGACACACACACACACACCCATCACCTACACACACACACATCCATCACCTACACACACACACACACACCCTTCTCCCACCACAGCCTACAAACACACACACACACACACCCATCACCTACACACACACACACCCTTCTCCCACCACAGCCTACAAACACACACACACACACATCACCTACAGACACACACATCCATCACCTACACACACACACACATCCATCACATACACACACACACACACACCCTTCTCCCACCACAGCCTACAAACACACACACACACACACCCATCACCTACACACACACACATCCATCACTTACACACACACACACATCCATCACCTAAAAACACACACACACCCATCCCCTACACACACACACACACACACACACACCCTTCTCCCACCACCACCTACACAAACACACACACATCCCCTACAAACACACACACACACACACACACACACAATAAAGCTGCACTCCAGGAGGACCACGTCTTTAATTGAGCAGTTTAGACAATATGGACCCCAGGCTATCTTAATCCCCTCCGCTAATAACGGACCCCAGGCTATCTTAATCCCCTCCACTAATAACGGACCCCAGGCTATCTTAATCCCCTCCGCTAATAACGGACCCCGGGCTATCTCCATTCTAAAATTCCTTCTTTGTGCCCTTGAGCAAGGCATGTAACCCTAATTGCTCCAGGGTCACCGTCAGTAAAGGTCTTCCCTTGGCCTTGACCCGGCTCTCTGACAATTTTTTGGAAAAACATTTCTGGGACACAACAAATATCCTTTATGCTTTTGATTCTGTTTTGTTGTGCATTATGTTGAGTACAAAGCACGAGACAAAAGTAGTGCAACGTAGTTCATTCTGGGACTAGTGTTACACCTGGGGACTCAACCCATTCAGGTGGAAGGATGATGATATGCCTGGGGACTCAACCCATTCGGGTGGAAGGATGATGATATGCCTGGGGACTCAACCCATTCGGGTGGAAGGATGACGATATGCCTGGGGACTCAACCTGTTCGGGTGGAAGGATGACGATATGCCTGGGGACTCAACATTTCGGGTGGAAGGATGATGATATGCCTGGGGATTGAACCCGTTCGGGTAGAAGGATGATGATATGCCTGGGGACTGAACCCGTTCGGGTAGAAGGATGATGATATGCCTGGGGACTCAACCCATTCAGGTGGAAGGATGATGATATGCCTGGGGACTGAACCCGTTCAGGTGGAAGGATGATGATATGCCTAGGGACTGAACCTGTTTGGGTGGAAGGATGATGATATGCCTGGGGACTGAACCCGTTCAGGTGGAAGGATGATGATATGCCTGGGGACTGAACCTGTTTGGGTGGAAGGATGATGATATGCCTGAGGACTCAACCCATTCGGGTGGAAGGATGATGATATGCCTGGGGACTGAACCTGTTCGGGTGGAAGGATGATGATATGCCTGGGGACTGAACCCGTTCAGGTGGAAGGATGATGATATGCCTGGGGACTGAACCTGTTTGGGTGGAAGGATGACGATATGCCTGGGGACTCAACATTTCGGGTGGAAGGATGACGATATGCCTGGGGACTCAATCTGTTCGGGTGGAAGGATGATGATATGCCTGGGGACTCAACCCATTCGGGTGGAAGGATGATGATATGCCTGGGGACTGAACCCGTTCAGGTGGAAGGATGATGATATGCCTGGGGACTGAACCTGTTTGGGTGGAAGGATGATGATATGCCTGGGGACTGAACCTGTTTGGGTGGAAGGATGATGATATGCCTGGGAACTCAACCCATTTGGGTGGAAGGTTGATAATACGCACTATATAATCTTCTCATTGTTTTCTATAGGAGACTTCAAAATGGCCACGTAAACATCACTGTGCAGTGTTTAAGTCGGTACGAAAACGCTGAATCACACACACCACCTCTGACGCACAGCCTGAATGCGGAATAGGTCCATTTACAATTAGCCGAATGATACATTTAATTTTGCTTGTCGTCGATTCAATATATTGTTCTTTTCCTAATGATCTGTAAAAGCAGTGTGACAGAAAGAAAGCAACAATCAATGGCCTTTACGCTTCTGTTTCTAATCCTTCTCAGCTCCCACCTGCACAGCTCCTTCTCGCCTTAGGCCCAGGGCATTTGAGATTAACTCACTTCAATACCTGGTTACAAGGATTAATCTTTCAAAGAAGTCTTCAGACGGAGTGTTAGTCAAAGAACCAGGGTGTCCCCACAGGCTCTAGGCTTTAGGTGTTGAGTGTCTCTAACACTCTCTATGTCTACACTGAGCTCAAGGAAACAGGGTCCCTGTAGTGATGAAGGTATAGTGGCTGTTCTGAGGTTAGATCCAGAATGGCGTCCCAGTGGATCTGAAGTTAGGTCCCCATTGTCGTCGCGGGCACCAAGGGGAATAAGCCTAAACATATTGGAGTGCTGAGACCGATGCTTGCAGATGATGGAATTAAGCATGGAGTACACTTGACTGATAGAAAAAGAGAATATATTAATAAAAACATAAAAGGATTTGGGTTTCCAGATGATTGGACTTGGTTGATCGTGTGCGAGTCCTGGCAGAGTGTATGAATATCTAAGAGAAAAGAGTTGTCGTAAAGTCTCTTTCAAGACCCTATTTGCATACATAAATAAGCATTGGTGACAGAACAAACAGTTGGGTATTGCAAAGGAAGGGAAGCATGGCTGTTGCCAAATTTCATAAATGTCACCCCAACAACCCTGGTTTGCAACTCTACAGATGTGGATGGGAGATACCAAGGGCGACACTTACGGACACACAGGTCTCCACTCTCATAGAAGCCTGGACAACACTGAGAGCGCCTTCTGTACATGGTCCTCACACCGCGACGGTACGCCGTCTTGTAACTGATCCTGAAACAAAGAGACAGAGACAAATAAAGGGATGGAAAGAGACACGGAGCAAGGGAGGCAGAGAAAGAAAGGGAGGGATCGAGCCCCTTCAAGTTATTAGCTACGAATGGGTAAGAATCCATACAGCTGTCGATCCATACAGCACTAGAGTATTGTAGTGCTCAATACAGTAGAGTACTGCAGTATTCGACACATTCAAGTATTGCAGTAGTTAACACACTAGAGTATTGCAGTATTCAACACACTAGAGTATCACTGAAATTAATGCAGTAGAAAACTGCTGTATTTTTTGACTATAAGATTTGTATCGATTAAAAAAGCAATCAAAATTTGCCTCGGCGAGTAGTTCACGTTAGCTAGAGTTATTCGGCTGTACCTATGCCAAGACCTCCAATCCTCTGCCCATATAACTTGGCCTCAATCTTATTTTTGAGACGGCGAGCCAACATGTTTTCAGAACTCCACCATTTCCACGACTGACTGGAGCTATTATTCATGATGACCCTTTCCTGGTGCCTCTGCAGCAGACTTACGGTACTGGCGGGTGATACGGACGGATTGCCATACAGTTCCCACACCGTCTTGATCATACCGTGTGGTGAAGGCGGTGAGTGGGGTTGTCCGTGACGACTTCCCGAAGCGGTGGTTAAACCACCACCCAACCTGGCCTGAGGCTGCTCAGTCTGGGACACTGACAAGGTAATGTGTAAACCTGATGATGGCAGCGCCGACCTAAAGCAGTAGCACTGAAAACACTCAACCCGGCGCCATAAGAGCACCTGCCGGTCTCAGCCCGGGTTATAGACGAGCCCTACACGCAAACATGGAGCAGTGGCCCGGCTGCATGACCGCGTCCGGGGCTGTGGGGTGTGGGGGGTGGGCCCTGTCATCCAGGACCTCCCGGTCTGTCAGAGGAAGGCCCTGGAAATAACACCTATATGTTATCATTTCACCGTTGGTCTGTAACTGTTGTTAGCGAAACATGACGAATACAATCTCCCTTGAGTTTGTAAGTGCTGGCCTTCAAATCAAGACAAGAAGAAAGAGCAGATAGTTTTTCTATTCAGTCAAAGTCTCTGTGATCTCTGTTCCCTCAGAACCGCACTAGAGAGAATGACTCAATGGGTCCCATCTCTCTCTCTCTATTTCACCTTGTCTTTCTCTTAAACACACTGTCTGTCATTCTCTCTCGCTGAAGTTTCAATAGTAAATCTTAATCTGGTCATTATAGCTCAAGAACCACCGTTTGCACTCAAAAGTCTGTGTGTGTGTATGTGTCTTCAAAGTCAAATGGCCTCTTCAAAAGGATGCCTGGCACAGTGCCACCTGACCTGGCTGCAAAGATGTCTGACACACCTGCTCGTGCTGTGTAGCCAAGAAATAAGAAACTAAGGAGAGGTGTTTTATATAAACTGTGGTGGGACTAATTAACCAAATTAAATGTATGATCTACTGTTGTCTATACTCATATCCATGTATGATCTATGGTTGTCTGTACTCATATCCATGTATGATCTACGGTTGTCTATACTCATATCCATGTATGATCTATGGTTGTCTGTACTCATATCCATGTATGATCTATGGTTGTCTGTACTCATATCCATGTATGATCTACGGTTGTCTATACTCATATCCATGTATGATCTATGGTTGTCTGTACTCATATCCATGTATGATCTACGGTTGTCTATACTCATATCCATGTATGATCTATGGTTGTCTGTACTCATATCCATGTATGATCTATGGTTGTCTGTACTCATATCCATGTATGATCTATGGTTGTCTGTACTCATATCCATGTATGATCTACGGTTGTCTATACTCATATCCATGTATGATCTATGGTTGTCTGTACTCATATCCATGTATGATCTATGGTTGTCTGTACTCATATCCATGTATGATCTACGGTTGTCTATACTCATATCCATGTATGATCTACGGTTGTCTATACTCATATCCATGTATGATCTATGGTTGTCTGTACTCATATCCATGTATGATCTATGGTTGTCTGTACTCATATCCATGTATGATCTACGGTTGTCTATACTCATATCCATGTATGATCTACGGTTGTCTATACTCATATCCATGTATGATCTATGGTTGTCTGTACTCATATCCATGTATGATCTACGGTTGTCTGTACTCATATCCATGTATGATCTACGGTTGTCTGTACTCATATCCATGTATGATCTATGGTTGTCTATACTCATATCCATGTATGATCTACGGTTGTCTATACTCATATCCATGTATGATCTACGGTTGTCTGTACTCATATCCATGTATGATCTACGGTTGTCTGTACTCATAACCATGTATGATCTACGGTTGTCTGTACTCATATCCATGTATGATCTACGGTTGTCTGTACTCATATCCATGTATGATCTATGGTTGTCTGTACTCATATCCATGTATGATCTACGGTTGTCTGTACTCATATCCATGTATGATCTACGGTTGTCTGTACTCATATCCATGTATGATCTACGGTTGTCTGTACTCATATCCATGTATGATCTACGGTTGTCTGTACTCATATCCATGTATGATCTACGGTTATCTGTACTCATATCCATGTATGATCTACATTTGTCTGTACTCATATCCATGTATGATCTACGGTTGTCTGTACTCATATCCATGTATGATCTACGGTTATCTGTACTCATATCCATGTATGATCTACGTTTGTCTGTACTCATATCCATGTATGATCTACGGTTGTCTGTACTCATATCCATGTATGATCTATGGCTGTGTACGTGCATATTAATCTCCACATACCGCTGTGTTTGTACCTGTCTTTCCACTACTTTACCTAAATACACTGTTAGGAGAAATATGGCCTGGATGCCTAAACTCTTTGCTCAGGCTAAAATCCACGCTTCACCCTCAGACACCTGTTTCTTCACAGCAAGAAGTCTGGATTAAACACTTCAAAGACAATTTCTAGATTTCAAAAACGATCTAACCCTTTTGACTGTTTTCAGAAATCAATAGCTTCCTCCTTATTGGTACCAGATGGGTTCCATCTGAGTACTAACAGAAACGGATGGGCTGGCCCAGAGCCGGAAAATGTGGTATTTGTCATTGACAGTGTGTTTGGTTAGATGATCCAATCCCTAAACACTTGTTTTCATAACAAAACAAAAGGGAGGAGTCTCTTACTGAAATATATATATATATATATATATATAGCAAAGGGCACTACATCAGAAGAATCATCAGGCAAGGGGAGACAACACAGCCTTTCTCATACAGTATACATATATACCTGTGCCTGGTGCATTTGAACCAGTTGAGGATGTCTGTGCATCTGGTATAGTAGACCTGGTCGAAGGGGTGGGCGTAGGACTCCTGCACTGTCACCGCGTAGCTGTGGGAGGAGAACCAGGTGAGAGAACCAGGTGAGAGGTTTAGAGGACTGACAGGCGAGACACACTGTCCCCGGTCACACTCAGAGGGCCATAAATGTACTGCCCATGTTATGACCGTATTCACCTTCACTTGATCTCAGCCAGCTTTCCAAACCTCTTGAGGAGCCGAGATATTCTTTCGGCCACTTTTTAACCTCACACTTACCCCATGTATTCACACCAGTGAACACTTATCAAGCCTTCTTGAGAAGATAAGAGAGCTGTCTGGTTGATTGTGACTCTAGCTGACAGACACTCTGCCCATGCACTCGGATAACATTTAGGCAACAGCCCCTCCTCCTTCTTAAATGATAAACGACAGTGCTAAATGGTTGGTTATTATTCACATCAGAAGGATATGACTTTATCCTTCTAGAGTCCTCTCCTCTCAGGTGTTCAGCTGCCTGTGTATTGATAACATGGAGTAATGGGGGACATTGAGGTTAGGAGAATTAAAGCAGCCAGTCTGCACTTTAACCCCATGGTCGCCGCATTTAAAAAATCAGACGGGATTGATTACAGAGGCAGCAAAAAAGAAATGAACCACCTAATATATTTTGTTTCAGCCATTCAGCAGGCCCTCTTATCCATGCAGGAACAATCAGGGTGAGGGGCCTTGCTCAAGGACAGATCTGTAACCTTGTTGGGTCAGGGTTTTGAACACGCTGTGTTTCATTTAACGGACTGACAGTCTAATCACTAGGCCATCTGCCACCCCAAATCATTGATTCCTTGTTTGAGTTCCCAATGGCACCCCATTCCACACTTTTGACCAATTTGCCCAGGTCAAAAGTAGTGCAGTTATCAAAGGAAATTGGATGCCATTTGGAATGCAACCCGTTGCCAACCAGCCAGAGAGCAGGACGGATCAGAAACACTCTGGATGGAGTGGTGATAATAAGGCCTGCGTTGGGTAATTTACACCTCATCTCTTGGAGGGAACCAGTGGGCTTCTCCTGATGGCTGGTCCTTACCTCTAACCCTCAACACTGATTTGTAGTGGAGAACATTAGGAGACGGTCTCCAGAGGTCTGACGAAACACACACACACACACACACACGCGCACACACACACACACACACAGACACTCACATGCGCACTAACACCAAGGACTCTAACGCTCTCCTACGCAGCCCAGAGATGTCGGTGTTGCATCTACCCGGATACTGAGGACAGGCTATATGCAATATAGCCTGGTGCCCAGTGTTATGACGCATATTGCACAGTTGGATTCCAGTCAGCAAGTGTTCAATGAAGAGTTTGAATGATACGTTTTGAATGAAGAGTTTTGAATGAAGTGTTTGAATGGGGAGAGTTTGACTTGCAAGCTGGCCACACAACACAGGGCACTGTGACCTTATATGCCACTTGCTGAGCAAAGCTGCCCTACAGTAAAGAGGAGGTAGCTACATAAGACCACTAACTTGTAGTAAAGAGAGAGAAGTAACTACCTAAACCTTCTGACCTGTAGTAAAGGGAGGGAGGTAGCTAGATAGCGTGAAGCTAAAATCAGGCTAAGATCAACGCTAAAGTACATAAATTGTAATGATTTTATCGAAAATGTACAAAAATGACATTGACTGGTATTTGTTTTTTTTATAAAGAAAACGGAGCAATAAATTTCATCGAAAAATAAAGATTACAAACACTTTCCCAACTTCTCTCGCTTACGTTTCTAGGCACGAAAAGCATAAGCAAACTAGTTGCGAGAGGTCATCAGGAGAACATACTGAACTTGATCTGTTAGACCCTCAGCTGTTTTACGTGCGGTACACTACGATTCAACCATTAGTGGATGACGAAGTGAATAAATATTTGGACCTCCGCCTTCCACACCTGCTCCATGTATAAGCATGGCCTGTAGCTCTGTAGTTTCATGTTGTTATTGGATGTAACTTGTACATCCTGCTATTATTACTAGACCCCTCTTATTAAACTCAAAGGGAGTCAACTTGGTTAAGGAAACCTTTCATACAAATCAGAAGAATCTATTGGGAAACCACTGGAGTCCACATAGCCCGCTGCCACGCTAGATGATGCATGGTAGCACTGACCTCTCCCAGTGACTGCAGACGTTGGGATCGTCAGGGTTCAGCGGGAACACGCCTGAGATCAGACCCAGGACAGTGAACCCCAGCACCGCCACGGAGATCGTCCGCCCAGGCCCCATTCTCCAGCCCTGGACAGAGAGAAGGGGAAAAAAAGAAAAGAGAGTCTAACTACAGAAATAATCATTGAAGTGTGATGCATTGAAGTTTAGGGGAACTAAGGCCAAATTATCAACAGCAACCTTTCTGAGAACATTCCAAAATTCTGAGAGGAACTTTCCAACATACTGAGAAGAACATTCAAATAAACTGAGAAGAACATTCTAAGATTCTGAGAAGAACATTCTAGAAGTCTGAGAACCTTCCAACATTCTGAGAATATTGTAACATTCTGTAAATAAACAAGCCTCTTTCTGCATGCCAAGCAGAAGGATCATATTATCACGCTCTAAAGCATCACTCTGCAGGTGGCAGTCTGGTGACGTGACAATGACAAAACACACACGCACGTACGCACATACAGACACACACACACACACACACACACAACACACAGCGCATGGAGTGACAATGATATACAACCACACAGAGCCTATTTTTCATGCTAGCATGGACATTTCCGCGCGGGCACGCAGGACAGCCGTGAAGGATTTACCCATGATGAATAGACACCGCAGTGACACTGATGCATGCTAAACCCTCACGCCCACACACACACACCGTCCGCGTCCTCAGCGGGACCTCAGGGCTCAGGTCAAAAGTAGTGCACTACACGGGGAACAGAGCGCCGTTTAGGACACGGCCAGTCTGCGGGAGGTATGACAGTACGACCGTCCATATTCATGTCAGTGGATGTCGGCAGACCGAACGCTTCTCATTAAGGAACACGGCGTCTGTGCTGAGTTGGGGGGGGGGGGTTGTCGAGTGGCCGTCTGAAACAAACACCTCGTTTCCCCGACACAATGCATTATCGTTGACCTGAGACGCCTAAGGCTAATTTGTAACGACAAAGGTCAAAGGTAGCGCACTGGGGATTGGGGCACAGGCAGTTCTCTGTCCCGTTGGCATGGAATGTTGACAGCATCTATGTGAAGATGTTCACTTCGACTGTAACTCTAGATCGCCTAAGAATGCTATTGGATAGGTTTCTGCACATGTGTGTGTGTGTGTCAGTTTGGGGGGGGGGGGGGGGCAGCTGGATCTGAGTAGTGGAGGTTTCTGGTTTGATTGATGTGTATCGAAGAAGTCTCTGTTACTCCTTGTCCCCCTCGGTTATTGGGCATCTACAGAGGAAGATGTGACAATCAGACTCATTCCCATAACAGCATTACTCACGCACACACCCAAACACGCACACACACACATACGCACACACACCCAAATGCGCACACACACATACCTGCACACACATGCATGCACACACATGCACATAAACGCACACACATACATGCACACACGCGCACACACACAAAAACAGTTCTACTCTATTCTATAACTTTTACATAGTGTTCTATTGTGTTCTATAACACCTAGTGTGTTGTACTACAGTTCTAAGGTATTCTATTACAGTCAAGTGTTCTCTTCTGTACTACATAGTTTTACAATAGTTTCATCATGTACACACGCACGCGCATTTGGTCAAAACATGGCATTTGAGCAGGAAGCTCCCCTTGTGACTCTGCCTGACTTCATGTGACTGGTCTGGAGGTGTCAGCTCCCTAAAGATCCCCTGTAGGATGGATGGACAGACTGAACTCCAGCAGCTGTGGAAGCCAGAGAGGTTCAGTAAGTTCACAGAGACCCTCACTCAACTACTGACACGCTCGCACACACACACACACACACACTCACTCACTGACGTATGCAACCGTACAAACAGAACTAAGTGATTGCAGGGGAGCCTAACACACATCAACAACCGAGAGCAATTCAGTAAGTAATGGACTGGACATGAGGAAAAACCTTTGCTGAAAACAAAAACAAGCCAACAGCGGCCCATTTATACTCAAGCCTGACGCTGTTACGCAGAGCTACGTCCAGTCAGTGTCATGTACAGACCCGATGACACTCTCTCTACCGATGACTTGAACAGGAACATTAACGCTCAGATGTTTCCATAACGTCAGGGGGTTGTGCTACAGCCCCCGGATGTCTTCAGGACAAATATGGTTGAAAAATAATAATACGTTGTTCTTTTCTATTCTAAATCCATACTTGCTGTTAGGAATGTAGCAACATCAAGAGGAAGGATTATTTTGAAAACCATCAAGAAAATGTCATCTGAGTTCAAGTGCTGCGTTTGTTTTGAACTAGAACTCTTAAGGAGCTCTGTTTCGGGCCTCGCATGGCTTCCTGTTTCAAGGTCAAGTTCCTTCGGGGTTCTTTGGCTACATACACCACATACCTGCGGCAAAAATATGGTGGCAGATCTCTAATGTTATATCGCTGTACTGCTCCCACAAGTTCTGGTGCTTTCGTCAAGGTCAATTGCATTAAGAACCAAGGTACCAAGTACCCAGGACATTTCAGCCCGGTTGCGGTAGAGTACCTTGGCACCCGAGTGGATCTTCCAAAAGGACAAATCACCCCAAGCACACATGGAAATCCATAATGAAACGGTAAACTGACCATGACATCCACAACTTGGAACATCTGTCTCAGCCTCGGGACCTGAATCCCGTTAACAACCTGTGGTTTGTATAGAAGAGAGCTGGTCCATAAAAACAGATCAAAGAGTTTAAGGACCTGGAGACATTATGTGTGGGAGAATGTCTTAAGATCCCTTTCAGAGTGTTCTCCAGTCTAAAACAACGTATAGGAAAAAGCTCAGTGCCATTAACCTTGCAGGGGGGGTGAGAGGGGGGTGTGTGTATAGATTACTTAAAGCAATCATTTTGGGGGTGAAATGCATTAATGTGTAATTAATGTGAACAATTTGTAATTTTGGTTGAGTCCCATGAATTCTTAATGAATTCTTAATACAATATACAATATCCACTCAAGGTTACAAAAAGAGATATTTAACCTTATCATTTCAGGGATTTAAATCTGTGGTTTTTTGAGTACTGCCTATAAATGTCAGGTTTCTATAATAGGATTTCAGCAGTAGTTAAACAGACATATCAACGCAATAAACATTTTCAGCAAGACCAGATTTTATACGTTAATCAATATTTAATGAAGAGAAATTATATGATTCATGTTACGGGACAAAACTACTGTTGTGACAGATAGCTATCAATAATTCAGTGTTAAAACACTAATAATTAATCCTCTTTGGGGTGTTGGTCAATGTTTTTGATGTTGTGTTGTCTGTCTGTCTGTTTATCTAAATGAATGACTAATCAGTCTTTCAGCACTTTGAAGTTTACCCTATTTTTTGTGGTGTACTTCCCCTGATGCTGGTCAGTCTAGGGCTGGTCTAGGATCAGCCAGTCTACTTCCCTGGGTGTCGGTCAGTCTAGGGTTGGTCTAGGATCAGCCAGTCAACTTCCCTGGGTGTTGGTCAGTCTAGGGTTGGTCTAGAATCAGCCAGTCTGCTTCCCTGGGTGTCGGTCAGTCTAGGGCTGGTCTAGAATCAGCCAGTCTGCTTCCCTGGGCGTTGGTCTGTCTAGGGCTGGTCTAGGATCAGCCAGTCTGTTTCCCTAGGTGTTGGTCAGTCTAGGGCTGGTCTAGGATCAGCCAGTCTACTTCCCTGGGTGTTGGTCAGTCTATGGCTGGTCTAGGATCAGCCAGTCTCCAGATCAGCTTTTCTTTGAATCAGAAATGAATTAAGACCTGGGACACAAGGTGTAACAACCAGGTAGAAACCAAAACCAGTTTTAAAGGGTTTCGTCCCTCCAGAATGGAAGTTGACTTCTCATGCTGTACAGGGAGATTCATGGCAGATATTGATGCTTTGCTCGAGGCAATGAATGTGGTAACATAACTTAATCTTTAAATTGAGATAAGGAAAACCTCATTGAAATCCTATAATAACGGTAAATATATGCTGTGGGAGCCATAATCTCTGTAGTTCAAAGTAACCTTCAGCGATGCTCACAGCCATATTGAATTGTCTGGGTAGAGTGAATGTAAACAGTCTTCATCTTTGCACAATACATTATTTCTCAGTTTCTCAAAGATAAATAAATAAAACATACATAAATGCAACATAAAACATACATTAATCATAAATGCCATGATCTGAACACTTGACATCAATAGACAATTGATGGGAAACAACATTAACCTCCGAACATAATCCAATTGCTTCCAAAACACAAATCTCTCTCTCTGACTTTTTGACCCTGGCTCTGTTTTTCTGTCTGTCTAAGTGTGTGTATAAATGTGTCTATGTGTGTGTGTATGTTTCTGTGTGTGTGTGTGTGTGTGTGTGTGTATGCTTATGTGTGTGTCTGTGTGTGAGTGTATGTGTGTGTGTATGCTTCTGTGTGTGTGCTTGTGTGTGTTTGTTTATGGTTTAGAATAAAACAAGTCTGGTGCTGTAGTAGACCTCTAGATAACATATACACAATAAACATACACGCACACACAAAATACACACACAAACAACACACACACACAGTTGTGCACTTGGCTGCAGGGTTTTGCTGTTTCTCATAACACGCAAACCACTAGGACAGCAAATCAATTCAAATAATGTTATGGTGCATCAAGCAGTATTTCTCCCTGCGCCTGTTGATCGTTTTCCGGCCAGGGGTCGTAGGTCACGTTACAGTAGCTCTACGCTGGCTGTGTCTGAGCAGTGCACTGTAGATGGCACAGTGTCATTTCTGATTACTGGGACAAACCAGGAAAACAATCCACAGGCCGAGCACTGCGCCACCGCCAAATCAAATTAGAGCTGATCGACAGGAAAACTATATCCGTTTTATCAACAAGCAAAAGCAGATTGTTGGACATTGTTAACCTCGTTCCCGAAGCCTGGGGGGGGGGGGGGGGTAAACCCTGAGAGGTAAGCCTCATCACCGGTCCATAGCGCTTGAGGCAGAAGGGTCCAGAGCTAGAGAATCAGGCATGTAGATACAGTCTTGTGGATTATTAGAGCGAATCTTGCAGTTTTGGTCATTATGTTGTCAGTGTTAGCGTGCGCTGTACCACTACAAACATGTCCAGTATGATAAAACAGACGCACGACACTTCATCTCCCCTTCCAAATCCGCATGCAAGGTCGTTTCATACATTCATTTGTTGGCTTTGATGTAACCAAAGCTCTTGGGTTTTTCTTATTACACTACTGAGGTGAAGAAAGAGGTTCTGAAGTGCCACCATCTAATGTCAGTATAATATCATATGACATAACAAGAGCCACCTGGCGTAAAGTAGGACAGCAGATATCTCCACATCCATGCCCAGCCACATGAACCCCTAAACACACAGTCCCCAGCTGCCCTGCCCCCTGGGAGGCACCCCGGCCTGGAGAATCTCTCCGCCACCCCCAAAATCCCCCAGAACCCCCGTGCCCTCAAGAACCTGCACACTCCGATGTTGTTACTCTGAGCCTGAGAGCACTGAGATCTACTGACCAGTCTTCTGCCCTGGGGGATGAGAGCGCTGAGCTCTACTGACCAGTCCACTGCCCTGGGGCATGAGAGCGCTGAGCTCTACTGACCAGCCCACTGCCCTGGGGCATGAGAGCGCTGAGCTCTACTGACCAGTCCATTGCCCTGGGGCATGAGAGCGCTGAGCTCTACTGACCAGCCCACTGCCCTGGGGCATGAGAGCGCTGAGCTCTACTGACCAGTCCACTGCTCTGGCCGATGCTTGCCTGCTCTACGATGACTGATATGGCAGAATGTTGATGGAGCATTAGTACAGAGATGCGTCAATGATCCCTTCCTCTAATCTCCTATATATTGCTAAAAATGTATGGTAGTGTTGCGGTCTAAGCCTCAACCTCTGGTGCACATAAACCACAGCCGCATGGGTTCAGGTCCGAACTCACAGCGCTCTCAGCACCGGCTCCATTTCCTCACTTTCATACTGCAGGCCTGTCTCCTATTCACTACAGTATAAAACACACCCACACCAAAGAAATGGTTTAAAAGAACCTTTCAAGAAGATGAATTGTAGAAATAGGTAGAGTTTAGGCATAGTAACCGAATGAGTTCCTGGCAGCAGAAGCTAACGGTGTAACTGGGTCTGAGTCCCTGTGGTCTCGTAGGTCTGAGATCCAATCCTCCAGCCTCATATAGACAGTCACTGCACCAGCTGGGCATTGTGTGTTCATCCCAGCGTTTGAAGCCTAGACGAAGTTCAGTTAATAGGAACAACTGTAAACGGCTCCTGGTATGGGGCAGCACTTGACCAGAGCCCAGTGGAGATGCATCGTAACCGTAATGAGGTGCCATCAGGGCGACACGCTTGGTTATACGTTCACCCCAAACCAGGCCTGTTGCCAGGCCCCTACGGTGCCGCCAGAACCGGAGAGGCTGAATGCTGAAAGGAGAAACGGCGGATGAAATGTCCCCACACTCTCATTGGAAAGGCAACGGTTGTTTACTCAAAATCAGAAATCGTAGAAAAATCATGCAAGCCCCTAAATCCCTTTTAATAATGTACTGTAACCGACAAGTAAAAAACAAAGCGATCATTTCTCTGAAGAAAGAACAGTTTAATTTGGAAACACAGGTTACAGCTCTCGTTATAAAGACAGATGTCACTGTGGATTCCGGGCCCTTTGTGGAAATAGCCAGGTTTTCAGCTCTGGAAGACAGTTCAAGTGTTCTTCAGCACTGAACCACTGAGCAACCCGTGCCGACTGCAGGTTTTTTGGGGCCCTAAGCCAAACTTTATTCAGGGCCCCCTCTCCCCTAGGGGCTGGGGGCCCCCTAGCAGTCGGGGGCTCTAAGATGCTACAGTTTAAGTTTACATCCCTTATGCCTAGAGCAGGCCCTTGTGAGTAACACACGGGGCAAGATCTGCTGATCACGTCATTTTTTTCTCTCTGCCATCCACGTTTAATTACTTTTGAAATATACTGGTGCAAACAGCGAGTAAATCTGTTCTTTGAAGTACATGTGATAGGAAGGTGACCCATGACCACTGAAGCACCCCAGTGGGACCACTCTCTAAGTGGTACTATCCCTTTAAGCGGTCCGCTCAGCTAGCCCTGCGCCAATCTGTGAAATCACCTCCATGTGGATGTGCATCCCTCATCCACCGGATCAATGCTCACACATGCGACAGTGGGACTCGGACGGAGAGGTGGACATTGCAGGTCAAGGAGCCCAATCAATATATTGATGGGCTACAGTCCCTGGCTCTCCATTAAAGAAACGCTAGTCAAATTGACTGAGGGATTCCTACGAGGTCTCTCCGGTGGGTTAAGATATTAGATCTAATTATACTTGCAAAACAGACCCAAATTACGAAACCTATAAATCTGACAAACTGACAAGGTAAACAGTTGGAGAGAATCAATCCGTGGTAACAAAGTCTAAACAACAACCAAAACAATAAATGAATGCCACTTCTCTTTTTCCACTTATTTCCACTGATAAATGCATGATTATGAAACAATTTCTTGTAAGATGAAAGCACTAATAAGGAGCTTTTCACATTAACGAGGACAACATTTGAATGAATGCGTCCTGTAGATACACTATACACTATGAGACATGTTTTCACAGTGCCTGAACCTCGCCAAAATCTGATCTCAGAGATCAGAATCTTCGTATTTGCTCTGGACCAGGTCTGGAAAATATTCAGGAACAATTAACAGTATTTCAGAAGTTAGTCAGGAAAAGCAGAGAATGTATAGCTATCCAGCTTTCCTAGCATGTTGAAGACTTCTGAACTACAGAATGATTTCCAAAAAACAGTCGCTCCAATTTTGGGGAAGACTTTTTAATTTCATGTTAAACAAAATAACCTAAGTCAGAAATGTCCTGAGCATCTCTGGAGAATGTCTGTTCATCTCTGTTTATACAAGCGGCCAAAAGCTTCCTTTGACTTCTGTACCCAGACCTTGTAGTTCCCTGCAACACAAGGTCTGGGTACAATTGCAATATTCTCATACCGCAGTGATTTTGGGGTCATGCTTTCTGGAAGGTTTGGACTTTAACTCGGAAGGTAACATCAACAATTTAGATCTTAAAATATTTACAGTTGTGCTCATAAATGTGCATACCCTGGCAAAAATTATGGACATTTTATATTGATTTTGAAAATATGACTGGAAAAAACTTTTATTTAAAGATAGTGATCATATGAAGCCATTTATTATAACACAGATGTTTGGCTCCTTTTTAAATCATAATGATAACAGAAATCAGACAGTTTACATACCCTTGAATGTTTGGCCTTGTTACAGACACACAAGGTGACACACACAGGTGAAAATTGCAAATAAAGGTGAATTTCCCACATCTGTGGCTTTTTAAATTGCAATTAGTGTCTGTGTATAGTGAAAGAGTTTGTTAGCTCTCACGTGGATGCACTGAGCAGGCTAGATACTGAGCCATGGGGAGCAGAAAAGAACTGTCAAAAGACCTGCGTAACAAGGTAATGGAACTTCATAAATATAGAAAAGGATATAAAAAGATATCCAAAGCCTTGCTCATTAAGAAGTGGATCTCTTGATACAAAGCCAAGGCCAGGTAGACCAAGAAAGATTTCAGACAAAACTGCTAGAGGAATTGGTCGGGATACAAAGAAAAACCCACAGGTAACCTCAGGAGAAATACAGGCTGCTCCGGAAAAAGATGGTGTGTTTTCTTCAAGGAGCACAATACGATGATACTTGAACAAAAATGAGCTGCATGATCGAGTTGCCAGAAAGAAGCCTGTACCGCGCCAATGCCACAAAGAAGCCTGGTTACAATATGCCCAACAACAATTTGACATGCCTCACAGCTTCTGGCACACTGTAATTTGGAGTGACGAGACCAGAATAGAGCTTTACATTTTTTTCTTTGTTGCCATGTTTTGTTTAATGATTGTGCCTTTCTGTTATGACCTACAGTTGAATGTGAATCCCATAAGAAATAAAAGACTTGTTTTGCCTGGTCACTGATGTTTTCTTTGCAAATGGTACATTTATTACCAATTCTCCACGAGTATGCAAACTTTTGAGCACAACTGCACACACTAACAATATATATTACTCAAGCTAATCTAATGAAACACTAATGTAACTATTATTGCACTAAATGAAACTGCTGTAGTGGGAATATGCCCTACTTGTGCGTCACTCAGGAAAACAGCATTTTCTAAATTACAGAAACATAAAATGTACAAGCTATCGCTTGTTTAAAAACCGGCTAAACGGGCTGCCTCTTCAGCACAGGGGACACAGAGGTTTGGTTGTCCTGCTGTTACAGGAGGTAGGTAAGAAGATCCTCTAAAGGTGCCCAACATGTGCTCTCGCCAACTCTTGCTTATGCTCTCAAACCAAACACGACAACGCGCGACAAGGCGTTCACATTATAGCACTTGCCAGACCGGGACTTGTCAAGTCCAGTAAATCCATCAAACTGATATAAAGGACTACAGGGTATAATGTGATCATCTTCCAGGGGTGGTGGACCAGACTCTCCATCGACACACGGTCACGGAGAGAGAGCGAGAGAGAGAGAGAGACATCAGCTGGTTTTTATCACGATGACACAGGCTCCATGATTAATTCATGCAGCATTGGACAGCAATCGTAGGCACTCATAATAAATCACAAAGAAGTGCAGCGCACACGTACACACACACACACACACACACACACTGCCACTGTCCGTGGTCACCACTACAGCAGCTCCAGACGGTGGTGACATAGCAAGCAGCTATCAGCTACCGCTAATCTTACATCTTTGAACAACCTTGGGAGCTGAGGTAAACCAGACTACAACACAGGCCAAGAAAACGGAAAGAGAAACACACACACACAGACATGGAGAGAGAGAGTGAGACACAGAGACACAGGGAGAGACAGTGAGACGGAGAGAGAGACAGACAGAGAGAGTAAGTTAGAGACAGAGAGCAACAGAACTGCATCCCCATGCCAATAAAGCCTTTTAAATTGAATTGAGACAGAGACAGGATGAGTGAAAACCAGAGATAGAGAGTGAAAAACATAGAAAGAGAAAGCACAATTAAGAATATTCCACTTTCTAAAATTTCAAATCCATTCTTGATAAATTCAATCAAGATATTGGAAGACTGCTTTTCATTCCCCCATCAAGACGGGTTACCTCAGCACCCTCACATTGTGGCAGGCAGCCACAGTCATCTGTCCTGTCTTCCCTCTCTCCCCCTCACAGACCATAGTGCCATCCACTCCTGGGGGCAGATAGTCACTGAAAGCTTAGAAAAATTGAAGCTTTGTTCGTTTTTTGTTTCTCTTTGGGAAGACGGACAATGTACTAAAAGCTTTTTAGAGCAGTAAGGAGAAAGAGCGAGGGAATAACAGACAGAGAGCGGGAGAGAGAGGCGGAGAGAGAGGGGGAGAGAGCTGAGAGAGAGGGAGAGAGAGCTGAGAGAGAGGGGGAGAGAGCTGGGAGAGAGAGCTGAGAGAGAGGGGGAGAGAGCTGAGAGAGAGGGGAGAGAGCTGGGAGAGAGGGGGAGAGAGCTGAGAGAGAGGGGGAGAGAGAGGGGGAGAGAGCTGAGAGAGGGGGGAGAGAGAGGGGGATTGAGCTGAGAGAGCAGCGACTGGTCTTCGCAGTACATGCTGATATAAATTTAACAATGCTGATCTTCAAAAAAAGGTGAATAAAATCTAAATCTAAAACTTTGTAAAAGAACGGAAACCATGTCCTTGTTTTTTTTTCTTCTTTCTCCAAATGACAAGTTTACCGAAAGAATGGAAGCCTGGAGTTTGTTTAATAGGACCGAGGGGAAGGAGGAGAGGAGCAGTAGTGGCAGTGACAGTCAGAGGAGAAAGAAAAGACAAACAGGGCGAGGGAGAGAGATAAAGCAGCAAGAAGAGGGAGAGATGTTTCCCATGCCAAAAATCCCATTTAAAAAGAGAGTTAGTGAGCGAGAAAAACAGACAGGGAGAGGGGGGAGAGAAAGGGGGGGGGGCTTCAATAAGGCTGGGAGCGATCTGAGAGACAAGGCAAGATGTGTCTTCTGTGCCGTCAAAAACAACCCAGAACTCAACACCGCAATCAGGATCTGGCTTGAAATACTCCAATCAGTTACAGAATAGTTACAGGGAGTTCTGGGTGCCACTTACCAACCCAATAATTCCCAAAATGGCACAGACGCCCAATTGACTCTGCAGAAATCTCCTCAGAGTACAACGCAAAATCCCAAATAACGCATGCAGAGCAGAATTAGGAGTATAGCCAATAATTCGAAACATCCAAAAAGGGACTTCACAAACCAGAAGAAAATGATTCTCAAAACGTCCCTAACAAAGAACTCGTCTGCAAAGAGATTATCCCGGAGAAAAGCCTCCCCAGACAGCTGGACTCTGGGCTCTGTTCACAAACACAAACAGATCCAACAGAGCCCCAGGGCCGCCGCACAGTTAGACCCAAACAAATCATGAGGGGGGAAAAAGCAACATTTCAGTGCTACCTTGCCCTAAATAGAGAGTACCAAGTGGCAGAACACACGACTTCTTGTGACAGACATGAAATTAAGAAACACCACAACAGTGTACAGACTCAGCGACCATGGCCTTGCTATGGAGAGGTTGCCATAGGCAGATCGGGCCCTCGAGAGGGACACAGAATGTGCACACTGACCCAGAATGTGCACACGGCAAACAAAATGAGGTGCAAACAGAGCTGCAATTCCTGATCTCACATCAGAGACACATACTGTATTTCCCACAAAGTATAGACTGACACATAAATGAACACCCCGTTCTGTTAAGCAAAATCCCACAATGTTCAGTCCCAGCAGCAAGATTTGTCACTTGAAAAAAGTGCAACCAGTGAAGCACAAAGAACCATAAAGATAAACCAATATTAATCTAGGTATCGATTTATCCTTGCCATTCATACTTTAGCGTTTTTATATTGTTACAATACTGTACATAGAAAATAATATAATATTTAAATTAAATTAAAAATATATAAAAGGGTAGAGAGGTGGAGAGTGAAACAGACAGGTGAAGAGAGCAGGAGAGGAGAGTGAAACAGACAGGTGAAGAGAGCAGGATGAAATGGACAGGTAAAGAGAGGAGGAGAGAGGAGGAGAGAGGAGGAGAGAGGAGGAGAGAGGAGGAGAGAGGCAGGGAGAATGAAAAAGAGAGGGGGGAGAGCAAAAGAAAGGGGGGGGGAGGTAACTGTCCCAACAAGTCTTGTCTCGGGGTGTTTTACGGTTCTCCCCTCTGCTGTCCCTCTTTATCCCTGCTGATTTATTCCCTCCACAGCCAATTAACCTGTGATGCTCCACCAAAGTGAATGACTGGGGAACCAAGCCTGGTGTGTGTGTGTATGTTCGTGTGTGTATGTTCATGTGTGTGTGAGTGTGTTCGTGTGTGTATGTTCATGTGTGCGTCAGTGTGTCCGTGCGTCCGTGCGCGGAGTCACCAGTATCCAGCTAAAACTCTTTCTGGCAAGGCTGACCAGAGCTGACGGGCCCTAAGGGGCCATTCCATTCCGACTCCAACACTTCATCCTTCCCGTTACGTACCAAACCTTAAGAGTTACAGCGTACAATATACATACAAATATATGCACACACAGAGACACACGTTTGTCTTTCAGCTCCTTGTGGGGACCTGAGGCCTGAAACTAACACAGAAATACATTACCTATTCCCTAGACCTAAATCTAACCCTTAACCTAACATAACCTAACCGTAACCTAACCCTAACCTTAATAACCAGTCTATTATTAACCTAGCCCTAATGCTTAAACCTAAACCAAACCCGTAATGCTTAAACCTAGTTCCAGAATGACCCCAATTTGAAAACTATTTGAAAACATTTTTACACGTCTCCCAAACCTCTAACCTGGAATCTATTTTTCCCTAGTCGGGATCTGCCCAAAAACTTCCTGGGACAAATTCCAGGTCCCCAGATGTACCCACAGACATGAATTACACACACACACACACACACACACGCAAACACACGTATGCCAATTATGTAAAGTACACACTCCACTTTCTAACAGTCCACTCATAGGTGGCAGGGTACTGGGTTGCTCTTGAGCTCACATTTCTAAGAAAAACATCCACTCGCATCAGCCAAACTGAATGAAGGATACAGTGTGGCGAGTCAGCCGACACGGTAGATTCAGATTGGACTTTCTGACACCTCGAATGCCTGCTAACAACACACTTTGTTCTTATTCATAAAAGTAATTCCCGATTCTGTCTCTTTCCCTCAGATTATCCCAATATCATATAATATTATCACATATTATATTTGTTTAGACCGTACCTGATTTCAGACCAGAAAAGAACAGTTCCAAAATGTCATAGTCACAGATCATTTTCAACTGTAATTTTCCATTTACTTTTGAGGTGTGAGTATTTAAATGTATTTATTCTTTATTTCGCCTTCTGTTTAATCAGGTAAGCCAATTTTAGAATAATTTCCCACACACAGTGATGACCTGGCCACAGGCATAAACATTGCAAGACAAGGGCTTGTGCATTAAACAGCAGGCTACCATTAATAGTTGACATGGCCTGGTGTAGACTAGCCGACGGGTCACGAGGCTAACATTAATAGTTGAGGCAAGGTGAGGTAAGGTAGCCTGACAGAGACCAGCATGTCCCACCTCTCTGAGGACAAAGACTGGAAATTATGCATGAGAGGCGAAAAAGTGGCAAGGTCGGCAGGAAGGAAAGCTACCACCCTGATGAACATTTGCTAAGTGTCAACGAGTCCTCCGACCAAGCAACCATAAGATGAATTCACTACAGTTGTAAGCTGCTCTCGATAAGAGCATTTGCGAAATGCAACGCATGATGAACGTATTAATAGTTACGAACATATGGCTAGTTTCTGCTAGCTTGGGCGTTGTGGTCGGTGATGGACAGTGGGAGTTTCCAGCGAGAGGTGAGACATTTCTGGTTGGAGGACTGTGTCGTTCTGACACACGTTTTTGTAACCTCGCCCTTGACCTTCATACTAACCCAAACGTCTGTACTGCAGTGCCTATTCTTAACCCAAAAATCAACCAGTAACTGTAAATGTTATTCACAACAGGGCATTTTTATGTTTTGAATCAGTTGTGTTTGGGACCAACTTAAGTCACGAGTTACTGTACATGGGCCAACAGCACACGGAGTAGGTTGACGGCGAACATGCTCGGACCGTTGTATGTTCATACTGAGCGTAATCAGGGATGACAAAATAGTTCTGCAAGAACGTAATTCCTGAGAGGTAAAGTTGGCTAAACGACCATAATTTAGATGTAAAATTAGAGAAGAGGGGCTGACTGTGTGTGTGTGTGTGTGTGTGTATATGTGCGTGTTGACAATAGTGAATTGTTAACTCGCACTGTGAATTAGATCTAAAAGCGGTTTACCAGATGCTTTACCAACCCAAGACAGGCACACACATCCTACCGTGTTTCATTTACAGACCAAACAGAAAAACGCAATGCCCCCACCCGACACCAAGTGTCTATATATTTACTGCACTGAATAATCACTTGCCCCAGTAGAGGTCTGCATCCCATCTCAATTTGTGAAATGGTTGTAGACAGACTTTACAAGCAATGTTTTCAGATCTGATCCATTTAAACGACATTTAGTATAATGATTGATTACGATTAGTTGAATAAGGGATGCAGGCAGATAGGTAGGTAGACAGAAAGACAGACCCCATTGATTTGTCACCAACCACTTATAAGTATACTGCTGAATAAGCACATAGCCTAATGCCTGGCCTTATTAGAAACCTGTCACCAATATCAGACTCATAAAGACCGTACTGTAAAACCTGACCAGCAAAATTCCTTAACAATACCATCATGATAATCACTGCCAAGTTAAAAAACCTTTACAATACCATCATGATAATGCCAGGCCAGTTAAACACCTTGACAATACAAACCTGATAATACCAGGCCAGTTAAACACCTTAACAATACAAGACTGATAATACCAGGCCAGTTAAACACCTTAACAATACAAACCTGATAATACTTGGCCAGTTAAACACCTTAACAATACAACCCTGATAATACCTGGCCAATAAAACACCTTAACAATACAAGCCTGATAATACCTGGCCAGTTAAACACCTTAACAATACAAACCTGATAATACCAGGCCAGTTAAACACCTTAACAATACAAGCCTGATAATACCTGGCCAATAAAACACCTTAACAATACAAGCCTGATAATACCTGGGCAGTTAAACACCTTAACACATACAAGCCTGATAATACCTGGCCAGTTAAACACCTTAACAATACAAGCCTGATAATACCTGGCCAGTTAAACACCTTAACACATACAAGCCTGATAATACCTGGCCAATAAAACACCTTAACAATACAAGCCTGATAATACCAGGCCAGTTAAACGCCTTAACACATACAAGCCTGATAATACCTGGCCAGTTAAACACCTTAACAATACAAGCCTGATAATACCTGGCCAGTTAAACACCTTAACACATACAAGCCTGATAATACTTGGCCAGTTAAACACCTTAACAATACAAGACTGGTAATACCAGGCCAGTTAAACACCTTAACAATACAAGCCTGATAATACCAGGCCAGTTAAACACCTTAACAATACAAGACTGATAATACCAGGCCAGTTAAACACCTTAACAATCCAAACCTGATAATACCAGGCCAGTTAAAAACCTTAACAATACAAGCCTGATAATACCTGGCCAATAAAACACCTTAACAATACAAGCCTGATAATACCAGGCCAGTTAAACACCTTAACACATACAAGCCTGATAATACCTGGCCAGTTAAACACCTTAACAATACAAGCCTGATAATACTTGGCCAGTTAAACACCTTAACAATACAAGACTGGTAATACCAGGCCAGTTAAACACCTTAACAATACAAACCTGATAATACCAGGCCAGTTAAACACCTTAACAATACAAGCCTGATAATACCTGGCCAATAAAACACCTTAACAATACAAGCCTGATAATACCTGGGCAGTTAAACACCTTAACACATACAAGCCTGATAATACCTGGCCAGTTAAACACCTTAACAATACAAGCCTGATAATACCTGGCCAGTTAAACACCTTAACACATACAAGCCTGATAATACCTGGCCAATAAAACACCTTAACAATACAAGCCTGATAATACCAGGCCAGTTAAACGCCTTAACACATACAAGCCTGATAATACCTGGCCAGTTAAACACCTTAACAATACAAGCCTGATAATACCTGGCCAGTTAAACACCTTAACACATACAAGCCTGATAATACTTGGCCAGTTAAACACCTTAACAATACAAGACTGGTAATACCAGGCCAGTTAAACACCTTAACAATACAAACCTGATAATACCAGGCCAGTTAAACACCTTAACAATACAAGCCTGATAATACCTGGCCAGTTAAACACCTTAACAATACAAGCCTGATAATACCTGGGCAGTTAAACACCTTAACACATACAAGCCTGATAATACCTGGCCAGTTAAACACCTTAACAATACAAGCCTGATAATACCAGGCCAGTTAAACACCTTAACAATACAAGCCTGATAATACCTGGCCAGTTAAACACCTTAACAATACAAGCCTGATAACTTTATTTCTTGAGGTCTAATTCAATTGCTTTAACTTACATATTTACCCTAGATTAAGACAAATTACTAAAGCTCTTAATATCAATGCAGTTAAATAATAATAATGTACAAACAGTCAGGAAGTGGTGTAAAGGGAAACAATTGTTTACGTTAGGTGTTGGTTTCATGGCTCAGCACACACGCGCACAGTGACACGCACATGCAACAAACACGTGCGTGCGCAGACTTGGGGAAGGCCGATATACAGTAGGTTTACACGGCGTGGACAATCATGTTGGACACAGTCAGCATGGATTTAAAGTGCTGAGGAGAGGAGAAGGAAACACAGTAGTGTAATCACACGTGGTTGGTTTTTCTAACACGTATCCCGAGGATACACTGTGACTGAGTTTGCTGAGACAGTCATTTCTATGGACCGGTACGTTAAGGCATTACAAGAACAACGTACACGGCTACTCTCTCAGGGCCATTAATCTTGTGAAGAGCTGATGTCATCATTGTGAAGTCTCCATCATGCTACCCGCATGTCTTTATTTTGTAGCTTGCACACAAGGTGGTGTCTATTTCAGTGCACAGACATGACTCTGCTGCAATGTGCTTTGTGTTATTCTGCTTGGATATCTGTTTAGGAACTGTCTTTGACATGCTGAAGTGGCATGGATGTAAGATACATCACCTTTTTTATGAAAATTCAGCTTTGAGTTATGTACAGGCCAAAATCATGTCACTAACAGACTATTAAAGTGAAAGAGAAATAGAGAATTACTTGGAAGAATAACAGAAGGTATAAAACTGTCAATTATTTTATGGCATATTGTGTACCCACCACAAACTAATACCTAATTCTGCTTGCATTACATCAGCAAATATGAATGACTAGTTATCAACCTAACACATCTAGATTTAGCAGTTTGATCCCCTGTGCACAGCCCTCTTTAAGTCAGTCCACACATTTTCTGTATGTTTGAGCTCTGACTGGACCCTTCCAGGACATTGATTTTTCTTTTTACAAGCCATACCACCTTGGTTGATCTGGCTGTAATTGGGATTGTTGTCATATTAAAAACTGAAATTATTTTATAACTTTAGCTTTCTGGCAGAGGGTTTGCACCAAAATGTATTGATATTTTGAGCTATTCCTTGCCCCTGACATGCTGACAAGAACCCCGGTCCCCAATGAAGAGACACAACCCCACAGCATGACGCTGCCGCCACTAGAAGGTACTGTATCTTTTGCATGAGCCACATTGATTTTGTGCCAATAGAACTTTGATCATTAATGCCAAAAAGTTCTCATCAGACCGTAACAGCTTTCCACATTAATATTCTTTTTTGTGAGAAAATGATTCCAGTATACCACTCTATCCCAGAGCTCCGTTAAGGTTGCTCGGGTTTAAGGTTTGGAAGGTTGTTATGATCTGTGCAATGGCCTGGTGGTGCCATCTTCTCTACACTTCTTAATAATGCTCTCGACTGTGTTCTATGATACTTTTTATCCTTCTCCTGGTCGGTACCTTTCAACGGTGTTAGCACACATCATTTCAAATGCGTAGGGTTCAGTCAGCTACCACAGGCCATGCCATGGATAGCGGTTGGTCCATCAAAACGGCGGTACGCCAGTGCATCCCCTCCAAGTTTGGCCAATTAGGGCTTGGTGGGTGAGTGAAGATCAAGATGGTGAAATATGGAATTTGTGTGACCTACATTTCCTTCATTTACAGAATAAGTGTGAAAGTTAAGAGGAATTATTCTGTAAATCGGATTGTTCGATTCCTATAATTTATTTGGTTTAAATCGCTGTATATCTCTGAAATAACACAAATCTTTTGATTTTGCTCCAGGCAAAGTTCTGTGTCTTGTACAAACTGTCAAATGGTTGTCAAGTGTTTGATGCCATTCCGTTGACTCCATTCCAGATATTTTTCACGACCAACCTCCCCTCTGTGGATTCCTGTGGTGTGACCTACTGTATGGTGATTAGAGAGAATGGTTTGGTAAACCACACATGTGACGACTCACCTTGCCAGAGACCTGAAGGTTAGCATTAGCTCCTCAGCCTAATGCCTATAGGCGTTAGCTCAGCAGGCTAACACGGTCCCAGTCTTTCAAAGTGACAGGCAGGAGGACAAGTGAGGAGTGGACTGAGAGATGGCGCAGCTACTCCTCCTTGGGGTGCTGACAGACTTAATAAGGCCTATCAGCGCTGTGTGTGTGTGTGTCTGGGTATGTGAGTGTGTGTGTGTGTGTGTGTGTTGTGAGGACCAGACCGATACAGTAAGGCTCTGATCAGCACTATCTGTAAAAAGTCACATCGTCCAATCCCTGGGGTAGTCCGGCTTGTCAATCAGACAAACTGGCAAATCATTGATCTCCAATTATCGAGGGGGAGGGTAGCAGTGAGGGTTTTACACATTTCAGTGCGTGTGTGTGTGTGTGTGTTGCATGCAGGGAAGGGAAGAGACTTGGCTGAGCCCTCTACATTGCGTTGGATTTGCTTATCGGGAAAATGTGCCTACCTTGGATTAGCTGTATATTGGTCCAGAACTTTCCAATCCATATTTATGTTCAATAAAACCGATCAATCAGGTCGTCTTAGAAGACAGCATGTAGAGACGATACACAGGCTGCACGGCTAATGGAACCCTGTTCAATTACTATATAGTACACTACTTTGACCAGTCAATGGCCAAAGGTAGTGCATTATATAGGGAATAGGGTGCCATTTTGGACACATGACACGTTCTGGTGATTGCTAGTCTCTGTGGTGCTTAATAGGCACGAAACGGAAGAAAACTAACTGCAGTGGGTAGAGTCTAAGAAATGTATTTATTCATTTTTTCATCGCACGTCCTCAAACACGACCCAGGTCTTTCATCCGTCGACGATGACAGTAAAAGAGACTCCACGAACTTCCACGAATGATGACAGTTTCCAATGCCCCCTCTCCAGGGTGTTAGCTGTAACAGTATGGGCCGGCTGTGACTAAGCCAATTTCATAAATTACTTCTGTACTGAATTCAAAGTTGATCATCTTCAACCAAATCCCAGCTAAACCTTTAAAGCCAGTAAAAGGGAAATAAATCATCTGTCTTTCCGGATCACTCTCTACTAATGACATGGTAATATACAATACATATCAAACTTAAAAACGCACTGATATCCTGAGTCTCAAGCATTTAGGTTTTGCCTGCCTGTGGCTTTATTAAAGTGACACTAACTTTGTGCTTTTGCCACAAGGGCTTTCACGTATGGGTTACTGAAACCATTCACTTTGGATGTTATCAACTTGTGATCAAGGTGATTTCAATGTATAAATAATAATTACTGTCAGTCATTGGTTTCTCAGCTGCCACATTGCAGAATCAAGGTCAATGGAACAATTTCACTTGAAGGGGTTCGATACAAACACAACTCTTCCAGCACTCCAACAATCTATCCACTGAGTACTATGTCCTTGTCATTTAATACAGTCATTAGTGTGGGATCCTAATTTGTTCATCTTGTTGCTGTGGGCTTCTGAAGCTGGTAATTTACACTTTAAAATGTGTTAGATTTGATCAATTACATTTAGTGGAATAATAACAGAGCACCTGGTTGAGTCAAGGGAGAGATACTTTCAGGTTTTTATTGGAATTGTCTTCACGAATGTTCCATGTCAATCTCATCGAAAGATGAGAGGTTTTTGTCGCGAATATATGCAAGATAGATGCGTCTACCTAAAACAATGCATGTACATTCTCCGGCCCAGAGACCACTCAGCCAGGTTCTACCACGTTCTACCCCACATTCTACCCCACGTTCTACCCCCAAGCCAAATGGTCAATGTAAACATCACACATTCCTGAGGTTGGCAGAGGTTTACACAGATGGCCTCTTGTCCCTTAGTAACTGGATGAGTTTAATTGTAACAAAACGTACATTTATTCAGTCACAATACAGCCGAAGAACTTCAAACGTCAGACTTGATTTGGCTGAATGAAAAGTGTCTCAAGCCCGGCTAATTATGATACACATAGAAATGCACATTTTAAGGTGGTATCTGAAGTCAGGGTTTTGTTCCTCATTACAGTTGGACTCATAATTAGCCAACATCCCACAACATTAGGTTTACTGTTGGTAAACTGATATTTCCCCTGCAAGTCAGAATGGGGCAGGCTACACAAGTTTAAACTCACTGAATACAAGGAAAATAATGCCTTTTTTCCCCTCATAACCATAAGTTTAAAATATACCCGTCAGGTATCATCAGTTTATGCCTGAGGCTGGCCTAGTGGAGATGCCTATGGCCCACAGCAAATCTACATCTCCTGCTAACCCATCTGTGGCACAATCTCTCTCCTTCTCTCTTTCTCTCTCTCTCTCTCTCTCACTGTCTCTCGCTCTCTCTAGCACCATCACTCGCTTTCTCAGTTTCTCTGGCTCTGTCAATCTTATCCGGTCTGTTGCCATGTATCTGTCTTTCTCTGTTTCAGTCTTTCCACCTGGTTTTCTCTTTTTCTCTCTCCCTGTCTGTCACTCTTCCTGTCTCTCTCTCCCACTCCCTCATTCTTTCTCTGCCTCGTTCCCTCATTCCCTCATTGCATTTCAACAGACTTTATTGACATTACAAAATAAATGACATTTTCAAAGTAAACATACCCCCCCCCCCCCCCCCCCCCCCCCAAAGACACATGAGTGGAAGGTGACATAGCCTTCCCTATTCAGTAACTACAGCTGTGGCCCCTACTGCACTGGGAAAGTCATCACAAATTCTGGAAAATCACTGTCAGCGAGGCAGAGAGATGAAAAAGAGGGCTTCCAGAATGAAACCCCATTCGCCTGTACACACTTCCCTTCATCAGGACACACAATGCTCTGGTACATGTTCGGAAATAGGGAGCAATTTGGGACGATACACAGAGACTTGCAGTGCTGTGGTTCTGCCGGACTTAATGGTAATCCGCCGTAAAATGCTTCCTGCACTCCTCTCTTCACGCTCTTCGTTTCCGGAGGTCTTTCACTGCGGCAAGCCGTCAAAGCTGTTTAACTTCTCAGTTGACAACTTCATTTTCTTCCTCTAATCCCGAAAGAAATAGCCGGTAAACTAAATATAGGGGGGAACAGACGGATGTCATTCAGTCAGCAACTCTCCCTATAATCTGAGAGGATCGTCCTAAAGATTACCAACAGTACCTGGACGGCCGTGACACGAGGCTCCGAAAAACAAACTCGCCAGGGACGCGGCGTGTGTTTTCATGAATGTGTTCACAGTGTGAGCTTCAACGGTTTGCCACTTCCCCTCGTACCTTCAAGCCTCTGAGGTGAACCAGAAGGCACCATCCCTCTTGCCTGTCTAGCCAAACTTCTCGCCCCATGATCACAGACGTCTCAACAACAAATCTGAGGACCTCCAAACTCCTCGCCCCAGCCAAACACTCCGACATGTTTGTAGACGTCTACACAACGTATCTGAGTACCTCCAAGACCATTTTTATAAATAAAAAAAATAAAAAATAGATTAAACATTATTTAACTGACTTGTTGTGGAATATGATGAGTTGGGCCAGAGACTGCACATGCGTGGGTGAAGCAGCAGTGTCATTGGCGTTGATACTTGGTTGGACATGATCCATGGATTTGACATGCTAAAAATGCATTTTTAAGGTCACCACAAACGACTTCAACGATGCTGGAATGAATGGGGGGGGGGGCATTGATTCAAAATCCTGAAACAGAGTTCCACCAATGAGACTTGGATGCTGACACATCAATACGTGGAGGATTAGCCTGCGCAGTCAACACCAATCAGTCAGCATCTAGACACACTGATACAGCTTCTTCTGTGGTGAAGCTGTAAACGGGAATGCCTCCTGCCCCCCTCACCCCTGGTCCCCTCCCCCAGCCCCCCCTCCACCCCCGCCCCCCACCCCACTCCTCCCCCAAATAGACTAGGTCAAGATAAGATCCAAAGCTATTGAAAGCTACTGAGTGGCACTAACAACACTAAAGGACACTGCCTTGTACGAGACAAAGCATCAGTGGCTCTAAACAAACTGATAAAGACGCTTCCTCTAACAAACACAAAGCCGCACTCTCCCAGAGAGGAGTATGTCCTCGTGCACGTCGCAGCTCCCCTGAGCAATACAACTCAATCCCATCATGCATGGCTCCGACGTGAACATCCCGCGCGTTATTGGTTGATCCCACCGCCGGCTCAGCCCGATTCAGAGAGCAGTCCCTTGTGCCCCGAATGACACGCTGTTCCCTCCAAAGGGCACCACTTCTTACTTCCGTCTGGCTGTGGTAAGAAGTAAGTGCCCTGCGCGGGGGGGATATTAGGCCTGTTTCGGACGTGTCCTCGGGCCCTCGGAACACAGGACGGAGCTCTCAGTCGGCTTGACCTGAAAACACAGGGACATCGAGGACATCTCGGTAATGGTCACACTGTTCGGTGAGGCCTTCTGTTCCGGTTGATGTGCCCAACGGGCAAGCTATCTATCTAGCATTTTAAAAGTCTTTCATGTTCCCCTTTTTTCTCCTCCACTCAGTCATGTAGTCACGTTGTTCTCCTCCTTCTCCTCCACCTCCTCCTCCTCCCTCGCTCTTTGTTGGTGGATGAATACCACATATGCGGCTGGGGGCTCTGATGGTAACTTCAACTTGGAGTTTTTTCCCCTTTTCACTCCAGCTCTTGACGCTACGAGCCGTTCGAAATTTCCTGACTGCTGTTTACGGTCCGAGCTGGATCAAGGGAGAAGAATGCGAAGCGTCGAACTTCGTGACAAAGTCATTGCATAATTCATAGCTTTTGCTCCCTGGCAACCAGCCTGTTATCTTCTTCGGGGATGCTATAATAAATAAAGATAGCGATTTTGATCTGTATATCTGATATGATATACAGCGTAACCTCTAAGAATCAAAAAAAGAGTTTTCACCGATGACTGGAGATGGAACAGTAAAAGGCCTGCATGTTTATTTATACAAGCCTGTATCTGACAGGATCAAACCTAAGGACAGCGCATGTATATGTAGGCAGAGAGTCGCTAGCCAAAGTCCAGGATCCCATTGGACAATCATCGTACTGTGGCCTTTGAATTCTATGTATGAATTGGGTCTGGGTGTAATTGTTTTCAGAAGATCCATATCACCTAGTCCAAGCGAAAGAAATCATAGAAATTAGGAAGAAGTGTAGACTCAGAATGTCTTGATTTTGTATGTCATCAGACCCCAGAGTAATTACACATTGGGAGTCTCGCTACCTTTACAGCGGTGTGTTAGTTTTGTGACATCCATTTTGCAAACCCGGCCCTGCATCTGCGCTACAATGCCGAATTGTCAAAGCTGCTCTGCAGTTTATGAGCTGAAATAAAACAGACACGTGGGACATCCAGAACTGACAAAAAGCTTATTCCTCGGAGGTTGTGTGCCCCAATGTGTTTCCATCCCTATCAGCAAGAGTTCCACGGGGCCTCTATCAACAGCCTGGTCACCTCCGTGCAAAGATGTTTCACACCTCACTGGGCAAATGGTGGACACAGAAAAATGACTGGTTTTCTGAATCATGCCCCTCCCTTTTCATATTTACGTTGTCTGTGAAGAATAGAGACATGCTCCCAGTCACATGAAATCCATAGATCAGAGCCTAATTACTTAATTTGGACTGACAGATTTTATTTTCAGGAGTGTAAGTTATTGCCTGTTGCGTTATGGTTCAGTAAACAAAATGGAAGGCATTGCCTCTATATTACTGGCCTTTTGTAACCAGGAGAAAAGAATCACCCATTTTGATTGTTATTAACAAAGCAAGACAACAAGACAACAAGACAAAACCTGGGTTAAATCCACTAGAACACAACACGGACAATGTCAGGGAGATTTTCAGGATCACAAGAAAAATGAAAAAAGCAGAGCCCGGGTACAAACCTGGCCTCAGTCTTCTGAAAACCTAATCCTGGGATACATTTACATTTTTCTGTGAAACAATGTCATGTTTATGCCAAAAACCCACCCGAATGGCTTTCCTAGAGGTGTTAAAAGTTCCTGCGTAGTCCAGTCTCAGTCCTGCCTTAAATTTGCTTGAGAATAAGAGACACTGTTTGAATATTGATGTCAGTCTATGATTCCTAAATATATTGACTTTGGGCAAGAAACAAAAAGAAAAATGCTGCCCTAAGAAGGTTCAACGTTTTTAGAACAGCTTCCAAAGCTGCTCCATTTCTTAATTTATTAGTTTGCATATTTTTTGTGCAACACTGTGTCCAAAAGAGTTGGGACGCTGCTTAAAATACAAATAAAAACAGAATGCAACAATGTGCTAGTCATTTATCCCTGTATTTAATAGAAAATAATACAAAGACAACATATCAAATATTTGAAACTGAGCAATTGTATTTAATGTGGGAAAATACATGCCTTTTTGAATTTTATGCCGGCAACACGTGTCAAACAAGAGGATCTATTCTGTGTTGCATCACCTCTTCTTTTAACAACACTCTCTATGCGTTTGGGAACTGAGGAGACCATTTGCTGTAGTTTTGAAAGTGAAATGTATTCCCCTTGTTAATTGATATATGATTGCAGCTGCTCAACAGTTCAGGGTCTCCTTTGCTGTATTTGTCATTTCATAATGTGCCAAATGTTTTCATTTGCAGGCAGGCCAGTTGAGCACCCAGACTCTTCTACTATGGAGCCATGCTGTTGTAATACGTGCAGAATGTGGTTTGGTATTGTCTTGCTGAAATAAGCAAGGCCTTCCCTGAAAAAGACGTTGTCTGGATGGCAGCACATGTAGCTTCTAAACCTGCATATATTGTTTCAGCATTTATGGTTCCTTCACAAAAGTCACCCATGTGATGTGAAAATACTCTCAAATTTTGATTTGTCAGACCACAGGACAGTTTTCCACTTCGTTTCAGTCCATCAAAAATGAGCTCGGGCCTAGAAATCTCCAAACTCTTTGCAATTTTACATTAATCTTGAACTGCACTATTTGCCAGCGCAGTCTTTCACAGAGTAGTGATTCCCTCCCCATCCTCACTTCTGATCTTTTAATACCAAATCATGTTACTGACCTGTTGCCAATTGACCAAATTAGTTGTGTGATATTCCACTAGGTTTAGTTTTTTAGCATTACACAATGTTTCCAGCCATCTGGTATCTTTTTTATGTGTTGCTGCCATTAAATTCAAAGTGAGCATGTATTTTTCCAAGAAACAATAACATTTCTCAGTTTCAACATTTTATACGTTTGATATGTACTATGTTCTATTACATATAGCGTTTAAATGATTTGCATATCATTGCATTCTGTTTTTCTTTACATTTAACAGTGTCCCAACTCAAACAGGGTTGTATAATATTTAACAACATTCTGTGGAACACATTTTTTAATCCTGTTTTGATAAAGAAACTGTCTGTATCCTGTACCTAAGGACTGACTGTATCATATGCAGAACTTACTTATTGTTTAAATAAGTAAATAGGTAAATAAATAAAAATACCACTGAGAACTAATAAATGACCCATAGGTTATGCACAGTAGCTAGCTGATCAAGGTTTTGGACTTTTGTATGATTTCCTTCCAATTACAAAATCAAAAGCGTGATGATGTGTGGCTCAGAGGATGGAGTCAACGATGCCCAGATCCTTGGTTGACGTCCTGCCAAGACCCAATACAGTCTGGCAAAACATGCATATACTCCCTGTACTATTTCACCGTCCCCAATGAGTACGTGATTTTATTTGGCCCCCATGTTTTCAAAGACTAATAATAAAACATAAAAAAATCGATTTACAGTAGGTTGGCACATCAAACAAGTAACCAAAAGGTTGCTAGTTCGAATCCCCGCACAGTGAAATATCTGGCGCTCTTAGCAAGCCAGTTAACCCTAACTGCTCCCGGATCAGTGCTATACACAGGAATGTGTTCTCAGTCAACTTACCTGGTAAAATATACTTTATAAAATGTATATATAAATAAATGTTACTCTACTTGGGCTACCATACATAATAGCTATAACTGTACTAAAACTATAATAATACTATAGTATGATACTACTATAATATTACTACACTATAATACCACTCTCTGCGGATCAATGCATTTGGGTGATCAACTACACTGTCCTTCAAGCAACCATAGCCAGCCAGTCCAGTGAACGTTGATTAATCAACACTGATTAAAATTGATCTGGCAGAACATGGATGAGTCCCAGTTGGATGCGCTGGCTGACAAACCAGATGCGGCTGTCCAGGTAGTTAGAGAGGGTGGGCTTGACAATAGGCCAACTAATGTGAAAGAGATAACGTTTATTGCTCGTAAAATTATACACGACAGTTACTGCTGTGCAAAGATTCAAATATCAACACCTGGCTGGACGTCATTTTGCTCCAGCCTGGGTGCCAGCGTGTTTGTGTTGTCATTCCAACAACCCTGTGTAGTATGCAGGACAAACGAGTGTTGATCGTTATAGTACAACACTGGTCTGGATTTCAGGCTCTCTCATCGTGAATTTTTGCTTGATTATCGTGAATTATAAATTGGTTGCTTTGAACCCAAAGAGATGATTGGTTGTTTGCTGTGGTATATGAGATGGTATACCACGACTAAGACAACAAAGCACTTTTACAGCACTAACTGCATTAGTATCCAGTTTATAGTCGCAATAAGGCATCTCGGGGGTTTGTGGTTTATTGGCAATAAACCATGACTAAGCATTGTCTAGGAACTCTGCGATGTGTCGTGCCTAAGAACAGCTCTTAGCCATGATTTATTGGCCATACACCACAACCCCTTGAGCCTTATTGCTAAAACAGAGATCAGTGGCATTCTATTGACAGACATAGAGGGCATGCAAATGCACTGTTGTGAACCAGTTCACTCCAGTTATGCGCCCTAAGCAACAACACATATTAAAACACAAATACACACAGTGTGTCTACTCAAGCGTTTGTACTCTATACTGTACAAAATGTATATATTATGCATTGAAATCAATTGAGTGGCTGAGAGTCTGACTAGGTCTGATGTAGTAGCCCATCAAACAAAAGATCTCAGGGCTGGTTTCATAGACACGGATTAAGGCTGGTCCAGGATAAAGAAATTCAAGCCGAATGGGGAATCTCCCAGCTATGTAGCCCGAAATACTGTGATCATTGTGTGATCTTGAAAACATTGATTTGGCTTTGATCTAACTATTAAACCCACCAAAGTAGACAGCTCTCTAAACGTAAAGCCAAGAATGTCATTGGAGAATAAACACATGGGCAGAACGTTATCCGCACATGCTCAAAAGCTTCTAGAAAACTCTGGATCCTTTCCCCCGGCAGCCAGAATTTCCTGATATAGCTGACTGCTTATTCACAGCCAACACACAAAAAAATACGATTTCCCGCTTAGGGGTTAGGTTAAGGGAAAGCATACACAACTGGTCGGTGCGTTGGAATTGAGGCTACTTCAGATTTACACACTAGGGGTTAGGGTAAGGCATAAGGACTCGGTTAAGTTTAGGGATAATGGCTAGGTTATTGAGGATTAAGGTTAAGGATAGTGTGTGTGTGTGTGTGTGTGTGTGTGTACAGCATATAACACCATGCCAAATATATCTACAGGATTATAACTTACTGTGTCCGGATGTGTATGGCATGCAGGAACGGCAGGCTACACATATGAAGCATTATGCATAGACCTCTTATCTAAGCATTCAGCACTGGGGCCACAGTTCCACTTGGGAAGCAGGCAAGGCCATGTCGTACAAATGTAGCTCACATTTATTCGTCGCTTCGGCGTGATCAAGCCCACAATGTTAACACCACAAAAGTGTGATTTTCTCTAATTGGAAATGCCACAGAGCCATTCTTAAATCCCTGTTCAGGAATGTGAAGGGATGTGTAATGCGAAAGGGAAATATAATTTACAGTTGTATATAAAACATTGAAGACACTAAAAATCTATTGGACACAACGGAAATTGGACACATCTCAAACCCAACCAGGACAGAGAGACACCCGAAGAGTGACGTGTAGGTGAGTTGATAGTACTTGCAATGCCAGCGTTGTGGGTTCGACTCCCATGGGTGGGCCATGTTGAAAATGTACTCACTCCTAAGTCACTCCAGATAACAGCATCTGCTAAATGTCGAAAATTTCACATACACACAGTGGAGAATCTTCAAAAGGGGAAAAAACATACTTAATTAGGCTAAGAGCTCCAGTCGTCAAAAAAAGCTGCATTACTCTTTTGGCCAAAGTACATTTGTGACAAATGCCCCTGTGACAGACTGCACTAAAACCATACACTGCTGCCGGAAATGAACCAGCACCTACCCAGCAGGGACTCATAATGTTCTGGATGAATAAACAATCTTAAAAGACTCTTGGAATAAGCTACCTTTGGTTCTTAGACGTTAACCTCAGGTAAGAGCATGTGAGATGAACAGTTGATTATTGAATGCTTTGTCCATTGTCAAACTATGGGTTGTGAATTCTAGCAATAATTTGTACTTCAATAAAATATTGAGTTGGCGTTTGAAAGGACACAGACGTTTTTTATTTCTGTTCATATTCATCAAAAACAGAAACAGTAGCCTACTAAAGCCTTGCTCAAGATATCCATCTAGTGGCTAGTTGTGAATCTGTCGATGTATCACTACCAAACACCGATATTTCTCCACAACCATATCTATATTCTCAGTTATCACGGAGGAATCCACTGTAACATTCTTTCTCTTAAAAGCTCGGAGACTCATCCAACTTTAAAGACACTACGCAAAAGACCACACGTCTGTTGCAAATAGTGCTCTATTTGCAATGTAGGAAATGTATTCTTCATGTAAAACGACTCCTCTTGCCAAAACTGCAGCATGAGAATTATGGCCAGAGTTGAAGTTTTAATTACTGGTCGTGTAACTGCCATTTCACCACAACTCGAGGTTTTAATCAAACCATGCGGTAGCGTATGTTGGGTGCTTGTCAAACTGCAGGGTTAAACATTTTTTATTCTACCTTCATATATTGACAGGCGGTAAACTGGGATCTACCGCCTGTCAAAACATGAAGGTAGAGTAAATCACAATTAAGCCTGGTTGCTTTTACAATTAAGCCTAAATGCTTGATTCCATAAGGTTAAATTAAGGTTCGGGAAATTCCTTATGAAATTATAATGAAACAGTGCCTGACAAAAGAGTTAAACAGTCAACTCTTCCAGCTGATGTCACGGGCACTCATTCACCATCCCATCCACAACGCCGTGGCAAACGTGTAGGCTACTCCGAGGTAATAGCTACTTCCGTTGCCCGGAGTCAAACGCTTAAAAACATCACAAACATAATCTAGTGTACCAGCACAATCGTCACATCCTGACAAATTCTGTAAGAGAATGTGGCGTATATAAATAGTGCATTACTTAGGGGCCCATATGGCAGAGTTGCACTATGTGCAATATGATAGGTAATGGCCTGATTGCGGACAGAAAATTACCTCCCGTCAGACTTCATCAACATCAAACCCGTCATCGCTTTAAGATTCACTTCCCACCGCAACTTGAAGTGAAGTAGAAGAGAATTTGTCTTGGATGTTCGTCCCAAGGCATGGATAATATATCCTACTCCACATAGGATACTTCTGTACAGTGCTATAACACAGTAATATTTGTTGCCATGGGATTCAAGGTGATCTCCCCTACAAATGATTAATAAACCAACCTTACTTTTCAGCTTGTGCAATAATGCACTGCGTTCTTTAGATGCGAGTACAGCCTTATTTTGATTCGATTAATATGTAAATTGATAAGCTAATGCATATCAATGCCTAAAATAGACCGACAAATACACTAAATTTAAAAACGAAACTGCATCAAATAGTTTAATATAGATTGAATTTCCAATTTAACTTGTATGGAACACACAAATTACCCTCGGATATAATAATACTTTTCATGGTCAACAGCTTTTGAGTCCCAGGGCCATTATCATTCAGAGGATTATTCTGTTACACCGCATAAGCAGACCTTGCAACTACACTTGAGACAAGGCAATTATCCAGGAAGCACTTGAGACACGGCAGATAACACTTATCAAAAACTAGCAATTAATATGCATTAAAACAGATTCAGAACTTTGCTCAACTTGATGGCATTAGAATGGCATATAAAACCCCCGGAAAAAAGTGAGCCTACCTTTTCTGTGTTCTGGGTTGTCTTGCTCTCTTTTACCTTCCAATGACAGTTCCCGCTTGTGAAGTATATCGTTTAAACAATGTGGTGTGCACTTAATTACGCTATTTTTTGTGTGGAGAAAGTGGAGTGAATTGTAAATCGATTTTCACGTAATAGTATAGAGTCAAGTCCTCGGCTTGCATAATCTTCGCCCCTCACATCCCCGACTACCCAACGCATCTGCAAACCCCAGCTCCAGCGCGGATCGTTTAAATACCAATGACGTCACACGCGCTCTTGTCTTTGGTACTCCAGCGGCATGTGTGAATATTTTACCAAAGCCATACCCATTCATAAATATCACAGTGTATGACTGTTCATATAACATTATGATTTTTTTTCACATAAAATAACACAGTTACAGTATAGCTTTTCTTCGTCTTATTTTGACTAGAAGATTAACAACTTTGGAAACTGAATAGTATAAACACCAATAAAGCAGTTGAGATGCAAATTAAATTAATGTATGCAATTTATTTAAAGCCAATAACTACTTTATACTTATTAGAATAATACGAAAAACTTTATTTTCGAAAATAACTTAATTAGTGGAGCCAGAACATTAAAATATCACGTAAGAGTTCATTGCATCCCCGTTTAAAGGGACATGTGTTCACTGTAAGACGTTAAACCTTTTCACCTTTTGTTTTTTAAAACGACCGACTTGTTAGAAATTGTTTCAATATAAATACATTAGTGGATGCATTTAATTAATGACGTCAACACGACGAGCCCGCCCGCGTTTGCGCAGTGGGCTTCCGTTGGACTTCATGGATTGTTTACCACTTCAGAATCTTTTCCCGCTTATCTTGTCATTATCCGCGAAACTGTAACAAAAAAAGAACCGTGCAGAAAACGTGTTCAATGAGCCGGAACAATGATTAAGACTGAAAAGGTGTTGCATTTGAAGAGTTCCAGAGGAAGGAAGGTCCGTGTGGTCCGGGAACATTATCTGAGAGAGCTTGTTCCCTGCTACAGCTCTCTCTGTCAAGCAGAATGTGCCAACGGTAAAGTCATGTTTAAAATGCACTTGTCACTCATCTTTTCTGATCACATGAAATCTTCTTGCTACGTTTATAACAAACTACCTGACTAGCTAGCTAGCTAGTTAGCTAGTAAGCAGGGTACAGCTATCTATTCTTATAACAAGGCGTTAGCTATAACAGAGAATGTTTCTCTGTCAAACCGAATGCGCCAACCGTAGAAGTAACGTTTTACAAACAGTGAATGCGCTTGTGTCATTCATCTTTTTAACGATTTCAATGTTGTAAACGTTATACCCGGGTGATTTAAATTGAAACCCCCGGTATATAGTATAGCACGGGTATGACATAAAAAAAAAAAAATCTTATTACAACGTTGGTAACTGTTTATACTGGCAATACGGCATCTCGGTAGTGTGTGGTATATTGCCGATGTGCCACGGCTAAGTGCTGTGCCCAGGCATTCAGCATTCAGCGCTTAGCCGAATACAAATCTTTGCCAACTGTCTAAATAGCAGAGGATGTTGCTCTGTACGAAGTCGTTTGAGGCAGTGTGTCAACTAGCTATAGTTCCTAAATACAATACCAAGCAGAACTTAATGATGAAGGCGCACGCGGTTCCGTTACACAGTGTGGTAATGTCTGGGGTCACTCTATCAGTGTAGACATGGTAACACCACCACCACCACCACCACCAAACACGATCTCTCCAGGAGATTGGCTGACCTGACCGTACCCTCTGTCTCTCCCCATGCTCTGTCTCAGCAGAAGGCAAGGTGCTGTCGGCAGATGTGACCCACTACGTGGTGCCGGACGCAGGCGTGACCAGGGACTTCATGGAGATACTGGAGTTCAGGGAGATCCAGGGGCTGGTGTTCACGCAGACCGCCTGTCAGGCGGTTCAACACAGCAGGGGACGCAGGTACTGTGGGCTCGCGCCGTCAGTTTTGTTGTCCCCGGGCCATGTTGCGGCTGGGGACGGGTCCGTTTTTCGATTGGATCCCGGGTGGGATGTATTTGTTTGACACCCGTGGTTTAAGCCTTGACCCCTAGGCTAGGGGTCGGCAACTACATTTCCTGTTTGCCGACCCCTGCCCTAGGCATACACCTCTCAAAAGTAAAATCCTCTGTCTAATCTCTGTCTGTTTTCGCAGAAATAAAGTTTAGATGAGCTTAACTTTTGACCCTATCTAATTAGCAGATGATATTTATCCTTTCAATTTTTTCCCCATTCTTGCTGTGGCCTCAGGGTTCATTAAATTGAAACTGGGGTAATCCCTATACATTTTTCTAATTATACTTTAAAAAGGTTTAAATGGTCCCCTCAGAGAACTAAGATGTATAGAACTTAAGATATTCAAGAAACCCTTTAAACTCTTAGAAGATTACTTGAAGTATTGACAGGGTTTCCCCAAACGTTCAGTTCAAAAGCGATCCTCCAGAAATGCTACTATCAAGTAAATGGTTGGCCGGTGGCCATTTCGAGGTGGATGTTTGAGACCTTGAACTGGAGGGTGTTTTAACGTTTATGAAAATAGCTGTACTCCGGGGTGGCTGAAAACCTCAAGCTCAGCCTCATTATGCAGTGGTTATGCTGATCAAGCTAAACAAGATCTAGCCCGTGTATGAATTATGTAGTAAACGCGGAGTGTTACACAACAATTCCAAGACTGTACAACGGTTGTTTTAGTGTGTGTATCGTTGACCAAGTTGATGAATGTCTTGAAGAATAATCCCACTGGGGCTGCTGCGGCCTTGCACTGGTCAATGTGTTGAGATTTCTTTTGTGCTATCTCACCACTTATAAATCTGTTGCATCGCCAATGTGATGAGGCTTCACTTTCCTGAGTCTTAGGTGGGCGTGCGTGCGTGCGTGCGTGTGCGTGTCTCAATGTGTGAACCTGCTGTGTGCTGATGGCTACCACGCTGTGTTGTTGGTAATTACGGCGCTGTGGTCACTAAACACACAGGGGACTCCGGCACGAACCGCTGAGTCGGGGGGAGACTAGAACATGACCCACACACTCGTCCTGTTGTGCGCTCTTAAATTGGTGGGAGGCCGTATGTGGAGTTCAGTTATTACGTAAGGGCATTTGCATTGTAAGTCTTATGTGAACCCACAGGGGATACCAGACCACGCACCCTTTTTGAAAATGCAGCTTTTGTTTAAGTCAAATGGCCAAAAGCAAGACACCTTTTTTTTTTTTCACCTTTTAATAAGATTTGGTAACCGACAACATTTTCAGTTTCAAATAAATTGGTAATTTCTCTGCTGTTGGTGCTTTCTTTGCTTATTCTGTAAAATGCGTCTAATGTGCTTGTCCCATGAATGCTTACAATTATAATTTTCTATCTTGTTGCATTTAGTTGATATTAATGTTATACATTTTGTTTTGATCAGGCAGTACAACCGGCTGCGTAGTTTACTGAAGGACCCCCGCCATGACTGTGTCCTGTTTGCCAACGAGTTCCAGGAGTACTCCTACTGCCCCAGAGAGAAGGGAGAACCACAGGACAAATGGCAAACCAGGTGAGTCCAAGGTGTTCGAAGGCTGAAGAACCAATGTGACGACATGGAAGCCCAGAGCTCCTGAGATCCATCTGTGTCAGTGTGTGTTTGTTTTTGTGACTTGTCAGGACATTTTGTCCCCACAACTATACTAAAACCTGAACAAGGTGACTTGTGGGGACATTTTTCATGTCCCCACATTTCAAAAGTCATTTTCTGGCTCAGGGTTAAGTTTTAGGGTCAAACTTACAATTAACTTTAGACTTAGAATTGGGGTTTCTTTAAGGTCCAGGTGTTGTTGGTTAAGTTTAGGGTTAAGGTTAGCCATTATATCTAGGTAAAGTTTAGCCATAAATGTTACTTTATTGAGGTTAAGGTTAGGGTTAGGTAAGGTTAGGGTTAGGTTAAGGTTAGGGTTAAGGTTAAGGTTAAGGTTAGGGCAAGGGAGCATGGAATTTAGTTTTTCTGGTCCCCACATTTCACAAAAACAAACATGTGTGTGTCTGTCTGTGTGTGTGTGTGTGTGTTTCATATTTTCTCCCCCTTCTGTCTCCCACTAGGTGTGTGTACCAGGCAGCTGTTTGGTACCATGACCACCTGGCAGGTCTGAAACCAGTTGTGATGATCACTGAAGACCAGGGGGCTGTGGCTGAGTACAGCAGCCTGAACTGTGGAGTCTACGTCCTCTCTACCCTGGTACGACAACACAACTCTACACGGCCTCGAACATGTCAACACAATACAACGCTACACAGATTTAACATCTCAACACAACCCTTCACAGCCTCGACATCTCAACACAATACAACGCTACACAGATTTAACATCTCAACACAATACAACGCTACACAGATTTAACATCTCAACACAATACAACGCTACACAGATTTAACATCTCAACACAATACAACGCTACACAGATTTAACATCTCAATACAATACAACGCTACACAGATTTAACATCTCAACACAATACAACGCCACACAGAATTAACATCTCAACCCAGTACACATCTACACAGACTTAAGATAACGACACAGCTCTAGAGAGCGTCTCAGTATGTAAATGGTACCCTCATCATAATGACATGGTTCACACAGATCCGGTGTTATAGATAGGATCAGCAGTATGATCCCTCCTGGTGCTCCGCGTCTGTTCTGCTGTTATCTAGTTGACCTTTAATGTTGCTAACATGATTAAAGATGCACTCACGCACCACCCCGCTGTAGGAGAACTCCTGGCTGATGACCTCCACAGGGAACACGGATAACACACAGCAAACACACAGCAAACACACAGCAAACACACAGCAAACACACAGCGTCGCCCAACAATCCAGTTATTTACTTCTGTTGGTAATCTGTTGTGCTGTTCTATGGGCCCGGTGTGGCGCAGTCGGGAAGAGCCTGGGCTTTGGGTCTAGAATGTAATGGACATGGGGGGGTCGATTGCTGCATGTCTGGCGCTTCGGAGCGCAGCGAATTGGAATGGGTAGAGCGGGTTGGCTGGTCCCGGTCAACGACGGCATGTTGAGATTGCGCATGTGTGTTTAGGAGTATCTGCGGACATTCTGGCCGGAGCTGCAGGCTGCCCACGAGCTGTACGGCTCCATCGCCCAGGCCCTCCGCGAGCGGGGCAACGAGGGGACAGAGAGGGAGTTCGCTGAACACCTCCCTGCCGAGGTCCTGGAGGCTGGCATCAAGTCCGGGAGATACACACAGGTAGCGTGACGTGTGCGTGCGTGCGTGCGTGCTTGCGCGCATGTGCGAGTTAAGTGTGCCTGCACTAGATGTGTGATTATCACACAGTGTGTGTGTGTGTTTTCAATTGCGTGGGGTGTGTGTGTTTTCAAGTGCATGGGGTGTGTGTGGGGGGGGGGGGTGTTTTCAAGTGTGTGGGGTGTGTGTGTGTGTTTTCAAGTGTGTGTGTCGGTTGCATTTGTGTGTTTCCAGGTGTGTGGGTGTGTGTGTGTGTGTGTGTGTCGGTCCCTTCTGATGACTCTCCTCCTAAACCGTGTTGAACCATGAAATGAAAGGCCAGCTGTTGGCTGTTCTTTGCTACACTGATGAAAACAACAGCCCCACCCCCACCTGATTAAGCCCCGAGTGACTTTCTGTGATGTGAATTGGTGTTTTTCTTGTTCTTCTCTGTCTGTTATTTCTGCAGGGCACTCTGAATGTTAACAAGCACAGGGCACAGCATGAGGCCTTCGTCCGCTTCGACGGCTCCTCCAATAAGAACTCGGGTGGGTCAGGGCACTGGCTCTTCTGAAGAACTGACCCAGTTTGGTTTGTTACTGGTCAAGGACCAAATCACCTGACGGCACCCCACTCTCTCCTCAGAGCTGGACAGCGACGTGCTCGTGTGGGGTGGGAAGAATCGCAACCGGGCGGTGCACGGCGACATGGTCGCTGTGGAGCTGTTGCCGAAAGGGGAGTGGCGGGGGCGGACCACGGCTCTGACCGAGGGACAGGGGGAGGAGAAAGGAGAGGAGAGCCAGGGACAGCCCATGCCGACAGGTATACACCCCCACGCGCCGGCCCCAACGCTCACCTGAGCCTTCTGTCACACCCTGTTGAGTCCCCATCACGGGTCCGACAGAATTACTCAGAGAGGGTATGAAGCCAAACATGTCGCAGGCTACCCTTCACTGCATCCTTTTATCGGGCCGACAGACATTCCAATGTTCACCGCCCTGGTAACATTTCCCCAGGATACGAGGTACAGGACTCAACCAGATTGCCTGTTGATGTATGGATACAGTAGGTGTTTGGAAACAACAACCCTGTGAAGTAGTGGAAGGAAAATCCCAAATTCTGTTTGAAAAGTCTGCTTTTCAATTTTGAGTTCAAAGTGTTTTTTATTGACCCACAAAAGAGCGGTTGTCAGTATTGGTAATGGAATGATCCAATCAGAGACTGACTGATTGATAGACAGACAGACAGAGGCTGATGGACTGACAGACAGACAGAGGCTGATGGACTGACAGACAGACAGAGGCTGATGGACAGACAGACAGACAGACAGATAGAGGCTGATGGACAGACAGACAGACAGACAGACAGAGGCTGATGGACAGACAGACAGACAGAGGCTGATGGACAGACAGACAGAGGCTGATGGACAGACAGACAGACAGAGACTGATGGACAGACAGGTGTAACATACTGGATACTGTGACATTGCCACATACTGTGTTGGGTTTGGCCTTTGAAGCCAGTGATGTGAAGCCAGTGATGTGAAGCCAGTGATGTGAAGCCAGTGATGTGAAGCCAGTGATGTGAAGCCAGTGATGTACAGCGGCCGGCAGTAATGTCAGTGTTGTTCTGGTTAAAGAGTAGGTGCGGGCCAGCAGGGATTCACTGAGGACAGCTTGCAGTGGAACACGTGAAGGCTGCATGTCCCTCCAGGACTGTTCTGAGAGCTGCTTATAAATAGGCATCAACCTGTTGAAAACCTCTGATATAAAGGCTACCATGACAACCATTAGTATTGTTGCCAGTGCCTCTCTCCATCCATCCCTCACTCTCTTTCACCCTCTCTCCATCCCTCACTCTCTTTCACCTTCTCTCCATCCCTCACTCTCTTTCACCTTCTCTCCATCCCGCATTCCCTTTATCTCATCCCCCACTCACGGTCTGTCCTCCTTCCCCTATTCATCCCTCACTCCCCTTTGGTGCTGTCCTCTCCCCCCCACCCCGTTCCCCTCCGTAGGTCGTGTAGTGGGGATCCTGCAGAGGAACTGGAGGGACTACGTTGTGACCTTCCCCCCCAGGGAGGAGACCCAGTCACAGGGCAGGAACTCCCTCCGTATCCTAGCAACGCCCTGGGACCAGCGAATCCCCAAGATCCGCATCAGTACCCACCAGGCTGACACCCTGCAGGTCTGAAGTCAGTCGCATACATACAGCCCAGCCCGGACAGTTGTTCTTCTGGCTATGTACTACAGCGCCTTGGATTTGACGTCACATGGTGGCGGCGGGTTAAAGTGCAGACTGTCAGCTTTAATTTGACGGTGAATTGGGACTTTGTAAAAACATTAGGCGTGCCAAAATTTGCGTATTGTTACATGAAGAAGAATCAAGAAACCAAGCTCTGGTTAGCTCAGCAAATGGCAAATTACCTTACAGACGTGCAGATTTCTGGAAAAAGCTGTGGCGGATAGACTAGAATGCGATGGAGAGTGTGGAGGAACTTAGTGAAATAAGGTGGAAGGGGTGTTATATTTTGGAGGTGCATGGCTGCCACTGGAAGTGGGTCACTTGTCTTCATTGATAATGTCACTGCTGATGTCAGTAGTAGAATGAAATGTTGGTCATCCAAAATAGGGTCGGGGGTGCTGCTACGTAAAAGGGCTGTAATCCCTACAGGGTTCACATTTTATCATGTGTTAATATCCTGAAATTAGCTGACAGTCTGCAACGACCACCAAACATACCTACATCAGTAAGAGTTCAGTTATTTGACGACTAAATTCTCTTCAGGATCACCGTGTGATAGTTCGCCTGGACTCTTGGGACAGCACCTCCCTCTACCCTAACGGACACAGTGTCCGGGTTCTGGGCCGGGCCGGGGAGCTGGAGACAGAGGTCCAGACCATTCTCATAGAGAACTGTATCCACATAGCACCTTTCTCTGAGGCTCAGGTGGGTCGGACTCTAAAAGTGTTGTTGGCTCCAATAATGTCTTCTGCTTTGAGATGCCTTCGCTTCAGCTGTCAGACCCAGAAGATCATATTTACTGTCTGTCTGTCTGTGGCTCTCTGTCTGTCTGTGTCTGTATCAAGCTTCGTGAGATGCCTGCGTCGTCCCCTGAGCGGCCCTGGACCGTGGACCCAGCAGAGGTGGTCACTAGGCGGGACCTGAGAGACACCCACTTGGTGTTCAGCATCGACCCGCGGGGCTGTGAGGACGTAGACGACACCCTGTCTGTCCGCAGCCTGCCGCCCGGCCCACAGGGCCCCCGGTTGGAGCTGGGGGTCCACATTGCTGATGTCACACACTTCGTTAAGGAGGGCACCCTGACAGACCTGGAGGCACGCGCAAGGTGAGGAGAAGGAGATCCATGCGGTTAACCTAGGTCTCCTCACCTGTCCCATTCCTCACCTTCCCTCGTCTCCCGTTCCTCTCCTCCTCTCCCTTTCTTCGCCTACCCTTCTCTCCTATTCCTCAGCTCCTCTCACGTCCTCTCCCATTCCTCCCCACTCCTTTCCTCCTTACCTCAGCTCTTCCTCACTTCCTCTCCGCTTCACATCTCCTCTACGCACCTTTGCTCTTCCTCACCTCTCCTCCTCTTCTCACCTCTCCTCTCTTCTCCTCTCCACTGTCCCTCACCTCTCCTCCTCTCTTCCCCTCTCCATTCTCCCTCACCTCACCTCCTCTCTTCTCCTGTCCACTCTCCTTCACCTCTCCTCCTCTCTTCCCCTCTCCATTCTCCCTCACCTCTCCTCCTCCTCTTCTCTCCACTCTCCCTCACCTCTCCTCCTCTCTTCACCCCTGCTCTTCCTCTTCTTCTCCGATTCAACTCACCTCCCGTCCTCACCTCTCCTCTTTTCTCAGGGCCACTACTTATTACCTGGCAGACCGTAGATATGACATGTTGCCTGCTGTCCTTAGCGCTGACGTCTGCTCTCTGCTGGGAGGAGTTGACAGGTGAGACAACAACAGTATATTAGAGCAGTAATGGGAGGAGTGGACAGGTGAGACAACAACAGTATATTAGAGCAGTAATGGGAGGAGTGGACAGGTGAGACAACAACAGTATATTAGAGCAGTAATGGGAGGAGTGGACAGGTGAGACAACAACAGTATATTAGAGCAGTAATGGGAGGAGTGGACAGGTGAGACAACAACAGTATATTAGAGCAGTAATGGGAGGAGTGGACAGGTGAGACAACAACAGTATATTAGAGCAGTAATGGGAGGAGTGGACAGGTGAGACAACAACAGTATATTAGAGCAGTAATGGGAGGAGTGGACAGGTGAGACAACAACAGTATATTAGAGCAGTAATGGGAGGAGTGGACAGGTGAGACAACAACAGTATATTAGAGCAGTAATGGGAGGAGTGGACAGGTGAGACAACAACAGTATATTAGAGCAGTAATGGGAGGAGTGGACAGGTGAGACAACAACAGTATATTAGAGCAGTAATGGGAGGAGTGGACAGGTGAGACAACAGTAGTATATTAAAACAGTATGTTGGTCACATACCACAAACCCCAGTTACCGTTTTGCTGTTATAAACTGGTTGCAAACACATTGTGAACAGTAAAATATATTGTTTTTTGCCATACCTGAGATAAACAATTTTATATACCTCAACATGTCTGAGTAGTATTGAAAATGTGCCTTGTTAAATAAAACTGTCCTGTGTTTGTCTGGGTGCGTGCGTGTGTGTGTGTGTGTGTGTGGATGCGTGTCTGGGCATCTGTGTGCGTGGGTGCGTGTCTGGGCATCTGTGTGTTTGGGTGCGTGGGTGCGTGTCTGGGCATCTGTGTGTGTTCATCTGTCCAGATATGCCATGAGCGTGATGTGGGACCTGGATGCCCAGACCCTGCAGGTGAACAGGGTGTGGTACGGTCGCACTCTGATCCGCTCCTCTTACCAGCTTTACTATGAGCAGGCCCAGGCCCTGCTGAATGGAGAGGAGGCAGAGGTCCCTGAATTAGGTAATCATTTTGTTTTACACTGAGCATCCAGCCCACTTGGACTTGTTCACTTATTGTTGCTTCACAATGAGTTGATTGTTTTGAGACTGATCTATTGTTGAAGGAGAAAAAAAGTACACTTTTGATTGGTTTACATTTATAAAATAGTTTGGAGTGAAATGTGACAAATCAGAAAACATCAGGACTCAACTTTTGTGGGAAATTATTGGGAATTACATTATTTTAAATGACTGCCTATACCTACAGTGGATATAAAAAGTCTGCACACCCCTGTTAAAATGCCAGGTTCAGGAGACAAAGATAAATCATGTCAGAACTTTTAATGTGACCTACAATGTGAACAATTCAATTGAAAAACAAACTGAAATCTTTGAGGGGGCAAGATTTGTAGAGGGAATTATGAACAGTTCCAAATACCAGGCAATTTTGACCCAAAACCTTCAGGGGTCCGTTAGAAAGATGAAGATGAAGAGGAATTTCACCTTTCAGCACGACAACGACCCAAAGCACACATCTCAATCCACAAAAGCATGGCTTCACCAGAAGAAGATTAACGTTTTGGAATGGCCCAGCCAGAGTCCAGACCTGAATCCAATTGAACATACGTGAGGTGATCTGAAGAGGGCTGTGCACAGGAGATGTCCTCGCTATCTGACAGATTTGGGGGGCTTTTGCAAAGAAGAGTGGGGAAATATTGCCACGTCAAGATGTGCCATGCTAATAGACTCCTACACAGAAAGAGTGAGTGCTGTAATAAAATCAAAAGGTGCTTCAACAAAGTATACGTTTAAGGGTGTGCACACTTATGCAACCTGGTTATTGTGATTTTTTTATTTTTCCCCCTCAAAGATTTCAATTGAATTGTTCATGTTATAAGGTAACATTAAAGGTGGAAAAAGTTCTGACATGATTTATTTTTGTCTCATTCTTTTACATCACAAGAACCTGGCATTTAAACGGGGTTGTGTGGACTTTTTATATCCACTGTACCTACTGTACATCTATAAATTCCCTCAGTGAAGTATTGAATTTCAAACACAGATTTAGTTGCCTAGACCTGGTGGATTTTTTAAATGCATTTTTCATAAAGGGCAACAATAACAGATGATACTCCGGGAATCTCATGGTCAAAATAATTGTAATGGTGGAAATTATGAATTCAACCACCTAGATACAATCAAACTACAGGAAGACAACTCTTTAGGGGATGTCACCATGAGTCCATTGAAAAAACAATGGAGTTCAGAAAACTGAGGATGGATCTGCAATATTATATTGAATACAAAAAATAAAATAAAAAACATGAAAGGTTATTCATAGGAAAGCAAACCCTGTGTTTAAAAAAAGTCTGTTCACATCAACTGCCCCATATCTACCAGGACGATGGAGGGTGCGTCATGGAATGGCAGAGACTGGAGAGTATTTCAGTATAAAAAGAAATGTGCTGCAAATAAAAACAGGCAAAATCCTAGAACCCAATCTGCTTTAGTTTGCTTTACTTTAGTGACTGCCAGAGGGATTCTCTTTTCAGTAGGAGAACCAGCAATACGGGCTACATCTGCGTACACTGGAGTTGCTTTGCCTAGAATACAGTGAATGGTTTGAGCGGATAAGTGTGTAATCTAGTTACATTACCGACACATCAGCCAGATATTGGTCACCGCCGTTCATATGCAAAAATGTGATAATCGTAATGGGCAGACTGCTTTAAATTTCCCGATATTTCAGTCGATTGTGCTTTCCACCTCCTGATGCTATTGTAGTCGACTTGAGAAACACAGAGCACAAGGTCCTAGTTGTCGGAGCCAGCTAATGAATCCTGCACACTACGCCGTCCAGCGGCGCGAGTAACTTCTTAGCGTGCGTTGTCTTCAATCGGGACGAGGGAGAGCCAGCGCACCTCAATAACGTGTGCAGCACCGGAGTGGATCGTTGAAAGATGAATTTCCATCGCATGATACATTTCACCCGAAAGTTTACTGAAGCCAACTTATTTTTCATATTTTTTTTCATACGCGTTTTGATTTTCAATGATAATTTAAACTGTAACTGCTAGCAACGATATCAAAACCGCAGGACAGCCAGCTAGCCAGTGACGGCAGAGAGACGCACACAAGTGTTGCTGTCTCGGTTACCACGGTGACGTCCTTTCAGGCGCAGCTGAAATTTCCGGTCTGTGACATTTTTGCTTGGAGTAGACTCCGGTGAGATCTCCAGATTTGCCTGATTATATGGAATCTTATTCCAAAAATAGTACGCTACATTGAAACATACTACCGGCCCAAAGTCCACCCCTGTTCTTCAGGAACTACACTTCTCTGTTTGCTTTTCAAGATTAAACAATTAGCTGGTTGAAAAGCTACATCAGGTTAGTTATACAGTGGATATAAGAAGTCCACACACCCCTGTTAAAATGCCAGGTACCTGTAATGTGAACAATTCAATTGAAAAACAAACTGAAATCTTTGAGAGAAAAAATAATAATACTTATAATAATATAATATCCAGGTTGCATAAGTGTGCACACCCTTAAAGAAATACTTTGTTGAAGCACCTTTTGATTGTATTACAGCATTCACTCTTTTTGGGTAGGAGTCTATTAGCACGGCACATTTTGACATGGCAATATTTGCCCACTCTTTGCAAAAGCGCTCCAAATCGTTCAAATTGTGAGGACATCTCCTGTGCACAGCCCTCTTCAGATCACCCCACAGAGGTTCAATTGGATTCAGGTCTGGACTCCGGCTGGGCCATTCCAAAACGTTAATCTTCTTCTGGTGAAGCCATGCTTTTGTGGATTTGGATGTGTGCTTTGGGTCGTTGTCATGCTGAAAGGTGAAATTCCTCTACAACTTCAGCTTTCTAACAGATGCCTCAAGGTTTTGTGCCAAAATTGCCTGGTATTTGGAACTGTTCATAATTCCCTCCACCACAATTGGAACCGGGAAGGCCCTGGTTCCCGCTGAAGAAAAACAGCCACAAGGTATGATGCTGCCACCACAATTCTTCACTGTGGGTATGGTGTTCTTTGGGTGATGTGCAGTGTTGTTTTGGCGCCAAACATACAATTTCCAACATGCTTTTGGGGGACTTGATGTATGTTTTTGCAAACTTCAGCCGGGCTTGGGCTTTTGTACCCTTCTCCTGACTGATATCTTTCAACAATGAGATCCCTCTGATTCTTTGGAAGCTCTCTGCGGACCATGGCTTTTGCTCTGTCAGGAACATCGTACTAGAATAGCTGAACTTTATTTGTGATTAATCAGAGTCACTTTAAATGATGGCAGGTGTGTAAGGACTTCTATTTAACATGAGTTTGAATGTGATTGGTTAATTCTGAACACAACCACATCCCCAGTTATAAGAGGGTGTGCACACTTATGCCACCAGGTTATTGTAAGGTTTTTATTTTTCATTTTTCCCCCTCGAAGATTTCAGTTTGTTTCTCTATTGAATTGTTCACATTATAGGTTGCATTAAAATTGGAAAAGGTTCTGACATGATTTATCTTTGTCTCATTCTTTTACATCACAAAAACGTGGCATTTTAACAGGGGTGTGTAGACTTTTTATATCCACTGTAACTGGGTTTGGAGCAAAAAACCTAGGAAGGTAGCTATCCATAAACAAGGGAGGACTATTTTTGTCAGGTTTAATTGATTTTGTGGTGTCGCCAAAGGTTTGATATTTCATTGTCAGTTTTGACATTGTCTGTAGAGTTTGTTTGTTTTTGTTCTCAATCATAATACCCAGCCCAGCTACCCCCTGAGGAGAGAGACCACAAACTGTCCCATCTCATCGAGGCCCTGGAGACACTTACCCAGGTGGCCCGGCACCTGCGGGCCCAGAGGGACCAGGGCGGAGCGTTGGAGCTGGAGGGGGTGGAGGTGAGAGCTCAGCTGGACGAGGACAAGAACATCACGGCCCTGGTGCCCAGACAGCCTCTGGAAGTCCATGAGACGGTGGGTCAACATCAGTTACAAGTACCGATGTGTAGCAATGAACAGATAGTCAACTTGTTACTTCTGTTCTCTGTCTGTCTATGAACCCGGCCTGTTGATCCTGTCTGATCATGATGTTCCAGTCAGGATGGTTTCACAAGGCTGGAATAAACTGAGCCACCGCAGTATTTGTACTATATTTTAGTAATTTAGTTCATCGTAAGACCGCTCAGTGGTACAACCACACAACTTGTGAGGATAACCGTTAAGCCCAATTGCTCCTCCTCCTGTTACAATCCCCCAGGTCCTTGCTGCAGATAACAACTGGTTGTTAATCACCTTGCCTGGTTAAATTACTGGGAAATAAACAATAAATCAGCAATGTCGATACTAGATCAATGTGAAAAACAAATAGTAGAAATTATAAACATGAATATAAGAAGATAGTACTGGGGAAGGGGGGGTTCTGAAAACTGGCAGCAACTAAACGGTCTGGTAACAACCACCACATGTGAACCAGCCAGTGGAATGTGTTCCAGGTGGCCGAGTGCATGATCTATGCCAACCACTGGGTGGCGCGTAAGATCCAGGAACGCTTCCCCCAGCAGGCCCTGCTGCGTCACCACCCGCCCCCTCGACAGGAGTTCTTCACCCAGCTGCAGGACAGTGCCCGGGCCCTTGGCTTCACCATAGACACCAGGTACATTGAAACCGCTATCAAGGAGCAAGGTTGATTTATATCATTGTTATTATTTTCCGCCACGTAGTCTTTCAAGGCAGAATAGGTGAAATTATGAGGGTGCTAAAGTAGTGTATCTATGTCAGATTGGGAAGATGGGTTAAAAGTACATTCACGCCTGCTCAATGAATGAAAAAACACACCTAAGTTCTGTATGACAAGTGTGTTTTTATTTGAAACGAAAGTGGGACCTGGCCCAGTCCACATTCACAATGAATGTCAGGGGTCGTGATATTGGTGCCCTTTGGCCTTTTAGATCCTGATGTTTAATCACACGGGGACCACAGATCCCAAATCAGCTCTCGTGTTTGTAATCAGGGGTTCCGACCTGGGTCAGACACACCATGTCAGGTACTGGAAAGCTGCACTGTGTGGAACCCACAGAATAGTACCCCACAAATGTTTTTGACCCACGCCTGCTAACTAGACAACCCTCTAGTAAAGAATACACCAGGAATGTACAAGCTGAATCGAACTCCGCGTGGCCGTCTCCAATTCTGCCCTCTGTCCCAGGTCGAACAAGGCCCTGGCCGACTCTCTGGACCAGGCGGTGGATCCACAGGACCCGCTGGTGAACCGGCTGCTCCGCGTGATGGCCACCCAGGCCATGTCCAACGCCCTCTACTTCTCCACCGGCGCCTGCCCCGTGGACCAGTACTATCACTATGGTAACGCAAACGGTTTGAAAAAGGGTGTTGGCCGTCATTATCGCAGCCGCTTTCAATAAACGACCTGTTTGTGCCTCTCTGACTGACTGTCTGACTGTCTGTCAGGTCTGGCTCTGGACCGCTACACCCACTTCACCTCCCCCATCCGTCGCTATGCCGACGTGATCGTCCACCGACTACTCACTGCCGCCATCGCCGTGGAGGAGGGGGCCAGGCCAGCCAAGGCCTCGGCCAGTAACAAAGAGCTAGAGGAGATGGCTCAGCACATCAACAACAAAAACAGAGTCAGAATTATAGCACCACTGTCACCTTATTTGTCTGTCTTACTTTAGTAGATAAATCGCTAATGTCTAACTATATTTAAGGATTTTATAATGAATTCATAACTCGTACATAACCTAATTGTTACCATACACAACACAGTGAATACACATTATCCATTCATAACCCATATATACCACATTCATAACCAATATACATAGCACATTCATAACCCTTTCATAACACACAAATAACCCAATCATTGTCTGCAATATCAGATATACTTTGTCTGTTCTACTACAGTGAAATAACATTACTATAACATCCCCTGATTATGCCATCCCCTGACCTCTAACCTCTGACCACCAGGCAGCGCAGCATGCCCAGAAGGTGTCCATGGAGCTCTTCCAATGTCTCTACTTCCGAGACAAAGACCCAGAGACCGCTGAGTGCTGTGACGCTGTCATCTATGCCATCAGAACCAATGGCGTGCTGGTTTTCATACCGCAGTAAGGTCACTTAGTTAGCCTGGTCCGTTTGTTTCCGGCTAGCCTTTCCTAAGACGAAAATAGAAAAATAATAAAGGACCTACCTATGATTAAATACATTCTAACTTAGAAATAGCCCCTGAAGGCATCCACCCGGGTTAGCAGAATGTCACAGCTGAACATTACATTAAGAGCGACTGATGTTTGAGCCTTTCTCCTGTAACAACCGAATACAGTAGGAGGCTGCATAGAGTGATGAAACCCAACTGTGTGTTACCAGGTATGGCCTGAAGGGGGCGCTGTACCTGAGGAACAGGGAGGGCCAAGTGGTGAGAGTGAGCCAGGATGGGAGGTGTGTCTGGGAGGCAGGTTCCCTGCAGAGATCCCTGGACCACGTCAGCACCACCACAGCTTCTGGCACCTCCACCTTCCGCCTGTTCCAGCACGTCACTGTAAGTTACACTCCGTCTTCAGTGAAGTGCACGCAGTGGAAGTGCACGCGCCAGCCACTTTATTATGTACACGTGCTGTGAAAATACCCTCATAATTAAAGATTACCGACTGTACTTTAACCATGTTGCCATTGTGGCGTTTCAGACCCTAAGTGCCGGAGTACAAAGCCAAAACAAAACTGCTCCTGTGTCATTGTTCAAATACTTATGGACTGCACTGTACAGGATATGTTCAGCCTTTAAAACTTTTGACATTTTAATATTATAGTGAACTTAGCCAGGTTCTAACTAGTGTTACAGCAGGACATGAGAACGGGTCCGGTACGGATGACCCCTCTGAATGCCTCGCCTGTCCTCTCCTTCAGGTGCGCGTCTCAGTTCAGACATCCCGTTGCCATGCTGACACACTACACCTGGAGCTGGTCAGCAACAGGGCCCACCGGGCCCCGGAGCCCCCTGACCGGACCCCGCGGGCAGCCCCACCCCAGGGGACTCGGGGGCGGTCCCAGCTGGTCCAGGAGGTGGTCAGGCAGGCAGAGGAGGCCCTGCTACAGGCGGAGGAGAAGAAGGGCCGGGTCTCCGAACTGTCCAAGGAGGAGAGGGAGTTTAGACAGAGCAAGACCCCCAATCTGTACTCTCTCCTGGAGGAGGTGAGGGAGCAGGCCCTCCTGGACCTTACAGCCTGTGGAGCAGTGGGAGGTGGACCAGATCTGGGAACGGCCGCTCGGCCCTGCGCTACATCGGCATAAATTAGGTGGAGCAGATCTGGGAACAGCCGCTCAGCCCTGCGCTACATCAGCATAAATTAGGTGGAGCGGATCTGGGAACAGCCGCTCGGACCTGCGCTACATCAGCATAAATTAGGTGGAGCGGATCTGGGAACAGCCGCTCGGCCCGGTGCAGAACTACTTAGACGTTAAGCACAGACCCGAGATCAGCCTGTTGCACTTAAGGGCTCAGTGGACCTCTGGACTGACTTTACATTCTAGTTATTTCCTTGTTTACCAAAGTCTATTTGGGCACATATATGGATTCTGAACAGACTACATGTTGAGGTTCAGTTGATTGCATGCAGTGATGTGATGGAACAGATGGATACACAACCGTTTAGGGGCAGTCTCAACAGGGTTACACACCTTAAGCAGCTAGATTTTAAAGAGCATTTTGCCTCATACTGTATTTTTCAGAGAATATTATGGTGGTATAGATTTTCTTTGAATTCATTCTCAGGCTAGTGTTTTTACACAGAATTAAATAATTTAGCACTGAGGACTGTCGTTGTATAGCCTAGTATTTTAACCTAATTATATTTTTGTGATATTTGTGGGCAAATGGTATCTTAATGAAAAACGTATCTTTGTCTTACTGATTGTATAACTTAAATTAAAATTGAAGTACTAAACTTTACAGTCCTACATTGATTCATACTGAAAGGTATCTTGATGAAATAACTAACACTGCCACTAGAAATGAAACAGGTAAAGACTTTATTTAGGAGACTTCACATTAATGACGATGGACATGATTACAGTGATCTTGACACAGCTGAACAAGCCAAGACCCTGAACAACACACCAGGCTGACTACAGACACACAAGGTTTGTCCATGCATGTCAGTGTGATCTAGATCTCCCACCAACCCCCTCAGCTTTATCCCCATTGTTCCTGTGGAACTGAAATCTTATAGGCAAGCAAAAGTGCCGTAAAATGAAACTATCAGTGATCGACGAACATGAAGGGGAAATGGAAATACGGTAACAAAAATGGCCCTTTCACATGACAATCAAAATGTTCCATTAGAATGGTACATTTTAGGCGGCCTTTTGTTGATGTGAAGGGGTTCTGCTTGAAATAGAAACAGAGGATCAACAATATATAAACTCAGCGTAAGGACGATGTCATAAGTCAACTTTGGCTAAAGGAGAACATTTAATTTTCGACTGGTAAACGTATTGAACAAAGGATGGGAAGGCACTTGTTGGCATACACATTTCTCAGTCCCTGCTGTTGTTCATGTCAGGACCAGGGCTCAGTTGGGTGCTCTGGCTGCTCATGTCAGGACCAGGGCTCAGTTGGTTGCTCTGGCTGCTCATGTCAGGACCAGGGCTCTGGTGGTTGCTCTGGCTGCTCATGTCAGGACCAGGGCTCAGTTGGTTGCTCTGGCTGTTCATGTCAGGACCAGGGCTCTGGTGGTTGCTCTGGCTGCTCATGTCAGGACCAGGGCTCTGGTGGTTGCTCTGGCTGCTCATGTCAGGACCAGGGCTCAGTTGGTTGCTCTGGCTGTTCATGTCAGGACCAGGGCTCTGGTGGTTGCTCTGGCTGCTCATGTCAGGATCAGGGCTCTGGTGGTTGCTCTGGCTGCTCATGTCAGGATCAGGGCTCTGGTGGTTGCTCTGGCTGTTCATGTCAGGATCAGGGCTCAGTTGGTTGCTCTGGCTGTTCATGTCAGGACCAGGGCTCTGGTGGTTGCTCTGGCTGCTCATGTCAGGAACAGCGCTGTGACTCTGGCTACTGCTCTCTGCTCCCTCACACAGCAGAGAGTCTGGAGAGAGGGAGTCAGACTCTACAGGAGAAACCGTTTTCTGAGCTCTATGGCTGTGGTGGCCTGCCCCGGTGTCTCCATCTGGGTCTCGAGCATCCCTGTCCTGGGGGGGCTGGCTGGGGGAGGGATGTGAGGAGGCAACCCTGGGAGAGGGGGACGGGGCATCGGATTGGCTGGAGGTTATCGGGTGGGCCTGGGTGCAGTCTGTGGAGTGAGAACGTTCTCAAAGTCAGTACCTTCATTGTTTGTACAGGTTGACATGGAGAAGTGTTCTGGACAGTCAACAGCACAGTAAGTCTGAATGAACGGGAGGGCCGGTAAGAGCTCGAAGGGCATTGCTCAGAATCACAAACCTACAAATCTGCCATCCCAAATATCTACTCGTTAGAGGGATCTAACGATGTAGTCAGCCCCTCGTTCACACTGAGCATCTCAACATCTCTCTGTGTAACAGAATTGCTTGGGGGGGGGGGGGGGGGGGGGGGGGGGTGCAGTCAGTGTGTTGTTTGTATCTGACCTGTGTGTTTCATGCGAGCCAGCCTCCTCTCCAGGGCCAGCTGTTTGTTGAGCTCTATTCGTCTCCGCTGCTCTTCTGTCAGAGAGGGGGTGGAGTGGACCGGGCCGGTCTCAGAGGAGGGGGGCGGTGTGGCCGGCGTGGAGGGGACCAGTCCTGGTGGGTTGTCAGGAAAACCTCCAAACGGGTCTTGGTCGTCGTGGTTGAAGACACGGCCTTCCTTCGATGCCAACACACCGTCCTCATCTGTGGCGACAGAGACGCATCGATGACTGTCTAAGATGGATTGGTACAACTGAGACTCCCGGGACCTCGTTTGAGTCTGGAATCTGACCTGGGATTATTCATTGTGATGTACAAGGCAAGGCTGATCCTACACAACAACTCCAGAACGTGTCTTCGGCTGTGTCTTACCCTCATTCCCTATGAAGTCTTCGTGTGTTAACGGCATGTCCAGTCGTATTCGCTTGAGACAGGTCTGGTAAATGAACCAAGAATTAGGTGACAACTTCTGGGCTTGAAAGGAGCATTAACCAATAACTACCTAGCCAGCCAGGTAAGTGTTTTGAAAGTAAGCAGAAGGAATGTGTCAGATATTAGGTTCTGCATGGGCACAATCCGTCCATACTATTGATTTTTAAAGTCTGGCGGAAAACCTTTCGCGTCAACGCCTTGGCCAAATTGCCAGGGTTTAGGATTAATATGATATGAAAGGAGTCTAAAAGTCTTACCTGTACTTCTTTTTTACTGCCCAGTGTCTCCAGTCTGTCTATGAAGTCTTCAAACTGTAGTTTGGGGTACAGCCGGTGAGCCCAGTTCTCCATCTTCTGCATCAGCACCCGCAAGTCATCAGCCTGAAAACACACCTTTTTTTTTAACACTTGTCCCTCATGGGAATTTAATCTAAAACACTTGACTTGAAAACGTTACCAAGAGCACCACACATGCTTCCGTTATGTCGAGTTAAAAAACCATCATCAATACTCTACTGTTACCTGTTTACATCCACTACACAGATTACCAAACGGACACAACAGTGGAGTCTGTTAGGTCTCACCTCGTGTCCTTGTCCTTTGAAATGAACGTTGTCAAACAAGGTGCGGAGAGCTGGAAGGCCTCGTTCTGATATCAGTCTGGGGGAAAAAAGTGTTACCACTCACTAACGGACGGGAGGCACCAAAGGATTCTGCATCAAAGGTTTTTCAATTCTAAATACAAATTTGAATCTTACAGAATAGAAACAATATGCAGCAACTCTTCAATATTTCTCATTATTTGTTTTGTGACTTCACCAATTTGTACAAATCTATAGTTTGTACAAGATCTTTCTTGCTGAATAAGAATACACAGATCCAGTAAACACACACACCTCTGTGAGTCCAGTTTAGGCTGGGGTCTCTTCACTCCTCTTCTCTTGGCAGCCGGGACATCAGCCAGCTTGGAGACATCACCACTGTCATCCCCTGAAGGAGAACAACATTCACAAGATCACAGGACAGCACTAATTACATTGTTTATAATATCTGAAAGCAGGAAGCCTTCCAGCAGTGTACATAATAATTATGTTCCATATATTAGTCTACCCCACGTTTGTTTAAACCTACCGGTATTGTGTAACGTGGGCAGAGACAGCCCAATGGATAGTAGCCTTATACCAGCATAACATTTTTTTAAAAATGAATAAGGCTGCTAGGTTTAATCCCAGAGTCTGGCGTTCTGTCGTAGTTATCATTAATAACTCACGTCAATCGCTCTGTATAAGGGCACTAGATCGGCATTTGACGTGACAGCAACTGTGGGCGACAGAACAAACTCGGGAATGGCAATGTGAAACACTATGCACTAGATGGTTCTCACCATTAGGATTAGGGTCTCCTCCCTCGCCTGGTGAGAAAGGGGGTGGAAGAGGAGGAAACGCCTCGTCTTCTATGTTGTCGTAGTCAGGCATGTCATTCTCCATGGGATCAAACATGGTTTATTGATCACTGTGACCCTGCGAGGAACAGATTGATTAGATTCTACTTGGAAAGTCCTTTTGACAGCACTTAGTTAACAATGAGAAATGCATAAAAAGAACTGCAGAGTATTCTTCTCGCCGAACAAAACGTTTAAACATTAAGAACAACAGTTGCAGAACAGATTCTGGACAAATGCTGGTACTGTAGGTCCTCCCGCTTCGTTCTGTGAGACCAAAAGAAACATTGAAATGTTCGAGACTAAACCTTTCTTGGAGGAATAAATATTTCCCAGATATGCATATTCCCCGGTCCTAGTTAGCGTCAGTTGTACCAGTTAGATAAACATACATCTCACTAAAACCCTCCGTTGGTTAGCTTAAATGCCCAACATAGATATATACAGTTACAGTACAGCAGTCAACATGATCTCAGACACAAGGGGGAAAAAACGAATAAAACGCCAAAAAATGTATTATTGGCTAGGTAACTAACAAACCAATCCAGTTTCCAACAAACGAATCATAACTTGGTATAACCGCTCACGCTAGCTAACTCCCGCGCCATATCACCAAAGATATTCTTATCTAGATGGTGCAAGTCAGTTTGTTGCGGGAAACGTATAGTTTAAATAAATTAAGCAACATCCCATCAAAGTAATAGATAATTAACGTTACTAGGTACGTGGAGAACTAGCACATTACCTGGCAATAGAACGTGATAAGCTGTTTTTTGGCGTATAACATTCAGTTGCTGGCTGGAAACTTATTTTCGCCTACGACTCTCTGCCGGTTTTTTTACAATGGACCAATCAACCCATTGGTTCCTAAAACCAAGAGCCAATCATGTGTCGTCAAGATATCTGTTCGCGTTGGGAAGGGCATGGATCTCTGTCCTGCGCTGCACAGAAATGTCATGCAAGTGAAGAACGTATCTACATAGTGATTCAAAAGCACACGTTGACATGTAATGAACTGATTGGCGACCGTTACCGAAGTATTTAGTTTTTTTACTGAGAGGTTTACTGCCTACCAAATACCACCACTATCAACGCTTGCTTACTCTAACTCCACTCTAAAAGATTATCTAAATCATCATTATTAACAGTTATTAAAATTAGAGTTATAAAATGAATACCTGTATCATTCCCACCATTTACTTATTTGTGTAATTATTATTCACTTATCTGTTGCTATTATTTAAAATATATTTATGTTTGCTTTGACAATTTATGTAGTAACAAAGTCCATGCAAATAAAGGGAATTTAGAGACGGGAGAGAGTCAGGAATGAGAAAAGATTTATTGCAGTTTATTTCTTTGTGCTTTTTATTTCGTCTTTTTGTTTATAGTTTTTAATGATAACGTACAATGAATAGTTTCGGAACCCTGACAATCTATAATCGACACGTGAGCTTCAACTTTCTACAAGATGCGTTGAAAAAACATCCGCGCATGCGCAGCAAATTACCCATCATGCATCTCACGTTAAATATCTTCAGGTTTTATTCATATTTTTGAAAACAAGGATATATTTCAACTACTCTTCAATTCTGCAATACATGAGTATGATTAAACAATTTACTTAGGGCAGGATATGTGTATCTGAGTGATGACATTTGAGTCACCATCATGGAGAATGTCCTGTCCGTGAATGCCCCCCTGACTTCACTCTGCAAACGTCAGTACACTCTGGTTTCTCTTCAGATCGCATAAATCTTTCGCCTTTTACTAAAGATTTCCGTGGAGAGGAACATTATGAGTATCAACTAATTTTTTGATGCCCTGCCTTACGGCGGGGCTTCCTTCTAATTGTGGAATATAAAATCTAACCTGAATGCTTCTGACGCACGGAGACTGATGTGATGATATTATAGGGGGATACATTTGGTTATGTTGGATCTCTGCTGCAATTAGCAAAGGGGAGTTTGACTCTTTTGACTGAATCTTTTTGTTCATTTCAACGAAACAGTTCATTGGTTAACGAGTCTCTTTAACCAAAGGAATGACTCAGTGCTTATTTTCATGTGTGTTTATCATTACATTAGTAATTAACTAACTATTATTGTAACCTGTGGTCAGTTATAAACGTGTCTTCATGAAGTGCCTGGCTTGATTTATTTTTCTCTGTGAATGTACACAGCGAGCAAATTAACATGTTGTAGAAACCCTCTACCAACCGTTCTAATGAAACACACAATTGAACGAGTCACAAAAAAATACTGTTTGAAACTTTAGTTAACACTTTTTCTTTCAAATCCCTCCGCAACACAAACAATCTCCCATCTCTGAACACTTTTGCATTGATAATTTGATAACCGCAAACCTCTTAATTCATGGCAGCTGCCAATATCATCGGATGCATCTGCCGAACTCACTATTCCTCCAAAAATATCAGACTACTCCGTTCTCATTACGTGCCATGATTCCAGGGCGCCATCTACTGTCCTTCCTCCCACTTCCTCCTTGGAAGTATTTCCCTCTGCTGCACCACAGGTTTATAAAGAGGGTGTTAGTGCAAAATAAGAGACGTCGCTTCCCAGCCAACATTTGTATGTGGGGCCCATGTGGGTAAAAAGTGGGCAGAATCATGGGCCCCAGGTGGGATTGTCAGATCATACCCATATGGGATTGTCCACAGGTTCCATGTTCGCCCCAAGCCAATTGCCCATGTGGGTTTAAGATGGGCCCCAGCTAGGCAAAACAGACAAGACCCATCTTGTTCCCAGCTTTAAGTCCTCTGTGGAGCCTACATGGGGACAGTATGGGCTGAAATATGGGTTGCAAGTGGGACTGTCCGTGGGTTCCATGTGGGCCCCAAGCCAATTGCCCATTTGGGTTTAAGGCAGGATTACACCAGGTTTTAGGTAGGCCCCAGCTGGGCAAGATATGCTTTAAAAAATCCTAACTGTGTACTGACTACAGTTTGAATGAACATCCAACCTAGAGCTGCAACAATTAAACAAAAACATTTATTATTAATCACCAACCAGTTTGACTCAGGCTCTATCTAATTAAAAAAATTGCCACATTCTCTGATTTCTTTCTTCTGATTTTATTTACGAATATTTTGCTGATAACAGACAAAATGATCAACAGATTCATTGGTAATGAAAATAATTGTTCCAGAAAAACAATGTAACAGTGTGTCAACATTTTGTCCGGTAACTGAGTAATATTTTAACAGTTTAACGGTACTTGTACCTGAATACAAATGTTCTGCACTCACTCATATTCCACCACTGCTCAGTACTGTGTAATTTGGCACTGGCTGTCTGGATGCCCTTCGTCCTCCTCTGTCTCTTGCCACAGTGAACCATTTCCACAGTGTCCTCTCTGCCTCCCGCTGGTTCACCTGTGCCGTCAATGAATTCTTCTTAAGAGCCTCTGTAAAACAAATTTGGTTGACAGTATGAGCTAACATTAAAAACATATTCTCTTTAAACACCATTTAGAATAAACAATGGCCAACGTCAGGGCCATATTGGCAAAAGTATGAAGGATATGATGGATCATCATTATGGATATTTAGCACAAGATAATATTTATGAAGTACCTGAACTTAATAATAATAAAACATTTTATTACTCCTTCATAATCATAATTAATATATAATAGCTTTGTGAGGTGTGGACAATTAATCATAAAATAAAATGAGAGGGGCTGTATAAAACCAGAAACGTTATGTCAACTAATTAGGTTGATTAGGCCTAACTACTAACATTAGCTAAAGTTAGCAAAAATACTCAACATTAGCTGAGTTCAAACAAGCATCTTAGCTCACAATACTTCGATAGTAATGATGGTTTAATACAATAATTTTACATAATAGAGAGACAGGTATGCTACTCACCAGTGTTGAAAGGGCGCTACAGCGGACTGCTGCTCTACTCTGCTGCTGTCGGCGCTGATCCGTAGAAATTCAAAATAAAAGCGCGCAGGGTGACCGTTACAGTATGTTGCAATACGCATGCGTACAAACTACACTCTAAATTTTAAAAGCCGGGCCAGCGTCTGCCTTTGTCAAAAACAATGTTAGTCCACCAATCTTTAACTGGGATTTTGATGTTTTTAAGATGCAAACAATAAATGCAACAGAGTTCAGCAGGAAAAATGTTTTATTATTACCAAGTTCCACCCCATGCCGACTTTGCCCAATTAGGTCCCTTGTGGGGCCCATAGAGTAGACCCACATGGGCTTCCCATGTGGGACGCATGTTACAGAATCCACATGGGGCCCACACAACTTTGCTTACTTCCAGCCAATGCCCACTTGAACGAGTCACTTTTTCACCAGCACTTTCAACAGGATAACCTCATTTCAGAGTAGATTGTAGTAAAAAAAAATAAAAGAGAGTATCTGTCCAACACAGGGAAGGAATTTATGGAAAGGGACAGCCCACATATTTATGGAAAGGGATTCTCCCAAAAAAAACTAAAATAGCAGGGGCTCCAGTGTGAACCGAACATCCAACCCCTGAGAGTGAAAGCTCACAGCACAACCCCCTGACCTACCCAATCACAATTAAGACTTGTTGAAATATTTGTCACCTTTATGGATTACATAGGGGACACGAAATATGGCAGGTGCTGCCACACCAGTGGTGTCTTTAGGCCTTGGCGTCCAGGGCTATAGCCCGGATCATTTATGAATAATAAATAATGAAAAAATAGCCCCTGATCTATCTATAATTCTGTTCACAAATTGTGACAATGTAGACGTGTAGGCTGCTAGCATGTACATCAAAATGTTCCTCATGTACATTCAAATGTACTTTCTTTCCCGGGCGGGGTGGGCTAAGCCCTGAATATATGTGATCCTAGTGACGCCTCTGGGAAGCACTCTGCCCTAGGATGATTATTTGCATTTAACGTGGCCACATCAACTCCGTCCATACAGGTAGGCCATGTGATTCTGCTTGCTTTGCATCTCTGAACATTGGGTTCATTTGTTATCATTGGCTGCTGACATCATTTACTTTAAGCTATGAGTGCAGGTTCCGAATCACAGTTTATTTCTTTCATTTGCGTTTTGAAAATCCATCACTGGTGGCCATAATAATCGCAGGTTACGTTTGCGCGGGTAAATCTTATTTCTATGCAGGTGTTCACGATTGCAAACGTGCATTCACGTGTCGGGGGATTCTGCAACATTTTGACAATGTTGGTTGTTGAGCAAATCATCAGACTACTGCAGATTTAGTTTATGTGTGAAAAGCTACGCATATCTGAATTTTATATACAACAATGTCAATACCCTTTTCGAGTAATTGCCATTTATTTTTCAACAATATTTTGAAGCAATTAAAACATGAATAAAACATAAATAACAGAACAGGCATCATTAGATTTTGGGTTATGTTCAGATAAAAAGACAGATTCTGGAAGATCGAGATTTATTGGATTTATTGGAATGACTGAATATCTGACAGACCTTTAGCGTGTAATGTAGAGATGTAGCCCAATCATATTGAAAGAAAAAGCTATGGTTTAGAAACCCATTTCCAAGGGCATTGTAGCCTACACAACCCATAAGGTAAAATGCTAATTCAGTTTTTGGACAGCTATGTAAACTCTAACATTGATTGATCCTGCAAAAGGTGTTCAGTTGGTTATAGGCTATTCCTATTTGTTTTCCAATGCCTCTTAATATGAAAGTAATCTAAAGGTAATTCAAAGTAATCAGATTACGTTGCTGAGTTTGAGTAATCAAAAAGATACGTTACTGATTACAAATGTGGACAGGTAACTTGTAACTGTAACGGATTACATTTAAAAAGTAACCTACCCAACCCTGGTTACAGTTAGGTTACAGTAAGGCATCACAGTACTGAGGTTGGGTTAGGATTAATGTTAATGTCACACCTCTCACTGGAAACAAACTCGCTACCATCAGACTAAAAGTCGATTGTGGAAACACTCGCCCGCCATCCCCGACTACAACGCCCTTGTAAACAGCCACTCTGTTTAGCCATTAATACGTTAATAACTGCCCCTAGTGTTTCGAGGATCCTGCCTTTGAAGAATGTGAATTTTCCATCTGTTGCCGTTCCAAGTCCCTCCTGCTGGGCGGCGAGACTCACGACCCCTCTATAGTCTGTTGGGTTTTCACTAGGCACAGGAGGCCCTTCGACAGTGGCCCTGGAAGGTGCCGTCTGCACGCTTTTTACTGTGAAGGCGAGGCAGCAAGAGATGGTGCATTTTTCTGTGTGATGTCGACGCCCTCCCTTTCAGGGTTTCACTCGGTGAGCAGACTTAAGGCTTCCGTGGGTGAACATTTAAACTGCGTTTATTTGGAGGAAGAGACAGGAGATAGCTCATTGGGTTTAATATTTGGGAGGACTTAATGCCAGGTTTGCGCTCCTAATATGAGCGTTGCTGCATTCTCATTGGCTGACACTGAGTGCGTACATTCCAATTCTCAGGCTGAGCTTCTTCAGTTCTATAAGAAGATTAACTGTTTCCAAATGTCGTGGAATCTTTTATTGACATTTAATTTTCAAGACAAAAGAGTTATGTACATGAGCACTTGATTAACTTAATGGAATTTGAGATGTTCCTTGTTAAACTGTCTTGTGTCCACAATTGTCCCTGGAGAAATATCAATGTAAAAGAAAGATAAACTTAGTCTGGTAAAAAAAAAAAAGACAGCTATCATTGTCAAGTCAAAATGGTCAGTACATCAAACTACAAATGTTTGTTTAAAAATATCTATGTAAGAATTGTTTTAAACAAATCCTACTTTAAATCACATCAAAGACCAAGCCTGAATTCATTCATTGTGAAATCTGACACATGCAATTAGGATGTTTTGATTTTTAACAATTTTATAATAAAGTCCATGTGAACTCATGATACACAGGTACACAGGAATCTGTGGCATTATGGGTGGCTAAATTAATTTGTATAAACTATAAATTAATTATATTTATCCATTGATTTAAAAAAACGTTATGAATGCCTCATGAGCTCAGAGTGGCTGTGGGACCCAACCTGAAATATCAGCCGGTTTTTATCCATTCTCTGTAAACAAATGAAATGGAAACCTCTCTACTAACAACTCCACAGCCTCAAAACGTGTTTCAAACTAATGTGGTGATACTACAGATGGTCGGTTCTTACGTCCTCTGTCTGTGAATTTAAAGTGGGTTACATTTCTCCAGCCCCCTCCCACTGCTTTTTACAAAAACAAGAGCAGGCTGGATCTTTGGTTATTGTTTTCTAAAGGGCTGATTCCCACTTTAAATGGACATGACACTGAAATCAACAGCTGCCTCATGATGAACTGGCAGAGGATGAAGAGGCCTTGAGTTCCTACTCCGTTTTGTTACTAGCTGCAGAGGCATTGTGTTTAACACAGAATACGGAAGCATCAAGAGTGTTTGTTATGGGTGCGTGAAGCTGTGTGTGTGTGTGTGTGAAGCTGTGTGCGTGTGTGTGTGTGTGCACTTGCATATCAGCAGAATGTGCATTCATTCATTGCGTTTGCAAATGTACTGTGTGTGTATGCGTGTGTGTTTGTGTCTGTGTGTAGATCTTGGGTTCTGTGTTCTAGAGGCGTCCACGCAGCAGGAACATGAGGAACACAGCAGCCAGCAGGATACACAGAGTACCCACTGTGGGAACCACGATCTCCGTCACCATCTCCATGTGACCCGTCAACGGATCTGGAACAACAAACCCACATAATCGGTCCATCTTCAGTATCTCTCAAGTGGTTCTTACATCAACAGTTATCCCATAGGGCCTAATAGTAACCTGGGCTAAACCCCCCACAAAAAAAGAAGACAAGGGACAGTCTTCAATTTTAAAATAACACATTCATTTCGCTACACCATTTTTCACTGCTAGCACAAATTCACCGTACAACGGAAATCCTTGCTAAACAAACAACACCTCTAATGTAGTAGTAATAATGACCACAACATGATTTGGTAGATGTGTGTGATACCTGGATCAGCTGCACACTACACGTTCAGTCAAAAGGAGAACCGGTGACCTCTAAAGTACCGTGGGCCTACCTAAACTTCGTCGTGCACTGGCCAAACCTTTGGCATCCCTGCCTGTTCCTTATTTTCCTGCTGGGACTTTCTTCTAGCTGGAGGGGCAAACAAAGAAAAGTCCTGTTAGAGAATGTCTTCCCACTTGGTTTTGTAGTAGTTTGACTGTTTGCATTGCAACGGTTTGTTTAAAAGCGCCAGTCGGCCTCCAAGGTTTCCATTGTTTGCCCCGTCAGACAGATTCATCCCTGTGTCTCTACTTGTTGCATCAGCCTGAGCTGAACCCAAACAGCGCGCCAAACTACTTTCAAATTTAGGCTGGAGTTTGTACATATTTTCTAAACTCTCCTATTCAGTCCTTCGTCCTGGGGTTAACTTACCACAGTAAATGAAGTGAAACACAAGTATTCGAAAGTATTTGCCGTAATGTTGTAAGGATATGATGGGTCTGATGCTGTTGGGGTGTCTCCTCTAGCGTCCTGTACTAACCTGCAGCTAGCAGTTGGTTGCTGGAGGAGCATGTCTCTGTCGCTTTCCTTTTCCAGCTCTCCACCTGAAGTGAGTGAATAACAATCAACCGAGCAATCAGTATGTATCGAAACAGTCCATTTATGAACAACAGTGTCTGTCATATAACAGGACAGTGTGAAACGTTGAGGGGAACACCAGCGGTTCTGGACACGTTGCCGTGACGGACGGTACCTCTCTCTGGTTAGGGAAACCGTTGGAGCTGATGATGCGTTTGTAGTACTGAACGGAGGCTTTTGGGTAACGTGGTTTATTCTTGTTGCGGAAGTCCACGTAGTACAGGCCAAACCTCTCGGAGTAACCTTCGTCCCATTCAAACTTGTCCAGGAGCGACCAGGCGGTGTAGCCCTTCACGTTCACTCCGTCTTTAACCGCTGTCAAATGGAGAAAAAAACAGCAGAGTGCGTTGTGTGAGTAAATTTAAGTAATTAGTGAACACATTACTACATACCTCTGTCGCTTTGCACTAGATTGATATTGGATTGTTTTCTCAACCTGTGGTAATGATGACAGTTTGTTCTTCACTCCTCACCTTTGAGCATCTCATTGATGTATTCCTTGAAGTACTGCATCCTCCAATCATCACACAGGTCTGTGCAACCGCGCATCTTCTCCGACACCCCGTTTTCAGTCACATATATCATGGGGTTCCCGTACTGGCTCTGTTGAGGAGACAATGAGTCAAACAAGGGAGAAGGCAGGAATGTTTGCCACAGGCTTCGGTGAAATCAGTAAATAAAACATATTCAAAATGCTTTCAGGCTGCGCTAGCTTAAAGCAGTCAGACCTCCGAACACAATTCCTAGTGTTCTACAGGGATGTGATCACATAGAATGGAACAGAATGCACAAGATGGTATCAAACTCATCACAACCACGTTTTCCATGTTGTTGATCGAATTCCATTCATTCTATACCAGACCTGACTGTGAGCTCTCTTGCCCGCACAGGCGGCCAGTGTTTTAAGCATCCTGTTTTATAATGTCTGACAGGAACCGGTTGCCTTGGCCACAGTCACGTTTATTACCCTGACGAAGTTGAGCATGCGTCTGAATCCCCAGGGGACTGAATACAGCCACTCGGAGCCGGGGTCAGGCCAGCGAGGGTCCACCAGCTCAGCCAGGTCGCGGTCGGTGAAGTAGCTGCTCCCGCGGCCAGGCGGGTAGTTCTTCTGGGTGACATAGCGCGTGGTGAAGTGGCCAATGCCCAGGAAGTCACAGGTGCCTTTGATGTAGCTCTTCTCCTGGGTGGAGAAGACGGGCAGACGGGAGGTTCCCAGACCCTGCTGGGCACTCTTCCTGCCTGGAGGTCATAGACAGAGAGGATGACCCGGTTACAGTGTGACCTTAAACCCTGACCCAGGGAGGTATAGTCCCACCACGACCTCTGACCTCTTACCGCTAAGCCTGGGTTACATTCAAGCGTGCCGCACAAGCCTTGAAAAGTGAAGCCAAAACGTCTCGATCGCCCCCTGGTGAGTGGTCCCAGTATAGGTCATAAAGCTTTACATTTAATCTCTACATTTCTATAATTGATATAATTTCACTCGGACATAATGGGTTGTTCTGCAGTACATTGTGCTAACCGATCTGGCATTTCCAATCGATCTTTGAATTTTTTTCGGTAAGTTAAATTTTTAAGCTATTTAATTAGTAAATAAATGTAATGGGCTAGCTAACGTTAGCTAAAAGACAACAAGCCTCGTTAATAGCCATGTTAATAGCTAGCAGGTGATCGTTAGCTAGAAGTTACCAATTATTTTTGTATTAGGCCTATTCTAAATTAAGGTTAAACATGATGTAAGTTAGGCTATAACATATCGTCTAGGTTTAACAAGCAAAGGTTGTACTGTACTTGGACTTGCGATTGATTACGGTATGCGCATTCTGCGAGGGAGAGTGAGGGCGGGGCACAGGGGTGGGGCCGTTGATTTCGCGGCTTTACGGCTTTACTTCCTTCTCGCTACTGCGCATAACTACTGCGCAGAACTGGTCCCAAGATCGCTATCTGCGCAGACGCAAGTCCAAGATGTCAGCGCCGTATCAGGACACTGGTGGCTTCATTTTTCACCAATGGAAAAGAGCGAAAGGGCGTCGTCCATTTTATATACAGTCTATGGTTACATTGCATCATTCTGTAAGGAGCTATGTTGACCTTCGTGTGACCTTTGACATTTGAAATATACTACAAAGGCATATATGATGCGATAAACCGTGTGGTATGATGAGAAACATATATATAAATACACATAGAATATTGTTGCTCAAGGTCATCTCAGGGGAATGTTTACACAAACGCTAAAACACCTACTTTGCAATTTGACATTCGCTGCCATTAGATTTAGTGTTGTCGGGATTCAAACACACTGCTTGCCTATGTAGTCCTTCATGACCTGGGGGTAGTCTCCGTTGAAGACGGGGGTCGCAAACCAGCCTAGGTAGAACTGGACGTATCTCTCAGCTGCCTCAATGTCTCGCTGGTTGGTGACGTCCACTGGCTCCCCCCAGTCCGCCGACAACGAGATCCCAACCATGCCTCTCTGCTTGCTTCGCCACTGAGTGTCGTATGTGTGCCAGACCTTAGCGTGTGCCTGTCCAATGCCAGAAGCAGACCAGAAGGTATTATTTACCAGGAAATCATGGCAGGCCACCGCATTATATCAGTTCACCAAAATAATTCAGACAAAGCCTATTAATGATCTGGTAAGGTGTTAGGTGATACCTTGATCATGTGGTGAGCAGCTTTGTAGGCCCCGGTGCCCCTGAGTTTCAGCCCTGGTGCGTGTTCCCCCGTCTCATAACCTTCCACAGCACTGGACTGGAAGCAAGGACACAGGATTTACAGTAACAAACTTTAACCTGACAGACTTTACAGTAACAAACATTACACTGACAGACTTTACCGTAACAGACTTTACCGTGACAATCTTTACAGTAACAGAATTTACACTGATGGACTTTACACTGACTGACTTAACATTGAAAGACTTCACATTGATATACTTCACACTGAATTTGCTCTTACAGACTTTACTCTTACTCACTTCTCACAGACAGACTTTACTCTTACAGACTTCACAGGGACAGACTTTACTCTTACTGACTTCACACTGACAGACCTTGCTCTTACAGACTTCACAGTGACAGACTTTACTCTTACAGACTTCACACTGACAGACCTTGCTCTTACAGACTTCACAGTGACAGACTTTACTCTTACTGACTTCACACTGACAGACCTTGCTCTTACAGACTTCACCTTTACCCATGGGTTGTTGAATGTGAAGAATGCATGTCATTTTACCCATGGGTTGTTGAATGTGAAGAATGCATGTCATTTTACCCATGGGTTGTTGAATGTGATCCAATACTTGACTCTGTTCCCAAACCGCTCAAAGCACAAGTTGGCAAAGTCGTTGAAGTAGTTCACCATGCTGACATTCTGCCATCCACCATACTTTTCCTCCAAGACCTGTGAGGCGCCAGGGAAGGAAAGTTGCTTACTATAGCATGTTAAATGTCTCTAATGAAAAAAAAGGGCTAGATCTTTTAGCACTGCCAATTTGCACATTCTGTGGTCTCAGGTAAGTAAACTAGTCAACATTCATCATCAAGAATGTGGGAGGTGATATGGAATTTCTGACAATCAAAAAGATGGGAATGTATTTCCCTTGAACAATTAAGCAATAAAGCAGGAGGTGTGTGGTAGCCAATACACAGTGGCTAAGAGCTGTTCTTAGGCACAACGCATTGTGGAGTATCTGGACACAGCTCTGGGGTTTGTGGTTTATTACCAGCATACCTAGATGTGGTATGTTGGAAATACACAACAAATCCCAGAGATGCCTTTTTGAAATTATAATCCGGTTACCAACTCAATCAGAGAAGTAAAAGGGATGTCATAGCTGTGTAATACAGTCTGATATACCTAAGTATCAGTATATCAATATCTCAAACGTTTTCTTTTTCCGGAGAAGCCCTATATTTTAACACACGGTGAATCCATGAATGCCCCTTTCAGATGGGACTGTTACGGTCAACTTTAGATTACCATTAAACTACAATTAGTTTGGTGACATCATATGACATCTAGTGGCATTTTGGGGTACTTCATCAAATGTTTCTTTAATGGTGTCTGTGACAAATATCAGTGAAATAATATATATATATATATATAATATATTTTTATAAATATATTAATCTTATATATATGTCTGTGTTTCCTCTTTCCTCTTTGTCCTGCAGTTAGCAGCAGCAGAGCGCCAAAATATTTAGGAGAACCAGTCCAGTCATGAACAACATCAGGCATTTCAGTAGATAAGATATGTACAAAATCCTGGGTCAAAGTATGAATTAGTTGCCATTGACAGATACAAATTCTAGGAGCTCTGGTTAATTAAGCTTTGACAGTCACCCACCTGTGGCAGATCCCAGTGGTAGAGAGTCACTATGGGTGTGATGTTATTGTCCAGAAGCGTGTTGATTAGGTTGTCATAGTATTTGATTCCCTTCTCATTGATGTGGTCATCTGGGTAGGATTTACATTAACATTTACATTAGTATTTACACTAGGTGCAACAGTCGAAAAATACCTGATTTCCTGGGCACAAATTATTAAGCTTTCTCCTGGACTCCAAATCACATTCAAAGGACAGTATTGAGTGTAGAGGATTTACTTTTGATTCCATTGGGTAAGATCCTTGGCCAGGAGATGGAGAAACGATAGTGGTTAAACTTCATGTCCTTCATCAAAGCAATGTCCTCCTAGAAAATTCAGAAAATGTCTCGCCATCAGGATCAAAATGTATGTTCTGAACATATATAAATATAAAAAGTAAATAGTAAATATTCAGGCACATTATTCCCTTTAGAAGTACACTTCTATAGCACCCTATCCCCTTTAGAAGTACACTTCTATAGCACCCTATCCCCTTAAGCAGTACACTTCTATAGCACCCTATCCCCTTTAGCAGTACACTTCTATAGCACCCTATCCCCTTTAGCAGTACACTTCTATAGCACTCTATCCCCTTAAGCAGTACACTTCTATAGCACCCTATTCCCTTTAGCAGTACACTTCTATAGCACCCTATCCCCTTTAGCAGTACACTTCTATAGCACCCTACTCCCTTTTTTAAATGCATTTCTGCAGCACCCTACTCCCTTTTTTAAATGCCTTTCTGCAGCACCCTACTCCCTTTTTTAAATGCATTTCTGCAGCACCCTACTCCCTTTTTTAAATGCATTTCTGCAGCACCCTACTCCCTTTCATCGTGCACCACTTTTGAATCTGTTTCTGCGGTGACCTTGAATTTGTAATATCCTTCGCAGGAGTGATCTGCAGTGTCATTGAGGAAGATCTTTCCCTTCTGGTGGGAAAACACATCCCAGATACTCATCCCCTTGCCGTCCTTGTCCCAGGCACCTTCTGTCTGGTACGCAGAGCTCCCGGCCCCCCAGGAAAACCCTGACAATAAAGAGATTATATTTCATTTCTTTCTCTCTTTGCTGTTTTCTCAGGTCTTCTTTTCTGTGATAAAATGTATGCCATTCACTCTCTTTCTCTCACTCAATCTCTACCTCTCGGCTTCCTGTTTTCCATAAATAGCCAATAAACCTTTATGCCTTTGAATCCATATCTATTTTCTGCAAATCTGGTTCCTTTCAAACACGAGTAAGTCACGCGTCCATCTCGCCATGTGAGGCGGCCTACCAGTTGGGAAAGTGCCGTAGAAGAATGATCCGCGTTGGTTCTTGGTCCAGTCGAAGTCTTCGCTGGCCGACACGCACAGCGCCAACACGCACAGCGCCAACACAAACACTGGACACGGCCTCAGGATCCACTGGAGCAGCATGGTGCTGGTCTCTTACCGGTGGCTCGCTGTCTACTTCCAGTTACACCTGCAGGATGAAATGAATGAACAAACAACTTCATACATTTTACAAGGAAACATTTGGAGTGTGTCTAGTCGACGTTTGAGTGCAGTCAAAAGGCACACGGTTGGACTTTTATTGTGGTTCTCACAGGACCTCCGCAAAGGAGAAAAAATCATCTACTCCAGTGAGTGTAAATGGAGCTCAGACCTGTGAGCTGGAAGTAACATAAATATAAAGGACCTGTTTACTACACTGTAATATGTTATAGTCTCAGAGTCTGCTATTAAGGGGGTTTGTCCAAATATTCTACTTCATATTTATACTGTTTAATACTGGCCGAAATCACATAAATACTACCCTTCGACACAGAAATAAAACCATTTCAACCGAGCAACAGTCTATAGGCTTTAGTCACAAATAAACCCGATCAGCTCTAAAACAGACTCACAGAGCAAGGTCGCTTATCCAATGTCTGTGGAATAAAAATACACCAACTCATTCACACTCAACTCACGGAACGTAAGACATTATCTGATTTCACCTCAACCAGCTATTGGACGCGCTGACGCAAATCGCAATTAAAGAGAGCAAATATGTCAGCTTATCTAAAACAGTCAGTAAGAGCGACATCTCAAACCGCTTCCGTCTGGCAGAGGTACCTAGGTCTACTAAAAGCTAGCCAACACCTTCAGTGTCTTAATCCAAATATAGAATAGAGACCATTAAAAACCGTCTTCTGCAGCCTAACAGACAGTACAGTGTGATTCTAGCTGTCTCTGCTCCCTGTCTCCGTCTTTTCCTTCAGTCCCTACTGTCACCAGGCTCTCCCCAGAAGCACATATAGCTGGATACCAACCCGTTTAGCAGCCTGCATTTGCCCCCCGCTGGAAAAACAACTTCAGAATGCAAGAAAGGTCCCCAAGTTTCTGGACCTAATTCATCCTCGCGAATCCTCAGTGACGGGAGGTCTCAGCACCCACTGACACAAAAAATGCGCAACGAAGCATCCAGTAGGTTTTACCTCTATTCAGGGGACCCATCGGGTGACCACACTGGACCCAAATACCACCCCCCTCCACATTCAAAACCAATGGAGTGTGAGCGTAATTTGCTGGGGCCAACAGATCTTTTGGAAAAGGGCATTTGCACACTGTAAGCAAAGCCAGTGGCAGGGGGAGTGGGCGGCTCCTGAGCATGCAGGTTGGCCTCCATAGGCCCCCGGGCAAATGGACTTCAGCTACAGTGACGTTCATTAAAACACAATTCGATGTCTACGTCGGACAGTTGGATTGTATTTGTTGTTAGGTTTGGCTGAAATGTAACAATACAACGTTCATTGTGAATCATTGATTTTGTGATAAAACACAAACCATTTGCGGCATTTGAACACAAGGGACTGAAACTGATTAGAGTGATTCATCACTGCCAATCGCTGACAACCTGGAGCATGTCACGTTCGTACAGCACGGAGCATGTCACGTTCGTACGACACGGAGCATGTCACGTTCGTACGACACGGAGCATGTCACGTTCATACAGCACAGAGCATGTCACGTTCGTACGACACGGAGCATGTCACGTTCGTACGACACGGAGCATGTCACGTTCGTACGACACGGAGCATGTCACGTTCGTACGACACGGAGCATGTCACGTTCGTACGACACGGAGCATGTCACGTTCGTACGACACGGAGCATGTCACGTTCGTACGACACGGAGCATGTCACGTTCATACGACACGGAGCATGTCACGTTCGTACGACACGGAGCATGTCACATTCAGAACTAAATAACCTTTGAACAAAAGGAGGAAGGAAATCTATATATTCCATTTTATGGTCTGTTATAGTCTGTTATAGTATCAGGACATATCCTTCCATGATCTCATATTTAACACTTGGTTAAGTCATCAACCAGACGCTCTTGTGCGGAGGGACTTATGGGAGTGAGTGTGTACAGTTTTTAGTACCTTGTCATACATACACCGATCAGCCATAACATTAGGGCAACCTGCCTAATATTGTGTAGGTCTCCCTTTTGCCACTAAAACAGCCCTGACCCGTCGAGGCATGGACTCCACTAGACCTCTGAAGGTGTGCTGTGGTATCTGGCACCAAGACGTTAGCAGCAGATCCTTGAAGTCCTGTAAGTTGCGAAGTGGGGCCTCCATGGATCGCACCTGTTTGTCCAGCACATCCCACAGATGCTCGAGCTGGGGAATTTGGAGGCCAGGTCAACACCTTGAATTTGTTGTTGTGTTCCTCAAACCATTCCTGAACCATTTTAGCTTTGTGGCAGGGCGCATTATCCGGCTGAAATGTCATCATTGTCATCAGGGAATACCGCTGGCATGATAGGGTGCACATGAGGATGTGTCACCGTGTGACTACAGCATCGAGATTGCCTGTGAAATGTCATCGATATGTCATGGACTGATGTCTTATTGAGATCAACAGAGTGTCTCAGTGAATTCATAAATTAGTCAAAGCAATGTGCCTCAACAGTTGTGTTCAGGACGGACGCCTCAGTATACTACAATAGAAAAAGGTACAATTTTCATTACAGTCGCAGACGTCACAAATGCATTTTTAAAAACACAGTTTCAAGCGCTTAAAAAGACTTTTGGAGAATGAAACATGACTCTTACATGATGGACCACAGCGGTGGGCTTTAGTTGTTAACCATGGTCACATGGCCACCAGTCAATAGACACTGATTTCCTTAGCAGCGGCCTCAGTGTGGAGGACTGGCGGTTTCCATTCAACTGTGCCGTGCTTTGCAGCCTGTGATGGAGCCACCCAGACGGACTGAATACTGTCATTATCATGCAGAGCCACATTGTTCTAAAACGCTGAACTGTTGAGAGGTAAAAGTGTTGGCACTGCACTCCCTGTTCTGTTCACATGTACACAGGGTTAAAGAGGGTGCGTGTGTGTGTACCTGTGACTGTGTGTGTCTCTCTCTGTGTGTGTGTGTGTGTGTGTGTGTGTTTGTATGTATGTACCTGGGCTTCTGTGTGTGTGTGTGTCTGTGTGTGTGTGTCTGTTTGTGTCCGTGCAGACAAAACGCTCATACGTTTCTGTATTTATTCTGCGAGTGCGCATTTCTGCGTGTGCGTGTTTATTTGTGCGTGTGCGCATTTCTGCGTGTGCGTGTTTATTTGTGCGCGTGCGCAGGCGTTTGTGCTCAGCTACACGGCACACCTGCAACTGGTGCTTTGCATATCAATGTGACAGGGGTCTGAAAGCGTGAGCGGGCAGAAGGACTCTGAGAGTTCCAGTGTCTCCCGTGACCTGTGACCTGTGACCTGTGTGCGGCTGTATTTAAAGGCCCTTCACCTGACATCCACGAGCTGACATGAACATCTTTACTAAAGTCTACGGACTAGCCCAACAAACCAGGTATGTTCAGGGTGATGATGTCAGGGGCCTGGCGGGGGGTCGGGGGTGGTGCCTGTCCCATTTGCGTGGGGGTCAGGGGTGGTGCCGGTCCGTGACCCCCCTGCAGAGCCCCCCTGGCATCTGTGTGCATGTTTGTCTCTGTCTAATTTGGTTTGATCTCTACGCACATTACACCAAATGTCACCCCAATCATCACCTTTAATGTTTCAAATATTCTTCAGTGGAATACACATAACTTAAAATAGACATAGGAATCAAGTAGAAATAGGTGTTTTTAGGATTGTGTATAGTATTCTCTTTTTAACCATCTGCTTTTGAATGATGGCTCGCGTGATGTCTGTTAATGGGGAAAGCATAAAAACACGAATGCCAAAAAAATATGCCATAGTTAGTTATAAAGGTCTGATTCTAAGGGAGCAGTTCCAAACCGCACCATTACCTTTTTAGTTTACTACAGTTATGAGCTATGTAGGCTAAATGTTTCCACTGGGACCCAGAATAAAGTCTCAGAGTAAGTTATGGACACGACTGTGTGGATAGGTTTTCTGGTCGTATGCAAACACATAAATCAAATTCTTTAAATCAGGTGACAAATTCAATCAAAAACTAGCTTTGTGTTAGATTTGCTGTCAGTTAAAACAAAAAGCTCTCAAAATTCAAATTTTCTTGAATTGCATTTCAGCTTGGTTTGCTTAATTGATTGATATTTAAACTGAATTATGTGTGTTAATGTTTAGTATGTGGAACTGTACATTCACACGTGTTGCTTTTGTCTTCATCCATCCAGCCCTGATTTGGCTGACAGCTACTTTATTCAGTGGGGTGTACTTTTGAGGTGACTGGTTAAAAATGCATGCGCTAATGGTAGATCCTCCAAATTGCGTCCGCAGCAAGCTGGGGTCTGTGCTCCAACGAGCCTTCTACGGGTCCAGTGGGAGGGTAGGTCAAACCTCATCTTCAACTTCATCACCTTCACCAGATAGGACACAATATACAGGACAGAAATATACTCCATCATTATCCCACTGAACACCACAATATACAGGACAGAAATATACTCCATCATTATCCCACTGAACACTACAATATACAGGACAGAAATATACTCCATCATTATCCCACTGAACCCCACAATATACAGGACAGAAATATACTCCATCATTATCCCACTGAACACTACAATATACAGGACAGAAATATACTCCATCATTATCCCACTGAACACTACAATATACAGGACAGAAATATACTCCATCATTATCCCACTGAACACTACAATATACAGGACAGAAATATACTCCATCATTATGCCACTCAACCCCACAATATGACAGCAATATTCTCCATTATAATAGAAGTCACCTAGGGTGGTTTAACAGTCTGTACCCATGAACCCCCTGCTATTTCAGCACTCTTCTCTTATATATTTCATGGCAGTTTATTTGACCACATACGCAAAGAGACACTGACTTAAATAGTTGTTGTTTTCCTTAATGTTGGTGTTGGTGATGTCCTGTTGTGGTTGTTGCGATTGTGTTGCCAGGTGACCCTTTTCGAACAGCGTAATTTCGCCGGCAGACGTCTGGACCTAAGTGCCGACTGCCAGAAACTAAGCGACAAGAACTTCCCAGAGAGATGCAACTCTGTGCAGGTGGAGAGCGGAGCGTAAGTGGAGCAGCGCCGCCTAGTGGGATTAACATGTCATAGTAATATGACAAACGATACTGTCAGGTTAGGGTCAGAGCGCGCCGCCTTTGTTTTCTGGAGGGCGGGCTGGTGCCGGGATCTGGGTGCCGCGATCTGGGTGCCGGGATCTGGGTGCCGGGATCTGGGTACCAGGATCTGGGTGCCGGGATCTGGGTACCGGGATCTGGGTGCCGGGATCTGGGTACCGGGATCTGGATGCAGACAGGCACTCTCATTTAATTATCTGGTGCCGGATTCTGCAGGAGTTACTCACATTCTTGTTAAGTGTAAGTCAGATGTTGAAACAATATTATGATGTGTGTCCCTGTTTCTGTCAAATGCACTGAGGGACGGGTCAGGATGAGCTGCCTGGCCAGATGACCACACTCACATAGTTAAAACTGCAGTAAAACGCTCATTACCGCCCCCTGGTGGCAAAATCTAAAGCTTTCTAAAGCACCACACTTTTTCTCGTTTATATATCTGTCTTTATTTTGCAGTACATTTACCTCAGACCTGTCGTTCACCGCTTTCATTTGTCCGGGCGTCTGTCAATCTCCAGGGCTTGTTTCTCATGCACATGCATGTGCGTGTGTGTGTGTGTGTGTGTGTGCATGTGTGTGTTTGTTTCAGATGGGTGGGCTACGAGCATGAGAACTTCCGAGGACGCCAGTACCTGTGGGACATGTCAGAGAGGGGCGAGTACAACTGCTACGACAAGTGGTGCGCTCAGGTCGACCATGTGTCCTCGGTGCGCTCCATCAAACAGGTGAGATGGCGCGGACACTGGTGGACCAAGGAAACACACACACACACACAGAGAAATGCGAACACACCGAAAGATACAGACACATCCGAGCACAGACACCCTCACACCAAACCTAAACGCTCTGTCTGCTGTTAGGATTCTTCTCCCGCCCGGGCTCACCTGTTTGAGAGACCGGGCTTCTCCGGCAGGAAGACGGAGCTGCAGGATGACATCCCTAACCTAATGAGTCGTTACAGCCTCAACCGGGTCGCCTCCATCCGCATCCTCGGAGGAGCGTGAGTAACACTTTCGTAGGAGCGCATCGACCCCCAACCCACCTGGTCCAAACACGTTTCCTAAATGCCACCATACACCCACATGGCCTCTGAGTACTTTTCTGGGACATGACAACCTTCTATGGAGGTGAAACACTGCAGCTTGGTCCGATTGGGTTGGTCAGTAGATACTCCCAGCGTTGTAATGTCTGACCCCTAGTTCAAGCAACCACAGAACTAGTTTCATAGCTCCATCTCTCTCCCTGTCTCTGTCTTTCTGTATTTGTGTGTGTATGCCTGTCTGCTTTACTCTGTCTATCTGCCTGTCGGTCTGCCTACCTGCCTGCCTGTCTGTCTGTCTGTCTGTCTGTCTGTCTGCCTGCCTCTCTGTCTGCCTGTCTGTGTCTGTCACTCTGTCTACATGCCTGCCTGACTGTCTGTCTGTCTCCGCAGGTGGGTGGTGTACCAGGAGCCTAACTATAGAGGTCCACACTATGTCCTGGAGAAACGGGACTACAGCAACGCCTCTGACTGGGGCTCTCAGAGCAGCACTGTGGGCTCCATGCGCAGAGTCCGCTTCAGCAACTGACTCACATAGCACGTCCTCAACTCTCCCCTGGCCTCACACAGCACATCCTCAACCCTCCCCTAGCTAGCCCCTCATCTAGCCTCACACAGCACGTCCTCAACTCTCCCCTAGCTAGCCCCTCATCTAGCCTCACACAGCACATCCTCAACCCTCCCCTAGCCAGCCCCTCCTCTAGCCTCACACAGCACATCCTCAACCGTCCCCTAGCTAGCCCCTCATCTAGCCTCACACAGCACGTCCTCAACTCTCCCCTAGCTAGCCCCTCATCTAGCCTCACACAGCACGTCCTCAACCCTCCCCTAGCCAGCCCCTCCTCTAGCCTCACACAGCACGTCCTCAAATCTCCCCTAGCTATCCCCTCATCTAGCCTCACACAGCACGTCCTCAACCCTCCCCTAGCCAGCAAGAGGGCGCCAAGACACACATCACCTCCCACCTACCGTCACACTCTGTCAGCTTAATAACTCACACATTATGAATCGCAACCAGAAACCTATTTTAATAATAAACAGTAAAAAGACAACTGGTTTACTTTCCCCTTTTTTTGTTGGTGATGATGATGGCGATGATGTCACTAGTTTGTGTTTCTCATAGGTTGACAGCAAGCGCTTCTACTATGTGCAGAGGAGCAGCTTTCTTGGTGAAGCGAACACACTAACGAGTCCTTGAAGTGTGAGTGTCGTTCGGCCTTTATGTCGCCTTTATCAAAACCTTTACAGGTACCGTACACGTGGTAGCAGATGTCAAACGGTCATGTTTTGAACACTAAACAACACAATCTATAAAACGAAGCAACAGCTAAAACAAAAAAGTTAACTTCCAAACGCTTGAAGAAGTAGCATAGCACTGTGCCTTCCTGCAACTCTGAAGCTGAGCAAGTTGGAGCCTGGTTGATCCCTGGATGGGAGACCGGATTCTGCAGGAGTATTTTTGGAGGATTCAAGGTGCTGTCTTTTGGAGGGGACTCTGTGGTAACTGAAGATCCCTATCACATCATGGCAACTTAATCATCCCTAGCTTCCGATTGGCTCATTCATCCCCTCTGATAAGCACCGTAACAAAAGACACACCTGTAAAGTGTTAAATGTATACAATCAATGTTACGGGTTAAGAGCTTCAGCTAACTAATGAAAATGTCAAATACATCACTGTGGAAAGTTTAAAAAAAAAGGGAAAAAAGGGAAACAGGACATAAAAACAAGGAAAGTGACCAGTTTTCAGCTTAAGTATTGTGTGTGGGTGAGTGAGGGAGAGAATAAAGTTGGGTGTTTAAAGAGCAGAAGAGCTAGCTACTGATCAGAGTGCAGGGAGAGGCAGCTAGTTAAACAATCTGAAGGCCCGGAGGGTCAAAGCTTTAATCCTGGCTGAGATGGTTCCTGAACCGTCTCTGTCTATTTGACAGTAGTAACATGAACAGCCTGTGGCTGGAGCCACTGAGGTCTATGGCAGTTTGGTGGTCTACGTAGCCTTTCTGGGGGCTGGAGAGGGCCTGGTGTCCTTCTTCACCACGGTGGTCGTTTGGCTTCAGTCCCTCTGTGAGGTGTGTGTCGGGGCCTGTGTGCATGGGCGTGTGGAGAGACCAGAGTTGACCAGCTGGCCAGTGTTGAAGAATCTACATCTTTGCATTTTAATGATGCCAGTCCTCAGGACCTGTGTCTAGCTTTACATTCAAATGTCTTTTGAATGTTATTTTCAGTGGAACAAGGGCTACACAAAACAGTTCCATTTGTGTTATTGGCACACTGTTCTTTTAGTAAAAATGATATCCTCTATCTCATCCCAATTTTCCTGTAAAATAAAGCATTAAAAATAAAGAAAGAATATGTTAAATATGAATAATAAATTAGAGGGTTTCAAATGAATATCCAGCTTGTCACTGACAACAGTATAGAGTTTGGGACCATGAACTTGATAGAGTATTATGTCCTGGGAACTGGATGCAGATTTGTAGGCACCATGTCCTGGAGATAGAGACAGTAATAATGACACTATGTTTTGATAGACACAATATTATAGACAGCATGTTTTGGGAAATTCTAGGATATTCGGCAAATAAGTCCCTACCTTTGAACTACTAGTGTTTTGACAGAGAGCATCCTAGATCCAAACATATTACAGTGTAGTTGTGTGTGTGTGTATTTTCCCTTACTAATATCTCAGATAAGTACTATGTCTCTGCCCTGGGCGGCCATGTCCTCCACAACACTAATGGCACACTACATTCTTCTTCCTTTGTACATTAGTGTGGACTGGTGCTATGGGTGTGTGTGCGAACGTATGTGTGTTAATCTGTGTGTATGTGTGTGTGTCTGTGCTGGACAGAGTATAGTACAGAGAGTAGAGCACACATCAGCTCACAGTAGTCACATGCTATATTAACAGGCTCTGATCATCACATTAGACCACACACACACACAAACACACACACACATCCTTATCCACCCACACATGCACAGACAACATCCACCCCCGCGCCCCCTGACACCAGATGTAGGTCGCTCAGTGCTGCAGGGGGACATGGGGGATGTGTGAGAGATGAGAGGGAGGGTGGGTGCTTTTGTCCGTGAGAGCCAGAGAGGGTGGAGGGCTGGAGAGATGGAGAGATGGAGGGACAGGATGAGGGACGGAAAGATGGAAGGACAGGTAGAGATTGAGGGATAGGGTGAGGGGCAGGTTGGTGTGAAGGATGGAGGGATGAGGTTAGGGAGGGTTTGGGGTAAGGGTTGAGGTGAGGGGTTAGGGATGGAAGGATGAGGTGAGGGAGGGGTTGGGGTAAGGGATGAGGTCAGAGAGGGGTTAGGGTAAGTGATAAGGTGAGGGAAGGAGGGGTTGAGGTAAGGAATGAGGTGGGGAGGTGTTGGGGTAAGGGATGAGGTCAGAGAGGGGTTAGGGTAAGTGATGAGGTGAGGGAGGGAGGGGTTGAGGTGAGGGATGAGGTGAGGGAGGGGTTGGGGTAAGGGATTCAGTGTTGTAGTTCAGGGTTCTAGAGTCTCCAGTCCTGCAGCTTCCTTCCCTGTCACATCAGATGGCTCCAGTCACACTGAGTCCTGACAGTAGAACAGAGACCTCTGAACCACAGTCACGTTCTCTTCAATCCAGCACCCTTTTCCTCCAACCGTCTGGATCTCTGTTGATCTGTGTATCTCTCTCATTCTATCTCTGTTGCTTTCTCTTTCTGTGTAACTCTCTCTCTATTTGTCTCTCTCATTATATTGCTATTGCTTTCTCTACTTTAATGGCAGTAATGACTTGTTAATGGTTTTAAAACAAAGTTATACACAAAAAAGCAACCCAAATTGTATACAGTTATAGTAGATAGAAGAACAACAAAAATAAATGTACATACAATTATAAATACATTCAGTGCCCTTCAAAATGTTTCTCTCCCTTGGTAAAGACCAGCAAAAAAGGTTATTAATGGCTTTTAAATCTACACTCAAATCGAGAGAAATTTAACTTTTAATATAAATGTGTTAAGTTGAAAAATGCACAATAAATAAATGAACATTCTTAAAACATTGTCACAATCACTGGCACTCATACAAATCTGTCAGAAGGAAATATTACCTAAAAATATCTTCCTATTGAGTAAGACATTCATGATTAACCTGGATGGATCAAAGGATCCCCTGTAACTAAAATCGAATTAAATGTATTTTATGAATACTGGTTTTCACTGATTTTGGCTGATCCCTGCAGTTTGTCCAATTGTATTTTCTCCTGATTTGTTTGGGTTGAACCTTGATCTCTCTCTCCCCTCTCTCCCTCTGTATCCCTCTCTCTCCCCTCTTTCTGTCTGCATGCCCTTCTCTCCCTCTCTCTCTCTCTTTGTGTCTATCCTGTTCATCCCTCTCTTAGTCATATCCAATTCTCTTTCTCTCTGTGTATCTGTCCCGTTCTTTGCTCATTTAGTCATTCCCCCCTCCCTCTCTCTATCTTGCTATAATCCTCTCTTCTCCCTTTTTCTAAACCTTTCTCTCTGCCCTGCTCCTGCACTCCCACTCCTTGGGTAATTATTTTGAGAATATTTGCAATGTTTTACATTTTTATTCATATTTTAGTAATTTTCCAGACACTGTTTTTCAGAGCAACTAGAGTCAAAGGCCTTGCTCAAGGGGAGGTTGACAGATGTATCACTTCATCCACTCAGGGATTTGAAACGACAACCTCTTGGTTACGCCATTTATTAAAGTACATACACTAATGTTCATAAGGTTGGGGTCACATAGATACATCCTTTTTTTCCTGAAAGAAAATTAATAAAACATTGAATTTATCAGAAATACAGTGTAGACATTGTTAATGTTGCAAATGACTACTGTAGCTGGAAAAGGCTGATTTTTAAAGGGAATATCTACATTGGCATACAGAGGCCTTTATCAACAACCATCCGTCCTGTGTTCCAATGGCATGTTGTGTTTGCTAATCCAAGTTGATCATTTGAAAATTTGAAAACCCTTCTGCAATTATGGTAGCACAGCCAAAAACAATTGAGGTGATTGAAGACGCAATAAAACTGGCCTTCTTTAGACTGGTTGAATATCAGTAGTTGTGGGTTTAATTACAGGCTCAAAATGCCCAAAAACACAGAACTTTCTTCAGAAACTCATCAGTCTATTATTTTCCTGAGAAATGAAGACTATTCCACGCAAGACATTGCCAAGAAACTGCAGATCTCGTACAACATTGTGTACTACTCCCTTGACAGAGCAGCGCAAACTGGTTCAAATCAGAATAGAAAGAAGAGTGGGAGGCCCCAGTGCACAACTGAACAAGAGGACAAATAGATTAGATTCTCGAGTTTGAGAAACAGATGCCTCACAGTCCTAAACTGGCAGCTTCATTAAATAGTACCTACAAAAACAAAAAGTCTCAACGTCAACAGTGAAGTGGCCAGGATGCTGGCCTTCTAGGCAGAGTTGCATAGAAAAAGCCATATCTCAGACTGGCCAATAAAAAGAATAGATTAAGATGGACAAAAGAACACAGACACTGGACAGAGGAAGATTGGAAAAAAGTGTTAAAGACTAAGTAATTTAAGTTTGAGGTGTTTGGATCACAAAGAAGAACATTCGTGAGACGCAGACCAAATGGAAAGATGCTGGAGGAGTGCTTGAGCCATCTGTCAAAGATGGTGGAGGCAGTGTGAAGCTCTGGGGGTGCTTTGGTGGTGGTAAAGTGGGAGATTTGTACAGGGTAAAAGGGATCTTGAAGAAGGAAGACTATCACTCCATTTTGCCTAGCCATGCCATTCCCTGTGGCGTTTGATTGGAGCCAATTTCCTCCTATAACAGGACAATGACCCAAAGCACAGCTCCAAACTAGTGCACAGTGCTTAAGCAAGCATTGCATGAAATCTCTTCAGATTACCTCAACAAATTGACAACTAGAATGCCAAAGGTCTGTGAAGTTGTAATTGCGGCAAATGGAGAATTATTTGACAAGGGCAGAATTTTAAGGACACAATTATTATTTCAATTCAAAAACATTATTTCTATTCTTGTCACTGTCTATATTTCCTATTCAAACTAATTTCATGTATGTTGTCATGGAAAACAAGGAAATGTGTAAGTCACCCCAAACTTTTGAACGGTAGTGTATACTCAAGTACTAAAGCTGAGTAGTGAACTGCAAATAAGGCCTTAAGAGACCGACAAAGCACTGCGAAAAGTCTTTTGACCGCCTCCGTGCACTTCCTTTTACGGGAAATATTTCCTCAATACTTTTTAAATACCTCATAAACCTGTACCTCTAAGGACATCATCAACATCTCACAACTCCCACATTAAGAATAAAGCAGCCCCTCCTGAGAGTCCTGAGCAAGGCTCTGTCTTGGTGTACATGATTGTGTACCCAGCATTGCACTATGTGAGGACTTAATAATAGATGTGTCCTGACAGGAAGGGCCCAAGGTGGGGCTATAGGGGATTACCCAGCCGAACACAGTGCAATAGGCTGACCAACATTATAACAGCCTCTCTCTTCCTCTCATTGTTTCTGTCTCCCTAGCTCTCTCTCTCCCTAGTTCTCTCTCTCCTTGTTTCAGTCTCTCTCTCTCTGAATCTATTCCTCTTTTTTCCCCCTTTATCTTTCCTCTCTTTGTCTGTAGCTTTCACCCCGTTACTCTTTGGTCTCATGTTCTGTTTGGACCCCAGGAAAAGAAGCCCCTGCCTCACTACAACACGCGCACACGCGCACGCACACACACACACGCACGCACGCTATCCTCTCTGAGGATGCTGTTGCCGGGCCTGAAGTGAAGTTAGTCTAATCTGAAGCCCTTCTCGCTGTGCTCCAGCATCCGTTTTCACATCCACAATGAATTGACTTAGCAGATGCTTTTATCCGGAGCGACTTAACAGTGGTGAGAGCGTACATGTTTTATGTTTCTCTCATCCTCGCCCCCCTGTGGGATTCAAACTCACAACCCTGGCGGTAAAAGTGCCATGTACCAACTGAGTTCCCTGTATCCCTCCCTCCCGCCTCCCCCATCCCGACCAGCCCCTCCCCCACCCCCACCACTTGACTTCCTGGGGGGGGGGGGGTGTTCATGTGTCTCTGCATCTCACCACAACACACAGCCCTTTCCGCCCTTCCACAGCTTAAATACCGAGACACTAACCTGTCTCCCCCCTTCTGCGGCTCACCCCCCCCCCCTTCCCCATAGGTGTCAGACACCCAGTCCTCAAGATGTGGATGCAGTCAGACATTACGGTAGATATTGTGACCTCACGAAGCCTCAGGGTTAGAGCATCTGGTGATGCTAGTAGACCAAATCCCCTGAACCAGCCAGGCAGATAAATCCCTTTCTGTCCTTGTGGACGACACCTAACCCGGAATTGCTTAAGTCTCCCCTGTTTAAATGTCTACTAAGCTACTTAAATGTATTTTCTTGGCGCATCATTATACCATATACACACACTTGAAAAGACATGAGTACATGAACAATATCAACTCTGACTCTCCAGTTGCAACGCGTTTTTGGGGGTCAGGGATTTACAGCAATCGAAGATGTGGCCGTACACATCCCTGGTGGATGAAGACACACAACACTGCAGAACCAACCGTCGCTATGGTTACGTAACAGGAAGTGAACGGGCGGCTGTAGGGCAGCAGCCGGCCTCTAATGCAACAAGCAGACGGAGCGGGATGACTCCCACCGCCCAAGGCTTTCTGTTCCAGTGCTGTTTTAATTAGAGTGGACCACCACCACCGGCCATGTTGGCTCACACTGATCCAGTCGCAGCCGTGCGGTAAATCCCAGGCCACAGCGTCCCCGTGGCAACGTCTTTAGAGGATCCCCGGTAGTCATGCCCTCCCCGAACAAAACCCAGCGGATGACGTCCAGAGGTCGGACAGGAGATCAGTAAAGCCCTCACACTTCAGGAGACACGGGTGACTTCAACGACGCCACAAAAGGTCTCATTCAAAAATATACACACACACACACAACTAATGTGAAAAAAACTCAGGAGGTATTTTGTATTTGTGTGATGTCTCAAAATTTCACAAAGGCACGTCTTTCATTGGGCACGCCTCTCAGAAAGAAAGATATCAAAACAAAAAAAAGCATCTTATGGGAATTCAGTCAGCTGGCAAACCCACCAACGTCTGGAAGACAGAACACGCAAATAAACGGTCAGAAACTGGCGAGAAAAACAAGATGGCCGTTCACTGCTGATATTTTTAAACATTATGGGATGGCTGCAGTCTTCTACTTCCTGAAATAGTAAGCACATTCAAAGGGTTTCAAATACACTCCTCCCTGGTTGTAGCGAATTGGAACCAAACGGGGGAGGGAACCTTGTTCCATTTCGCTGTCGTATTTGTTGCTAAATGCTTTCCACCAGTGTCTGACCAATGAATACAACCCTGGACTGGCGCGTGTTGAGGAAGCTTTTAAACCCCATATAATTTCAAGTCGGTGAAGGAAATGAAAACAAGCGAGACAAAGAACATTTTGATACAGGTGTTTTTATGAGGAAAAAATATTTAGTTACAGTTTCAAGTGACGTGTGTTCCACTCAGTGTATGTAAAGAAAAAACAGCTCTTTGACACAGTTTGTAAGAAAATAGACTATGCACTGTTTACACATGGTTTCAATAATGTCCCATAACGATTTCATTTCACAAAAAAAACGTTTACAACATCCAGACCTGCTGAATGTACCAGTCAGGAAACAAACAAAAGCAAATCCTAAATCAAAACTGGGGGGGGGGGGGGGGGGGGGGGGGTTATAGGTCATAGGGTGCTATCTGGGACACTGCTTATGTCTGTTTCCGTGTCCACACTGCTGGCTGATATAATCAGACGGTTGTAATCACGCTCCGTGCGGAAATAGAGCACGTCATCAGTGATCAATACAATGTCACAGATATGACTGACCTGATATGGCCACAGTGCGCAAGTGTGTGTGTGTGTGTGTGTGTGTGTACGTGCACAGTGTATGTGGTCAGTACCACAGTCAAGGGGAGGTCAGTAGCGGTCGTAATTAGATGGCCTCTGGTGGCAGGAGTTTCCTCCAGACTGATGACCACCCCGTCCCTGACCATAACCCCTGTCCCTGTCTGGCCACTGCTGCCCACCTCGGTCCCGTCCCCAGCTCCTGTCTCGGTCCCCGTCTCGGTCCCGTCCCCAGCTCCGGTCCCTGCCCCCACCCCTATCCCCACCCCAACCCCTGCCCCGGTCCCGGTATCCGCCGCGGTCCTGGTATCTGCGGGGCCCAGACAGAAACAGAAAGAGACACACGATCAATCCAATGAACAGGATCTCCATTCCGTGAAACCTGGAGAACGTAGCATCATCACACCAGCTGCTAACGGAAGTATGCTGCAGAAAGGCTTTGATGTGAAATGGTCTCACTGGTCTTTTTGTCGTACATTATAATACGGTTACCATCTGTGCCAGAATAACACCTCTAGATGCCATCAGACCAATATACAGTGAAAGTCATGACTAAGCAAATTTCAGCTAACAAACCGATATAAAAAATAAAATGGAAATGTTTGATTTGGCAAAGGATGGAACACCCTAATTTGACCAGGTAATTTATCTCATTTACTTTAAAGAACTGGGAGCAATAAGGGTTAACTGCCTTGCTCAAGGACAGAATAACAGACATTGCACATGGCCTTATACCTAGCAAACTTTCGGTTACTTGACTGGTGGGATTTAGGTGCAGCAACAGACAACAGTGTGAGAGAGGTGCTTCACAACTCTTCACTGCAAATAAATATATGTCTCATCATGTATATTTATCTTGTTTTCAGGTAAAAATGTAACCATCCTTAAAATAAGGTAATTTTTTCTTAACAAGCTATGGTTGTATTAGTTTATACCGCTTCGTTTTAGAAATTACGCCTTGAATATCTTGTTTTGCAGTGACACAAGCTCTGTTTGCTTAAGAGAGTGCTTCAAAGATGAACAGTGTTTTAGTAAGACATAGATTAAGATTAATAACCTTGTTATAAGAATAAGACTTGCTCGATTCATGAATCCTGGACAGGCCTGACATTTTTAGATGCCTAAATATTCGTGCTTGTTTCCAGAAATCTTAGTGTAATATATCTTGCTCCAATGGCAGATAATTTCACTTATTTCAGGCAAATATCTGTGAAATAATTACATTTTCTTTTTTAAGAAATGTTTTGCAGTGCTGACTTTGCACTTGATCACGCACCAAGACTGATCTCACCAAACTGGCCACATTCACCAAAAACAAGCGCCATCGCACCTGAAAAACTGTTACAAGGCCCATTTGTCCGTTACAAACCGCCACACAGCGCAGCAGAACATGTCACCTGTGCTGGTCATTTACCTGCCGCCCCGGTTGTGTCCGCCTCCGCGTCCTCTCCAGTCCTCCACCAATGGTGGGGGGTTGGCGGGGCGACTCACATACTGCTGGTACTCCGGGTCCTGGAGAGAAAACCGATGGGCGAACTGCTCCTCATAGTTCGGTGGCGTTTCAGGACCGTCTGCCATCCTACAGTGGATCACGCTCAGCAAGGTTATAATGGTGAACTAAATGTACACAGGAAAGCAAACAAAATACAAACTGAAAAGGAATACAATTTGATAGATGAAAATGAAACTGGGAACTAAAATGGAACTTAAAAACGTAATGCCCGAAATGAAATTTTACCAAAAAAGTGAGATTTACGTTAATGTTGTTTGTTTAATTGAGAACAACGGGTGCACTGAATAATCCTGACACTCAAATAATTGTCAGACACTTTGTGCTTCACACTTGTGCTTTGGTTGATGCCTGGCAATGTGGGTGGATTGATTTCCTGCCTGTTGGGCCCTGTCCGGGGCCTCCACCGGGTAGGGCCACAGTGTCGCCGGACCCCCCGTCTCAGTTCCAAGGTCTTACGCTGCTATACGTTCATTACAAATGTATACTATTGTAGCGAACAAATGGGCCTTGGTCCCAGTCTCCTCCTGTTTTAAACTTTAGGAGGACATGAGGTCCTGGTCCACACCTGTGGAGTACCTGGTTTGGGGGGCCCGTTGCTGTCCCTGTCCTTGTCTATTTGGTCATACTTCTGACCTAGTCTAAACTCTGGATTTAGCCCACATGCATTAATTAATTATTCCAATTGGACTCTTAATATCTCACCCGGCACAGCCAGAAGAGGACTGGTCACCCCTCTGAGCCTGGGTCCTCTCTAGGTTTCTTCCTAAAAGTAGGCCTTCTTAGGGTGTTTTTCCTAGCCACTGAAATTCAACAGTACTGTTTGCTCCTTGGGGTATAAGTCCGGGTGTCTCTGTATAAGCACTTTGTGAGCTGCTGTTGTAAAAAGGGCTTTATAAATAAATTTGATTGATTGATTCACAACCAATAGTCGCGGTGAACGGTGATAAGCATTGTTGTCAACATCCCTATATATTTTCTCCAGTTTTCACCGGTAAAGGAGTATGTTTAAACTAGCCTCCACACAAAATACAGTTCAGCAATACACCACTAAAGCACATTTGCCAAAACAATGATAGGATCCCCTGAATTTTCTTTTATTTATGTGTTTTAGATACGACTTCTTTGGTACGCTTACATATGCACAGAATATATCTGAAGATAGTTATGCAAAAAAGCTTAACTCGCAAAACCAAAAATAAATAAAATGCCCAGAGTAAAGCTTTACACAAAGTGATCAAAGGGGACGGAAATGCAGTAAAAACGTGGTGTCTTTGCTCTCAAATTTTACTGAGTGTTTTGCTTGACAACTGTGAGGGTGATGAGCACTAGAGAAACTGCAGAGAAAATCTGAAAATAACGAATTGAGAAGGAGCTTCCTTTTTTTTAGACTAATCTCAGAATTTTAAGTGGAATACTACAGGTGTGTCAAACTCGGTAAAACTACTCGCAATTTTTCTTAGTTGTTATGCCTCGTTTTACGCTTCATTTTCAAAATCTTTGACATGATTTAGAAAGTAGAACAAAAAAATTGGCAGAATGAAACCATTGGTAAATGAATTGTTTTCGTATTCATGGCTTATCGCTGGAAGGACAGTATCTTCTGATAAATAGGGAGTTCATTCATTGCCCTGTTCACCATTAGGAATGGATACTTACGAAAAACTATTGCTATTGAGGTCATGGCGTTCATTGATTTAACAAGGAAGACATTCGAGTAGGACACCCAAAAAGCTTTAACTGGTCAGCTCACAGCAAGCATCACGGGGATTTCCATAACAAGGCCAGATTGAATAACCAGAAGATGAGACGAGAACAGGTTGGTCAATGAACGTATTCATAGATTACATCTCCAACCCATTCCTTCGCTTCCCACCCTGTGCTTGCATGAAAAACCAGTCCGCCCCCCCCCCTTCGCTATCTTAGAAAGTGAATTGGGCTCTTAGGTTTTAGCATTCGCACCAAAAGCAATTTAAAAACGTAGTAACCACACACTCAACTTGCGAAACATACACCACAAGTAACGAGTTTGATATAAGGATAAATTTGATTCACGATACCATTTCACAAAATTACGAAACTGGTAATAAAGGTCGCTCAGTAACTAACTAACTTTTTTTAAACCAAAGCAGCAAAATAAAAAAAGTTGTCTAACCCTCTCCACCCCAGTAAATTCTCAAACGGTCGCTAACATGTACTGAAACAGCCTTGTACGAACACAGAAATGAACAACCAACAACATGGTAAGGGGTTCGTTAAGTTTACGAGAGCGATGCGTGTTACCTCTCAAACGAAGCGTGAGGGTTCTTAACACAACCCCTTACCAAGTGTATATATACACATATACTAACGTCAATAGGCGATTTAGCTAGCTTCTGTATTTAATGAAAGGGCTCACATCATGCTAACTATACCCTATAATGCTAAAACTAGCTTGGAAATGTTATTCAGTAAACAAAGTTTGGTCGGGCTTTTCTAAAGAACATGTTATGTAGCTGTATCTGAGTATGGCTACAAAAAAAACGGAATAAAGTGATAGAAAAATAATTACCAGTTAATTGTATTTATTCAGAAGACAACTTGGGCATGTACGACCGACAACAGTGCAACACCAGAAATATTCCCCGATGAACATTATTCAGGTGTTTGGTTCCGCGTCTCGCGCGTGCATAATTTCTGAAATAGACCAACTAGCTGGTTGAACACTTTCTATTTTTACAACTGCTAACAACAAATCAACAAAATGCCGTCCTACATATAAGTTATGTGTGAATAATTATAATCAGTAGTAGGTAAAATAATATTAAACAAATCCACATGGAACCCATATGGTTGTACACGAGAATCAAATTAACCACCTGCCACCACCTGGTTATTGTATATTAGGCGTGGGGTGTATGAGTGGAGGTTGTGGTCCAACCGAAGACCTAAATCTACAGCCGATATCCAGCGTCTCCATATCCCTACAAAATGTGAGTAGCCTAGGCCTCCAGCAGTGCAGGCTTTTGTAGGCTATAGTCTATTTTGCGTGATCTTGTCATGTATTATGTTTAGGCCGCATAAATAAATAAAATAGGGTGTTAATGTGATTTATTTTTATTTTTATAATTCTGTTAGATTAGAATGTAAGGAGATCTGTGTGTGGGAGGTATAATGATTGAGAGCAGGTGGAAGCCGCATAGTGTCGCTACTGCTGCTTTCAGCTTGCCTCTCGTGAAACTCAAACCCCATCGGAGAAAGAGCGAGAGCGCAGAGACTAGGAAACGCAACTCCAGCGCAGCAGTGAAAAACCCAACTTATTTATTTAAAGCGCGGATGCGGAAAAAAAAAACACGGAACGCGCCTATAGGCTGATTCCTCGTCTGATGAAACAAGTTGGGTTTCTGAAATGGCATGAGGTGTTTCTGCGGTCATCACAGTGAAAGCTTCACTAGCCGGAGGACGAAAGGCGGCTCAGTTCATGAGGGTGAGAGAGTACAGGTCATATTTCCCGTCTCTCTCGGATCGCTTTACTTGCTCGCAGACAAGGCCCGGGAATGGTCTTCTCCAGCAGCTAATGTCAAGACTGGATCTATTCAAATAACATTGTTTTTATAAAATAACATTTTTTTCTTACAATAAGTTTGCTTCTCCTGACGTTTTTTTAAATATATAATTGAAGGGTCCCAGAACTCCGCGGCGATGGGGTAAGTAGCCTAGAGAAGGCATAAGCACCTCTAGAGCGCATATTATGTTATGAGACCTGCTTTCTGGATATTTACAATGACAGCTTACGTGTGTTTTGTTGTTTTTTATGCGTATGCTTTTCGATAAGAGTCAGACATAACATATGTTTAATATTTTTGGATAACAGTGCTCGGTTTAAAAACCTGGTCGCATGACAAGCGTGCGTGGTGTTCCCTCGCGCTGCCGAGGCGCACGGCTCACGCGCGGCGTTATCTTGGAGAATGCCTCAGTCTAAACCTGTCTCTGCGTTATCTGCGCGCATTTCATAGGTACAAAACCGATCCCCCTGACTCCTAAATAGCCAAAAGCCAAGTAGTATCACTTCGTTTGAAATTGTCATGCTTCAAATTGGCTAGTGACGAACGTTGCACTTGGAAGATATTAACTTTATGAACAGGTGTACACTCGCCTCACAATAAATTTCGACACTACTGTACAGCAGCTTTAGAAAGGTGACATAGAGGTCTATATTGGACAGTTCCTCTTGGACGAACGTGCATTGGCACTTGATGTCTGGTGTTATTTTCAGCCGTAGTTGATCTGTTTTTACTTCATGTCAGTAAGAGACGTGTTTCGGGTGGGATCCTCCAGGCAGGACTGCGTAAGGAATGACCCCTTCACGCCGCCGGCTCAGCTAGTCAGGTGCACTCTTCCCAGTCAATCCGTCCAGCCTCCGCTCTTGTTCTGCTGTGGGAAAATCGAGGAGCCAGAATCAACTGTGCCCACGCATGAACAAGCAGCCGCAAAGCAAACAAAAAGGGTGGGTTGTGTGATGTGATGACCACGGGGAAACGGGGATATGCTTCTTAAATAGATGTGATAAGGTAAATAGAACCACTATAAAGCACCAAGGTTGTTTGGGCGCTTCACGATAAAGCTATAAGACTTTTTGATCTGATACCCGTCATATTGTTATTGTGACCTTTACCTCTCTACAAACAGCTGCCTGTTTTCAAGGCCTCTGACTCCAACGCCTTCATGTCACAATCTTTGTGAGGCTGTCATTACTCATTAAGGGTGTGTTTATGGGTTAGTTCATTGTATTGAACTGGTGCAGGTGAGAAGACCGGGCGAGTTATTGTATTTCTGTAAGCCATGAAAGTACAGGAATGTTGTTGGCATGTTTCCTTCCAGAGAGCTGGTATGAGGATTGTCTTGGTATGTGTAAGGAACCGGTCTAGCGAATCTGAGTCACTCCGGAGGCACAGCCAGTGCCATCTCACCTAACCAGTCTGGGCTGGAGGAACCAGGGCTGCGGTATCTGTCAGAGCTTTCACTAGCCCTATCCTCCTCCAGGTGGTACCCCGCAGGCGTCAGCAAACAAACACCCAACAAACATTTGGGTCCTGCTTAGCCCAAGGTTTGAACTGAAACCAACCAAACCCGGCTCTTGTTTGAGATGGGTTATCTTAGAAACAGGTTGTGGGATCTGTTTGTAGTGTAGTTTTGTGCAATGCAGCTGAGTGGTCACTGAAACCTTATGACCAGTTGATGCCGAAGACCTAGAGGAATGACAGACTTTTACCGTGATTTTTTTTTTCTTCTTTCTCTCTCAAATGCTTTCTTCCCTCTCATTCATCACACTGTATCACCATAGTCTTAATTCAGCTGTTCTTAGGAGAATTCATAGTTTGTCAAGTCCAGGAATGTTTTATTAAACGATTCCTGTGAAGAGATCAGCAGTCAGAGTAATACAATAGACTTGAGCATGATGGTGATGTCCATAGTGAAAATCAATAGCTTGTAAAATGTACCTTTTTAAATGTGAAATCTGTAGCTTTTCTATTTCAGCCAGTCAGTATACAGTATAATCCTGTCAGGCCTGCCTGCTCAGTAATACAGAAGTTAAACTGTACATTGTTCCTTTTAAATCGTGTGTGTGTGTGTGTGTGTGTGTGAACTATGAACAAATCACAGCATTGATGTCATGAATCTCAATTAAATTACACAATTGATTATTTACGGAGGTGATATTAATCAGATGACTTTGATGAGGGGACATATTGATATTTAGATGTGTTTGATTCTGGCCATGGTTCTCGCCTGTAGGCTATAGTTATAGATTAACCATGGACCCATGTCTGTCTCTCTCACACTCACATTTTCTCTCTCCCTCTGCAGGTCATTGATCACAAACACACACACACACACACGGACCTCATCACAATCCAGTTAATGATTAAAAAAATATCCGACATTGACCCCTGTGGTGACATTATAGTGTGAGGGTAATTCTATGTCACACTGTTTTTTCTTGCTTTGCAATGTGGTGTACAGACAGACAGTAGATCATTTTATTGACAGTAGGAATCCTGTTGCGTACTCACATGCCACAGTCACATTGGTTGTCGTGGAGTTCAGGCTGCGGCTGAAGCTTCGTGGAGTGTGAGGGCGTTGTGTCCCCGGAATCAAACCCCACTCACTATTGGTCTGGTATTCGAGACACCAACAGGGCATGGACAAATTTCATTTTCAATTTCAGTCATGAAGCAGCTGCTTCTATCTAGAGCAACTTGCAGCACACGATTCAATGAACCTTCATAGTTTTTCTCACCCAATCTGGCACCCCAATGGAATCGACCCCACAACCCTGGCTTGGTAAGCAGCGTATTATTATCAAATGAGCTTCACGCGACGGGTGTCATGACACGGACACGACACGGAGAGTTAAGCGAGAGATTGATGTACACACAGAGGGAGATTACTAGAGAGACACACACACACACACACACAGATTTGTGCGGGACAGAGAGAAATCACCAGACAGAGGAAGATCTCTATTTAAAGTAAGCCGTCACTGAGAATGCTGGGTATCTGATATAGGGTTAGCCAGCTCACTGGGCTGTGACCCGATGAACACAGCGTTAGCTAGAGGCTAATCTCCTGGGCCTAGTCAGACGGACACAGCCAGGACATTTAAAGGGCTTATGGGTACTGCGTAGGCTCTGTGACGGCGTGACTGTCCCCATAGCCTTGGCTCAGATTGTCTGCTTTTCCATGACCGCGTCTGGAAGCGTGCTAGGAGGAACGAGGTGCGAGAAGACGGCAACCCAGAAAGCACCGTTAGATTTCTTTTCAGCGCGATTGCGTGCAAGCGAGGTGAGGCCAGCGTGTTAGCGTCTGGTTGAGTCACACTCGAGAAGGAGTTGGGCTTAATGTGCGTGAGTGAAACCAGGCAGAAGTGTTAGGGCGTTGAGAAGGACTTAGGGACGGATACTAAATGAAAGGGAAAAGACAGGCTGATGGAGGATTGGATGGAGCACTCCTCACCAGATGGTTCAGGGGTTTGGGCCATCTGGCATGGCTTGGTGTTACCATGGAGCCCCCCCCCCTCTCTCTTTTACTCTTTTCTTTTCACTTTTCTCCCCTCTCTCACTCTCTCTCTGTCTCTCTGCTTCTATACATATGTATTTAATCAGTGAGCACAATCAATGCAGGAAGTAAACAACATCCAATCACCACCACATGAACCCTGTGATCTGTAGCTAATTCAACTCACCAGGGACTGCAGCAAGACGGGAACCATAGAACAGACAGCAAATGTAATGTTTAGTGCTTGTGAAGCTTCCCTTATCCCAGGTGACGGGGAAGTCCTGTTTGTCCGGTACATACATTTCTATGCCAGTATTTTAGTTCAGCGAAATGTGCGCTGTGCAGGGAATGACGTGATGTTTGACTCAGTTACGCAGTCACTGAATGACATAATTAGTGAAATGGAGCAGTCTTGTGGATTAACACACAGGTGGTGGCCTTAACCCCTCCCCAGAGCGCACACACATGGTGAAACGGCACACAAACGCCTGAGACACTGTTCGCTCAGATGACAGTAACAGACCTACCCTCCTGAGATAAAAGAGAGATTTCACAGGTGTGACGATGTAGACCCAGAATACCCCTTACCTGATCTCATATTCAAGCACTTGCTCTGTTTTAAGCGTCCACAAATGGAAAATTCCAGAAAGGGAGTGTGTTCCAAAACACTCCATGTGATAAAATGGGGAGTTGTTGTGCTCTTGGATGGTAATATAGTTCGTACAGTCCTCTTTGGCGCAACTCAAAGTGAAGTGTTGATCATTACTCTGTTGTGTTCCAAAACGTGCGTGCGTGTGTGTGCGTTTATGTCAGAGTAAGGTTCTAAAGAAATGCATGTGATGACCCAGATCTCTGTTGTCTTTCTCTATTTCGGGAGGTTTGGGATAAAATGGCTCTTTGTTTAATGAGCCTTTAGAGTGGCTACACATGCAGAAGCTGGTTCCACTGGGTTCATCAGGACAGACAGAAAACAAATGGGCGGGTTAGAGGTGCAGATTGGGAGAGAACGTGTGAGTGTGCTTTGCACTATATCGGCGACTATCATTAAAGCTTTGAACACATCCCAATGCAGATACGGCATTGGGATGCCATATCTGTGTTTATCGAGGTGCTCTGGCCTGTAGGTCGCCCAACCTGTAGCTAGCCTTCAGACTGAGGCCTGGATAAATAAAGGGTAACTGTGAACACAAACTTAAAAAATATATTTTTTGTTTGTTTGGGTGTGCGTAGTTCGGCCACTACAGAGAGAAATACTGACATTAATGACACTGGTGTCCAGTGTGGAGAAGGTTAAAGAACACAACTTTTTCTGTATATCTGCATGCATTTCAAAAGTCAAAATAATGGATTAAGTGAACCTGATCGAACAAATAAAACAAACACAATTGTATTTATTAATTTCTTTCTAAGCTAGCTGAACAGAACAATATCAAAATCCTAGAAAATAAACACAATCTGTGATGGTGTCTTGAGGTAGGACCAGTGGAACTTGACCAGGGTACTGTTCAAAGAAGTGGACATTATGTATTGTGTCTGTTGCCTTGACAAGGCCTGCATATAAACCAAACAGAAAAACCTGTGATACCATTGAACAGGACAGACCTGTGTTTCGGTGAGGGCGTTGTTGGAAGATATGATAACATTCCATAGATCCATCTTATGGTATTTTCGGAATGTTCTATGCCACCTGTCACCTCAGACCAGTGTTGTTTTTTTGACTTCAGTGTGGATATTTGTTGAGGTTTTGTACTGTGTCACAAATGGGTCAAGCTTCCCTTTAAACTCACTGATTAAATGGAGCAACAGCAAATCATTCACAATTGAATGGGGCACCTTTCACCTGCAGATACATCCTGAGGTGTTTCGCTAAATCGGCTGTTTAATCTGATGGTGACTTTTAGGGAACAAAACTGGAATAGTTCTAGAATCATTCCGAATGGTCTAGAGTTCTGCATTGTAATGTAAGTCACATTAGTACAGCTGACTGTCTCTAGTGCGTGTTTGTGTACTTGCTACCTAACACTTCAACACAAACCAAACAAATCAGAGCCTGGACTACTTAACCCTACTGACCTACCGTAACAATAGTCAGTACAGGAGATTGCCTGACCAAGACAAATATTACTTAATTGAGAAATGTTTCCCCATATCTAAGCTTGTCATATCTTTTTGTATACACTTTGAGACCTTCCTAGTGCAAAAAGACCCAGACCAAACCCCTATGCTCTCTAACTGATGGACTAATACTTATTGCAGAGCCTAATTCGACTAAACATGACATCCTGAAACTGTCTGGCTCTCTAAGCAGTTGGATCCCCTGCTAGTTCATCACATAAGTGCTGTGGGCTCTGTCTTGACTGATCTCCCTACGCTCTGCATGGAGGGAATTTGCCTATTAGGTAAAAAACGGTGGAGGGGGAGAGAGTGGTGAGTCAACTAAGACTTTAACAAGGCTCGGGAAGAAAATGAGAGAAAGATGTCATGCATAACTTGCCTGCTTCTCTAATAACCCAATGGCCTACAGAGGTTAGCATACCGCGCTAGCGCACAGTTCACCAACAGGCTTGTTCCTGCGGTAGGCTCAGCTGTGTGGCGAAGGCCTTAAAAAAAAAACTGGACATCGTAAGGTGGAACATGGCATTCGAGAGTTACACACTAGGGTGTATAGAATCCATATAGTGTCAATTAATAGGGGAAAATAGAGGGTATAGCCAGCAGCACTTTCTAAGCCACCCACTCCATTGGCTCTTCACGCTAGCGAGTAACTCTCGAAAGTTCCACCTAACAACATCTATTTTTTTATTATGCGTTTTGCAAAGGCCATTTTCGGGTAGAGTCTTGACCAATAAAAGTTGGGACGCTGCGTAAAATGTAAATTTTTAACAGAATGTAATGATGTGCAAATAATTTAAACTCTATATTCAGTAGAAAATAGTACAAAGACAATATCACATATCAAATGTTGAAACTGAGAAATGTTATTACTGAAAAATATATGCCCACTGAGGGCTGCATGATTTATCGAATCAAAATCGAAATTGCGTTATTGCGTGCAATATCCAAATCGCCAATTTAGGTGATTTTCAGCTCCAAAAAAAGGTGAATGAGATGCGCTACACGTGAACGAGCACGCATCGTACATCCGTAATAGTATTTCTTGCGGCTGCTGTAGGTATTTTTGTAGATTACTTACTAACTGGACTAATTTTGTTCAAATACTTGATGGTTTTTCAATGTTATTTTGAGTTAACACTGCAACTGCTACCGAAGTCGTCTGCTTCAATTTACCGAGTGGCACCAAGATTTTGTCCCACGTACACAACAGCATGATAATTATAATAAACGTTTCGTTTCGGCTTCAATGTCAGTGCCTACAAACAAACTTAATTTGGGAGAAAATATAATTCAAGGGTTGAGAAATGTTGCCTAACGGGGAGCGGTTCACCACTCTGTGAAAGACTGTGCAGGCAAACAGTGCAACAATTTAAGAATAATGTTTTTCTACATAAAATTGCAAAGAGTTTGGGGATCTCATAATCTAAGGTACATTATATCATTAAAAGATTCAGAGAATCCAGAGAAATATCTGTATACAAGGGGACAAGGCCGAAAACCAGTATTGGATGGCCGTGATCTTCGGGCCCTCAGGCGGCACTGCATTAAATACAGAAACGATTCTCAATCAAATCAATCAAATGTATTTATAAAGCCCTTTTTACAACAGCAGTTGTCACAAAGTGCTTTACAGAGACACCCGGCCTTAAACCCCAAGGAGCAAACAACATTAGTGTTGAATTTCAGTGGCTAGGAAAAACTCCCTAAGAAGGTCGTATTTTAGGAAGAAACCTAGAGAGAACCCAGGCTCAGAGGGGTGACCAGTCCTCTTCTGGCTGTGCCGGGTGAGATATTAAGAGTCCAATTGGAATAATAAATACATTTCTCTGGGCTAAATCCAGAGTCTATTTGATTTTCGACTAGGTCAGAAGTATGACCAGGTGGACAAGGACAGGGACAGCAACGGGCCCCCCAAACCAGGTAATCTGCATCTCCTCCTAAAATGTAAAACTGGAGGAGACTGAGAAAAGTTAGTAGTACATCCCTCATATCCCCCAGCACAATAATATAGCAGCGTAACACCTTGGAACTGAGACGGGGGGGTCCGGTGACACTGTGGCACTACCTGGGGGAGGCCCCGGACAGGGCCCAAAAGGCAGGAAATCAATCCAACCACATTGCCAGGCATCAACCAAAGGGACACCCACCAACCGCAACCCCCCTGAATGAGGGCCGAGTATTGCTAGCCGCGTACAGCCCAATTGCACAAGTGCGCAACAGAGAGACAACAACAAGCCAGTGACTCTTCCCCGAAAGGCATTGGAGGGAGGGCATCCCAGTGGCGACGAGAGCCCACCTGGCAAGACAGCAAGGGTGGACAGTATCAAGCCTACTGGTCACCTTCACGCCCCCGGGCCAGGCTACATCTAATTATAAACCGTGCTGTAGAGAAGTTTTTAGTAGACACTTGAAAGTTTGCACTGAGTTTGCATTTCTAACCTTAATTGGCAGATCATTCCACAGGAGTGGAGCTCTATGAGAAAAGGCCCTGCCGCCAACTGTTTGTTTAGAAATTCTAGGTTCAATTAAAAGGCCTGCATCTTGCGATCTAAGGTTACGTGTAGGTATGTATGGCTGGATCATTTCAGCAAGGTAAGTAGGAGCAAGTCCATGTATTGATTTAGAGGTTAAGAGTAAAACCTTAAAATCAGCCCTAACCCTAACAGGCAGCCAATGTAAGGACGCCAGGACAGGAGTAATATGTTCAAATTATTTTATTCTAGTTAGGATTCTAGCAGCCGTGTGCAGCACTAATTGAAGTTTATTTATTAATTTGTCTGGATAACCAGAGAAATATTCTGTAGTGGAAATCGCTGCATGGGCTCAGGAACCCTTCCAAAAGCCATTGTCTGTGAGCACAGTACATCGCTGTATCCACAAATGCAAGTTAATTAAAACACTACCATGCAAAGAAGAAACCATGTATAAACAAGATCCAGAACCCATGCCGCCTTCTCTGGGCCTGAGCTCATGTAAGATGAACTGATGCGAAGTGCAAAACTGTCGTGTTGTCTGATTAACCGAAATTTGAGATTATTTGTGGGAATCATGGGCGCCCATGTCCTCCAGACTAAAGAGGAGAGGGACCATCCAGCTTGTTATCAGCACACAATTCAAAAGCCAACAACTGTGATGGTATGGGGGTGCATTAGTGCACATGGCATGGGTGACTTGCACATCTGTGAAGTCACCATTAATGCTGAACAGTATATTCAGGTTTTGGAGCAACATATGCTGCCATCCAGACAATGTCTTTTTCAGGGAAGGCCTTGCTAATTTCAGCAAGACAATACCAAACCACATTCTGCATGTATTACAACAGCATGGCTCCATAGTAAAAGAGTCCGGGTGCTAAACTGGCCTGTTTGCAATCCAGATATGTCACCCATTGAAAACTATTGGCACATTATGAAATGAAAAATATGACAAAGGTGATCCCGAACTGTTGAGCAGCTGAAATCCTATATCAAGAATACATTTCATTTTCATAACTACAACAGTTGGTTTCCTCCCAGATGCTTACAGAGTATAACTAAAAGAGGTGACACAAACATGCTCATCCCAACTTTTTAGAAAAATGTTGCGGCTAATCAAGTTCAAAATGGCCATGTATTTTTCCAAAAAACAATAAGATTTCTCAGTTTCAACATTTGATATGTTTCATTGTACCGTTTTCAATTACATTTAGTGATAAATGATTTCCACATCAATGCATTCTGTTTTTATTTGCATTATATACTGTCTTAACTGTTTTGGAAATGGGGTTGTATAAACCAGGTGGTTTGAATACTGAATGCTGATTGGCTAGCAGCCATGGTATATGAGACTTAAATATACCATGACATTCAGCCAATCGGCACAAAGGCTTCAAACTACCTAGTTTATAAGATAACATAAATTATGCATTTGAGAAATTGATAAACATTAATAATGCTAATTTGGTTTAATTCATTCATCCTTGTTCACTACAATATGGCAGTCCTTTCTCTATGGGGAAGTTTTATTTTCTGCTCATAGAATACTGGCTAAAAACAAGGTAGTGGGTCTCTTTTCACAACATCTATGAGTGTTAAACCAGGATGCACAACTTCACCTCTGTTTTGGCTGTGGGGGCTTCCATGCAGTGAGGGCCTAAAACAAACCCAGCGCCCATGGACAGCTTATTTATGACTGTATGAGAGTAAGCGTCTTGGATCTTGCTCATTTCAACATCTGCAGTACTGCTTTGACTATGAATCCAACATAGAACAGATGGCTTCACTGAACTGTAGCACAAGTGAAATTAAATTCTTCCAAATCCTGTAATCTGATTATTTCACGGCTGGAATAGCCGAATCATATGTGAAAAAGAGCACTGATTGTGTGAGAATCGAGTATGTGAGTTTGATATTATCAAATTACTTTGGACCTTTTCAGAATGACCTAAAATTACATCCTACCCACGTAGGCCCTATTTGAAAGTAGCATATTGAAATGTGATACATATTAGAGGTAATTTTATGGTGTATAAAGTTACAGAAAGAATGTTAAAGGGACAGTGAAAGCAACATTGTCAAATATAAGACCAGGGACAAATATTTAGATATACCAGACAGACAAATTATAACTGCTTTGCTTTTAAATTATACTTTTAATATTGGCTTTATTTCCTGCCAAGCTACACCCTTTCGGTTTCAGTTTTTTTTATGTGACTTAGATTTCACATTTTAGAAAAGGCTCTTATCCAGAGGGACTTCCAGTAAGTGAATACATTTTAAGGGTGCCAGGTGAAACAACCCCACAGTTTAGTAGTGAGTGCATTCAAATCAGAGAGTTATTGTCAAATAAGATGTTGACTGGATCTCTCTCCTCCCTGACTACAGACAGACGGTGTGGATAGACAGACACAGACAGACAGTGTGGACAGAAACAGACGGACAGACAGAAATGGACAGTGTGGACAGAAACAGACGGACAGACGGTGTGGTCAGAGTGATTCAGTCCTGATCCTCTGGAGGATAGCTCATCATCACCCACTCACCTGTAAATTATTTAAATACAGACCAGCAGATGGGAGGTGAAAAGGGGAGGAGAGACTGGGAGAGGAGAAAGTGGGGGAGACAGAAAAAGAAAAAGAGAGAACAGATGAGTGAGTGAGGGAGACAGAGACAGAGAGCGTGGGGAGCACAGAAGAGAGCTTTCAGAAAACCCTTAGTCTTCAGAATGTCCTCTGAACTCCTTGTACTCTCTATTTGCCCGACTGACTGGTGGTCTGTGGATTTCTGATGGTCTGTGGATGACTGATGGTCTGTTGTGGATGGATGGTCTGTGGTTGACGTGTGGTCTGTGCTTTACTGATGGTCTGTGGATGACTGATGGTCTGTGGTTGACGTGTGGTCTGTGCTTTACTGATGGTCTGTGGATGACTGATGGTCTGTTATGGATGGATGGTCTGTGGTTGACGTGTGGTCTGTGCTTTACTGATGGTCTGTGGATGACTGATGGTCTGTTATGGATGGATGGTCTGTGGTTGACGTGTGGTCTGTGCTTTACTGATGGTCTGTGGATGACTGATGGTCTGTGGTTGACGTGTGGTCTGTGCTTTACTGATGGTCTGTGGATGACTGATGGTCTGTTATGGATGGATGGTCTGTGGTTGACGTGTGGTCTGTGCTTTACTGATGGTCTGTGGATGACTGATGGTCTGTGGTTGACGTGTGGTCTGTGCTTTACTGATGGTCTGTGGATGACTGATGGTCTGTTATGGATGGATGGTCTGTGGTTGACGTGTGGTCTGTGCTTTACTGATGGCCTGTGGTTGACTTTTGGTCTGTGGTTGATTTATTGTCTGTGGTTGTGTTGAAATATGTTATTATACTGTAATTCCCCTCAAGCTCCATGTTTGCTGCTCTCTCTACATGTCCTGTCTGTCTCCTAAAACTGGTTCCAGACAGAGTTGATGTAAAAGGGTGTGTGCGTGCGCGCACTTAGCATTTTAGAAAAATGACACAACAGTGATCTACATGAAAGGTATTATGTCAACGTGATCAGATGTCAGATTAGGATTATGGAGACAGTGAATTTATTAGAAAGGCGTTCATTTCTTTGAGGACCTAAATCCTGATGAGATTATTAGCCGAATGGCCCAATGCTGCCTTCTGCCCGTCTTTCTGCCTGCCCGTCTTTCTGTCTGCCTTTCTTATCCCCTGCCCATCTGTCTGCTGGTCTGTCTCCCCGCCCATCTTTCTGTCTGCCTGTCTTTCTCTCTGCCCATGTGTCTGCCCGTCTTTGTCTGTCCGTCTCCCCATCCATCTTTCTGTCTGCCGGTCCTAGTGCCCTTCAAGTGGTTTGACTGCACTTTGTAGTCACCTTAAACGCTCTGTAGTACCTGATCTGGGAGCAGAACGAGAGGTTGTAGAGATGAAAGGCAAGGAGAGATTTTCTGAATGCATTAATCCTCCAAACTCTCAACTCCTATTATTATCAAAACGGGCAGTGCTGTTGACACTGTGTGTGTGTGTGTGTGTGTGTGTGTGTAGAGGAGGTGCAGCGATTTGTCAGACCAGATCATAAATGTTTTACGAGACATCTCTTTCATCTTACCGAAAAGTGTTTTCACTGTGCAGCCCTTCTGGACACACACACACACAGACCTCTGCTGTGAGCTACAGAAACACAAACTGACTTGGAAATCTGTGTGCAAAAACACAAACACACACAATACTATTAGGAGCGGAGACAAACACCTAGAATGCCCCAAACTGCTGGAAGGGAATTCCACGGAGTCAGCTGTTATTTTTGGGATAAAACATCTTTCTATGAACTCACTACTGTACACATCATAAAGAGAAGAATGTGTAACACTGTTAGGCTACTTCCTGATTTCACTGAATGGTTACAAACGTGTTCCTTCGCACTTATTACCAAGGGGCCGGGGAGAGTTGAAGATCTCCATGTGTCCTCCGAGACATGTCGCACCAACCCAAATGTCTTGGTTTCCCATGCTCGTCCAATCAGGAAGTTAGCCGTGTCGGTGAGGTTATGCTCACTCGGGTAACAATTTCCGTTGTTAGGTCGCAGGCGCCTAACGGTGTCGCTGGGTTGTGGCGAGTCACGGTAATCGCGCAGGTGATGTTGGCCAACGTTCAACACCCCTCAGGACTCCCAAGCCACACGCCAGCTCGTGGCACAATCAAGACTGTGGCGTAGCCCTCCGCACTGTCACGTGGTGTTTGAAGGAGCTGCGCCACCCATGAGCCTCCATCTTATTGTATTCAATAGTTATTATATTTATGTTTGTCATTTTAGTCGAATAATGAGTCAGACAAACGGCACGCCATCCAGGAACCACCGTGAACAGATTACAGATGCAGACGTGGGTTAAACTGATCATATGTGTATCGTCCCCATTGCTCAGATGCTACATGCTTTTCGTCCTAATGGTACTTCCCATGAAATTTCAGAGTTCGAAGTTCAATGTGTTATTGGTTGCACACGTGTAATAGCAGATGTTGCCACAGATGCCACGAGATGCTTGGTACAGATTGGAGGACTCCTGGGTAGTCGTCAAGGAAAGGTGTGTGTGTGTGTGTGTGTGTGTGTGTGCGCGTGCGCGCGTGCGCGCGTGCGCGGGTCCGTCCGTCCGTCCGTCCGTCCATCCGTAATGAAAGTAGCTGCCTTTTTTTACAGGGTGTCTGTTACATTTATCAGTGTAGCACGGTCCTGTATTTCATGCATACTGTTGGGATTTCTTGGTTTGTTTTTAAAATGCTTGCACTTACTGTGAGTCACTCTGGATAAGAGAATTCGCTAAATGACTAGAATGTAAACATGTTTTCCTAGTTTGCATACATTTTTGTATTGTATTAAATGTGGTTACTGGTAAAATGGAAGTTGGTGTATTACAGGACATGGTGTGGTAACTGTTAGGATGTAAGGTGGTGTATTACAGGACATGGTGTGGTAACTGTTAGGATGGAAGGTGGTGTATTACAGGACATGGTGTGGTAACTGTTAGGATGGAAGGTGGTGTATTACAGGACATGGTGTGGTAACTGTTAGGATGGAAGGTGGTGTATTACAGGACATGGTGTGGTAACTGTTAGGATGGAAGGTGGTGTATTACAGGACATGGTGTGGTAACTGTTAGGATGGAAGGTGGTGTATTGACTAGGACAGTCCCACTGAGGATATGGGAGAAAGAAATGAGTCTGTCAGGCTGTCTGTTTAATCTTGAGAGGGAGAGTGGATTCTGGCAGGCAGGAGGAAACCCGATGGTCTTTATATCTGACTGTTAGGAAATAACTCACCTGTTTCAGCTATTTTGTCCTTTATAACATTGATGTCCAATGACGGCTCCCTGAGGCTTGGTGGATCCAACCTTTGCCCCAAAGTCCCTTGTCTAATGATGTCCATCTCGTAAAAAAAAAGTGAATGTCGTCTGAATTAGCATTAACTTGCTTGTACCTACATCACTGATGACAGTGTCTGTATTCCAGGAAGGAATGTTTCAGAGATGGGTTTAAGGGTACTTTTTAAATGAATGTCTCTCTAATGGTGCCTGAATTATAGAGAACAGAAATGCTTCCCAAATGGCAGCCACTTTCCTATTTAGTGCTACAAAACCAGAGCACTATATTCGGAATAGGGCGCGTTTTGGTGTTGCTTGCCTAGTTAATGCGTCTTTGTAGTCCCGATCAGTAAGCGTGGCTTTAACATTCAACGTTATAATCCCATCTAGGCCATATATTTACTATATAATACCTGCTTTACCAGTGATCGAGAAGTGTTTAAAAATGTTTTGTTTAGGCGCCAGTGGTCTGATGTTAGTCTGAACAGTTGACTGTCCGAATATAACGCAGTTGATTTGTGAACACCGAGTTGTTAACTGGATCATTATAACCGTGTTTTATGACCGCTGACCAGCAGGACCCCCTTTGATCGCCTGTTGGTTGTGGGGTGTGTGCGCGCGTACGTTTGTGCGTGTCCGTGCGGTGCACTCTGTAACTTGATAGACCTAGTATGCAGCCCAGCATGCTGCTTGGGTGTTTTTTTATTTATTTTTTTTCTTCCATTTGCGAGAGCCACTGATCTGATGAGGTGCTATAATGGCTGGGTTGCCTGGTGGGGCCAGTTACATTAACACCTGCTCCCGCCTGGGTGGAATACTCATGGATCTGGCATCCCAGGGGGACGGTCACGGGATGAGCCCATGATGCAACAGCAGAAGGCAGCAACAGGAACTCTCTCTTAGTAATCAGCTCAAGTGTGTTTTGATTACTGTTACTTTAAGTATTTACACAATAACTAGGCATGAATAGAATGGCCATGGATATTGTTATGGGGGTTATGTCGGCTTGTTAGTCTAAATGTTGTATTATAATAATATTCATAATATTTATGTCATCTCTTATATTTCCCATTTAGCAGATGCTTATACCCAAAGTAATTTCAATCACTTGTCCGAACAGTTTATGGACAGTTGTTCCCGGGTTTCGAACCCTCAATCCTGCAATTGCAAAAGCCCCCCCACCCCCCCGGTCTCCATCTCCTAAGCTCATCGCTTCCTCTTCTGCTCCAGGGAACAGCCGATCTTCACCACACGGGCCCATGTCTTCCAGATCGACCCGACCACCAAGAAGAACTGGGTCCCGGCCAGCAAGCAGGCGGTCACCGTGTCGTACTTCTACGACTCGACGCGCAACAGCTACCGCATCATCAGCGTGGATGGCTCCAAGGTAGGGGTGAGTGGGTGGGTGAGTGGGTGAGTGGGTGGGTGAGTGGGTGAGTGGGTGGGTAAGTGGGTGAGTGGGTGAGTGGGTGAGTGGGTGTGGGCGCAGACTTGCCTTTGACGGGGAACAGGACTGTACGGTTGTCTCCATCCTGTCCAACCAAATGATATCCCTGTGCAACTGGGGCTGTGCGTCCGTGCGAAACCAAACCAAGCAGAGTGTGTCTGGGGAGGACATGGGTGGGCAGAAACCGGTGTTCCTCAGTCTGCTGTGACGCCTGTGTGATCCAGTGGGACGTCAGTGAGAGGTCTGGGGCGATGGGGGCGGACTACCAGGTGAACCAACCAACAAAGGGCGCCTCCTGGAGTTTGAGTTGGATTAAAGGTGCTGCTACTGGCAGACAGCATAATGGGACAGGATACACACTATATGTTGATGGGTATTACACACGACAATGGGATATGAACATGAGTACGCCCTGAAATATTGATTTACAGTTGATCTACTTACCCTCAGTGTGTTTTGTCCAGATCATGTATATCTAGCAGTGTTGAGGGCACTGACTCTGCCGGCCTGCCCTCAAGCGACTGACCCAGGCCCAGACCAAGTGTCTCTCCCTCTGTTTCTGTCTGTCTCTCCATCTGTCTCTGTGACGTACAGTGCTTCTGTCAGCCCCCCCCACCCCCCAACCCTGGCCCTGCCTACAGCTTCTAAATTAAGATCAGTGCAAAGTTTGCTCCTACTGCCTCTCAGAAACACCACGAAGATAAAGCAGAGATCCACCACACAACACTATAGCGCTGCGTGCGTATTTGCGTGTGTGCGTGTATATAAAGCGTCTGTCCGTCTCCCTTGTTGCCACTGAAAACGGTCTCCATGGAGATTAGAGTCTTTAGTGGTGTGTATGTGACTGTGTTGGCTGTCAGATCTGTGTCTTTTGGACAAACCAGACACACAGGGTAGACACAAACCTATTTCCTCTCCCTCATGTAATCAGTAGAACTGCGGATGGAAAGAACTGAACTCTCCTGGGATGACCAATACTCTTAAATGGATGCTAATGTTTCTTAGAAAGAACAGACATCGTTTGTGGTTAATGTCAGATTTCTTGTCAGGATCCCCTGACAGGTCTTCCTCAGTTATGGTTGAATGACACCCTATTTTCTCCATTGTGCCCTACTTTTGAGGAGCTTGGTGCACTTTAAAGCAAATAGGGAGTGATTTGGTGCTTGACGCGTTGTAGCCTGTGGAACTCACCAAGGCCTTCTGAACAACAGAATGAATGTAATCACATGAATGCTAGCCCAGTGCCTAGCGGTTTTTACATACAGTATTCTGGTCAAAACGAATAGTAGTTATGAGATTTTCTTTTAAAGCCAGACAGCGAGATCGCTTTTTAATTTCATTATTCCACCATCTGTGGCCTGAGCTAGGGGATGGGTTGGGCTGTCGTTTGGCACACAGAGCTATCGGAGTCGGCACTTAACGGCTTCTACAGACTGTTAACCGGGTCCCCGGGTCCTCTGTGCTTCCACAGGCCATTCTAGTCTCTCCACAGACATACGGTTTCTCCCGTCCCGTTGAGCGGGGCCTCGACGTGCGCTCTGCACTCCCTCGCTAGTTCTGGAAGTCTGCCTGCTCTAATCCCGCTGTCTGGCTGGCCAGCTGACCGACTAACGGACTGACTGGCTGGCTGGCTGACTGGCTGTTCCTTCTCTGGCACTGAGAGGGCCGCGGGGGTTCAGTGTGCTTTAGTGCTGTAGGCAGCTATTCACCGGCTCCGACCTGTCATTGGTCATCCCTGGAGGAAAGCTATTCTCTGCTGAAGTCTTTTAGTATGACATGACATATTGTTGTATCAGCATATCTCTCTCTCTCTCTCTCTCTCTCTCTCCCTTTCTTTCCCCTTATCGTTCTCTCTCTCTCTCTCTCTCCCTTTCTTTCCCCTTATCGTTCTCTCTCTCTCTCTCCCCTTATCGTTCTCTCTCTCGCGCGACATGAATAATAGGCCTTGGCAAGAGATTCACCTTTTTTATGGTGGGATGTCAGTACCCAGGGATTGTTATTCAATTAAAAATACTTTAATTTCCTGGGAGGAAACTTCATGGATGGTGAAGTGTATGTGCAAAACAGAGGTCTCTGACACTGTAAGCCTTTTGGTTAGGTTTTCATTGCAAATGAGAATGATTCTCAATCGGCTTACCTGGTTAAATAAAGGTGAAACAATAAATTAATCAAACAGAATGCAAAAACATGTAGGCTACATTATAAAGGAAGAGCGAGAAATAAGCATTCTATAATATCATAGGTAAACAGCAGGTACACTTCAACATCCAATATACTTCAATATTTAAGTGTAGAACTCTATATCTTGGGTAGGGGACTACATGCGTGCGTGCGTGTGTGCGTGCGCGCGTGTGTGATGTCGAAGGCTATTTGTTGTCCTTTCATCCGCAATCGTTTTTTCTAAATGTCACTGAGAGGTTTCTGGCTCACTCCGAGGTCCTTCCCACTGATTGTTATTCTTCTGAACCACCAAACCACCCCACAATATTAAAGGCTAAGTTGGATTCTCTAAAACATAAAAAAAAAAAAAAAAATACATTACAGATGATTGTTAGTGTACATTAAACGTCCTCAATATCCGCAGAGAGAACAGGCATTGCGGCCATTTTGAGTAAATGCAGAATTTCTTTACGAGGAGAGCTTGTTTTCAGGGACGGTTGCTGTGTCTCTTCCTGCGTTGTCTCAAGGATCTGCCCACTTCTGTCATGGTAGGCTGGTCGCTTCCGATTGCGTTGAGGTCCATGTAGTTCTACTTACACATTGATGTCCCTTTAGTTTGCGAGTGCCGTAGTTTCCAAACGGCAATATTATTGGGTTGATTCTTAATCATCCATGATTCTTCTCTGTCGAAATTGGCTGCCAAAGTAGTCGCTGGTTGGATGTGGATCATAACAAGCAAAAGTCAATGATCAGTGTCAAAAACCCAAATTGAAATCCACTTAGGAAGCAAACGTCACAGTGTGCCTGCACTAGTGGAGCTGCAGCAGAGAGGACGAGGCGAAGCGAGAGCTGGTTCTGCGCCTGGGAGCAGGGAACGTGAGGAGATGTCTGACAGATTCAGATCAGAGGAAAAGGAAGATTGATGTCCCTTTAGTTTGTGTCTACGGTAGATTCCAACAGACCATATAATTGGGTTGAACCATCACTACCCCATCACTACCCCATCATTACCCCATCACTACCCCATCATTATCACTACCCCATTACTACCCAATCATTATCACTACCCCATCATTATCACTACCCCATTACTACCCAATCATTATCACTACCCCATCATTACCCCATCACTACCCCATCATTATCACTACCCCATCATTATCACTACCCCATTACTACCCCATCATTATCACTACCCCATCATTATCACTACCCCATTACTACCCAATCATCATCACTACCCCATCATTATCACTACCCCATCATTATCACTACCCCATCATTACCACTACCCCATCATTACCCCATCACTACCCCATCACTACCCCTACCCCCATCACTACCCCTACCCCCATCACTACCCCTACCCCATCATTATCACTACCCCTTCATTATCACTACCCCATCATTACCCCTCATTACCCCATCACTACCCCTACCCCCATCACTACCCCTACCCCCATCACTACCCCTACCCCCATCATTACCCCTCATTACCCCATCACTACCCCTACCCCCATCACTACCCCTACCCCCATCACTACCCCTCATTCACTTGCCCCCAACTTCCTCCAGCCGTACCATACAGCTGCCCCTGTCACTTTCAATATTTACTACTAGAACTGTGGTCACCAGAGCTTGCTGTGGGCTAGACTGAACTGGCACACAGTATCTTCCATTTTCTCCTCTGCTTTCCGCCTCCTCTCAGCTCTTTGTCCTCTTCCTCCTCCCCCTCATCATCCTCCTCTCCTTTCTGGATGTCTTCATATGGAGAAGATGAGTGGGGCTTGAGTCATCACCACTCTAATGCTTGTGTGGAGTGGCAACCTGACACACACCCACACACACTACACAGGCCCAGACCCATACACACCACACAGGCCCAGACACACCCACACACACTACACAGGCCCAGACCCACACACACAAACACACACAAGCCCAGACACAGGCCAAACATCATAGTTTTTTTCTCTTTTTCTCTGTCTGCCAGTGAGTGATTTGAGGAGGAGTCACGCCCCTGAGGTAGTTAGTACTTCAGTAGGGCAGGAAGGCGTGGCCAGGAAGGTGTTGCTGTTGTCATTCCGATCACCAGGGCAGTTGTCTTTGTCGGCCTGCTTCATCCACCGTCCCGCCAGCGTCCAGGGTACTGCAGTGGTGTCAGACAGAGCAACACCAACACACACACACACACACACACACACATCGACCTCCTCCAGGTGCAGCTACTGAGATCAATAAGTTGTTTAGAGATCTCAGTGTGTGTGTGTGTGTGTGTGTGTGTGTGTGTGGTGTAAAGTGGATTGTTTTCTCCTGTGCTGTTTAACCTATTATAGACTACATGACTGGCAGAGAGAGATCTCTTTATTTCCCCTCTTTCTCATTCTTCTGTTAATCTTTATTTTTCTTCCCTTCTCTATCTCTCTTCCTTCTTTCAATCTCTTTCTTCCTCTCTTTTTTCTATTCATTCTTTCCATCTCTCTCTGCATCTCCTTCTTTCTTGGGTGGGTTGTGCATAGGGGATTGAGAGTTGGGGGAGTTGTGCAACACTCAAAAAATACAACATGCACATTTCCAATCCACTTCTAGAAAATGTCAGAGAATAATTTTCCTTCAGTAGTGTCAAGCCCTAGCAACAGTCAGTCACCTCCAGATAATCTTGACAACCACCTGAGTAATGTCTCTAAAACACGTCTGTAATGGTTATTGTCTAACCCTGCCTCTTTTCCCTTTCTGGCATTTCACAGAGCATTTTATTGTAAATAGAGAGGCCTGATGTTTCTCATTCAGAACGTGTTCCAGGCACCATTAGAGGCGTGAGGGTTTCAGAGCTCTGGTGAGACGTGTTCCCTCCTCACTGTGGGGAGAAGGATGAGGGACGGAGCGGTTGAGGATGAGGTCAATACCGTAATATTCTTTCCATGACGGAAATAAATGAAAATACAAAGTAGACTAAACCCTTTGTCTTTTTATAGACAGATTGATGTTAACCACTCCGTATTGTCCTGGCTCTGCTGAAGAAGACAGGATGGTGTGGGAGAGGAGAGCGGGAGAAGGACATTTAGAGAGATTGGGAATGAAGTAAGAGGAGTGTGTGTTTGAGAGATTAAGAGACCATGAGACAGAGAAGGGGAGAGAGAGACAGGAGAAGAGATAAGACAATAGATGAGGAGTAAGGAAGGAAACTTGGTGGAGAGAAATGGGGGAATATGTGGGTTGATGAGGGGATAAGGGACTGAGACGAGGGAGGAGAGACTTTGGCAGTTATTCCTAGACTTCGTCCTAATTCTGGAGGCAGAGTCATGTTGCTATGAGACAAGGGATGCATAGTAATTAAAATGTCTTGTGTTGTCTCTTAATTGTTGGGATAATTTTCCTGTGATACTCCCTAGAGATAGTGTGTGCGTATGTGAGTGTAAGATGGCTCTTCTTCAAAGTTCATGCATAAGGTGCTGCTTTGACTCATACACACGCTCATTCATAGACACCCACGGGTCATTTTCCTTACCAGTAGATTATTCAAATCTATTTTAATAAAGTTTATTACCATTGCAGAGTTTATTCAGACACACTTCTCTCCAGAAACACTGGCTCTCTCCGTCTCAGATCACTTCCCATGTAGCATTCTGTTTCCTCTGCCCCTCCAACTGGACCTCGAAGCCAGTTCCATCACAACCTTTAGTCAGGGATGGATTTAGACCTGAGACCCCAGGTTGGTGCAATTAATGATGAGGTAGAACATAAAACCAGCAGGCTCCAGACCTCATAGGGCAAAAGTTGAATACCCCAGACCGATGTAGTCTGCTACTTGCCTGATCAGAGCCCACTGGTTCCAAGCAGTTTACAGTGTAAACTGGTCAGAAGTTGAGATGCGGGTGAGGCATAAGATCCCGTCCTGTGAGAGGTTAACCGGTGATGGCCAGCTCCTCATTAAGGTCCTGCTTCGCCATAGCAACTCCCAGCAGACCCGGGAGAGTGCGATGTCAAGATATGTGTCTTCCGAAGCCCCAACCACCGCAAGGAGTCGCCAGAACATGTCAAAGGACGGCAAGCCAATTTCGATCACTAACTCCCCAACCCTGGGCTAGTGTAGGGCCATTCCACTGGCCTCCGTGGGACCCCTAGGCTAATCTTGGGCTAATCCAAGAGCTGGGGGATCAAACCCTGTTCTCATGATGACAAGATCTTTACTTTACAGCTGTGGCATTTAGGGAAACCCAAAACAAAATATATGTTGAAGTAGGCAATGATCTGAAACCTAAAAAAAACATTACATTGGCACCAGGATGCCTACATCTAACAACAAACTGGCTAGGTTTGCCCTGCACACAGCAATGGTATACTGCTGTAGTTTCAGTTGTCCATGGGACTTCATACAGCTTAACATCTGATCTGGATTCTGCCTAAAGACTCAGGACACAGCCAGACAAGGACTGGCTACACCTTAGAGTCTGTCTCCTCTCTATGTATCTTCCTAGGTTTTGATTGTACTAGGGTGTTTTTCTAGCACCTTTGCATCAATTCCAGTTATTGCTTGCTCTTTGGTGTTTCAGGCTGGGTGCAAAAGCACTTTGTGACAACTGCAGATATAAAAAGGCATTATAAAATAAATGTGATTCATTTCAAAGGCAGGTTGCTTAGTATTGAAACCTGAAAATGCTTTATTCATACTCTTAGAGGAGGCGCTCTTACAATAATGTGATCTGTAAGTGTTGGGTGCTTTCCACCTGACTACGACGCCATTTCATTATAATAGCTGCTCCTTTTACATTATATAAAAACATGATATTTAATGAAAATTGGCATTTATACTTAAAAGACCATCAGGTTTTGAGCACCATGTTTTGGCTTAAGGCTACCTTTCCATTCATATTTTCTTTTTCTGTGATTTTTCTGGAAAAGGGATGTTGAATTGCAGTCTTTCCACAAACCAAGCCAAATTGTTTTGTTTTTGAGAAACCAGAGGTCTATTTATCATAAATAGTATCATTTTAATCTTTAATGTTTCTTCTGCCAACAGGTCTTTGCCTCTATATTATAGGTGGCATACTAGCATAACAAAACAAATGCTGGTTTAAACGCCGGCTTGTTGCTCTACAAGAGCAAAAATCTGTTTTTAATTACTTATTGAAGTATCCATAGGATTTCCATGGATCATCATAAGTACTGGTAGGGGGTTTCAGAAAATTATTATCTTCAATGATTGTGACAGTCTGACATTGTAAAATGTGACTCAAAGTCAAAGAAAAGTGGATCAAAGACTTCTGAAAGTCCTATGACTCAGCCACAAAGACTGAACACTAAAGCCACGTCTTTCTTGTGCATTGTGATTGTAGCTTAAGTGTTGCAGAGTAATTCATCGCTGTATATATATTTAGCGATGAATTATTTATATAATCCTGGTTTAGGGGGTGGGGGGCATTAACCCTCTTGCTCTAGTCATAGCACCAGGCCACTGAAACTGCCAACATAAATACAGTATCCGACCCACGTGGCTAGTTGTCAAGCGTCCAGGTTGGAAGATGGTCAAATGGCAGAGTTGGCACCGTTGATGTTTTCCCATGTTTGAAACAGTGCTTTTCACTAATGATAGCAAACATGTGGACAGATCAGACCTAGGTGGTGTTTACTTGTGTGGGTTTTGCGGTTGATTTTCTCAGCTACAGTTCGCTGGTCTGTCTATAGGTCTTATTCAACAAGATGTAACTAAAAGGGCTGTGTGTAAGATCTTTACCGCACAACTAGCAAACATGCAAGTACAAATGATCATAAGACATCTGCAGTTAATGTGGTAAAGTTAATGTTTCAATTATTGTTTTCTACGACATTGTTCAGTTTCTTTGATACTCCCCTTTTAAACTTTCGTGCCGCTTCATCTATGTTTGAATTTACTTTTAGTTTACAGTAATTGTCTAAATTACAGTAATTGCTTAAACACTAATACCATGCACTAGTCCATACCTTCCGGTGTCGGTAAAGCTGACAAGTTGTGTTATTGTTAAAATTCAGTGTCGTACACAGTTCTCCTTTAGGTTTTTCTTTAAGCTAGCTGCTTGTAAATTACTTTAACATAACAGAATGGATCGTGACGTGTGTTGTGTCTAATTAATCAGAAAATCTTACTTTGCATTTGCATAATGTCGGCATTGCTAGATGCTTTAGTTGCGTGTTGCTGTGACTCGTAAATCCCGATAACCACAGCTTTTCACATGAATATCTTTTCAGAAAATTTTAAAACGGGAGTGGCAAATGCTGAATTGGATAGAGCAGTGGTTCTCTTTGCGTAGAAACTGGCAGAAACTGTGAAATATTGGTATTGATGCAAATTTTTTATTTATTTAAGCATAGTGATCATATGAAGCAATTTTTTTTTATCACATAGTTGTTTGGCTCCTTTTTAAATTGTAATGATAACAGAAATCACCCAAATGGCCCTGATCAAAAGTTTACATACCCTTGAATGTTTGGCCTTGTTACAGACACACACAGGTGAAAATGGCAATTAAAGGTGAATTTCCCACACCTGTGGCTTTTTAAATTGCAATTAGTGTCTGTGTATAAATTGTCAATGAGTTTGTTAGCTCTTATGTGGATGCACTGAGCAGGCTAGATTCTGAGCCATGGGAAGCAGAAAATAACTGGGATCTCTTGATACCAAGCCAAGGTAGACCAAGAAAGATTTCAGCCAAAACTGCCAGAAGAATTGTTCGGGATACAAAGAAAAACCCACAGGTAACCTCAGGAGAAATCCCGGCTGCTCTGGATAAAGACTGTGTGGTTGTTTCAAGAAGCACAATACAATGATACTTGAACAAAAATGAGCTGCATGGTTGAGTTGCCAGAAAGAAATCTGTACTGCACCAGTGCCACAAAAAAGCCTGGTTACAATATGCCCAACAACACCTTGACACGCCTCACAGCTTCTGGCACACTGTAATTTGGAGTCACGAGACCAAAATAGAGCTTTATGGTCACAACCGTAAGTGCTATGTTTGGAGAGGGGTCAACAAGGCCTATAGTGAACAGAATACCATCCCCACTGTGAAGCATGGTGGTGGCTCACTGATGTTTTGGGGGTGTGTGAGCTTTAAAGGCACAGAGAATCTTGTGAAAATGTATGGCAAGATGAATGCAGCATGTAATCAGAAAATACTGACAGACAATTTGCATTCTTCTGCATGGGAAAAGCTGGACATGGGATGCTCTTGGACTTTCCAGCACGACAATGACCCTAAGCACAAGCCAAGTTGAGCCACAGTGGTGACAGCAGGTTCTGGAGTGGCCATCACAGTCTCCTGACCTTAATATCATCGAGCCACTCTGGGGAGATCTCAAATGTGTGGTTCATGCAAGACAACAAAAGACTGCAGGACCTTTGTTGCCATGTTCTGTTTTATGATTGTGCAAATTCTGTTATAACCGACAGTTGAATGTAAATCCCTGCTCACTCATGTTTTCTTTACAAATGTCACATATATGACCAATTCTCCACGGGCATGCAAACTTTTGAGCACAACTGTAGTGCGGCTGAATCCGTTTGCATAACAACTCTGGCGAGTCCTTGACTGCTTGATGCAGCTGCACTAGTTCAGGCCTGAAATGTATGAGTTGGCAGGGGGTCCCCGGGAGAGTCACGGAGACCACCGGGTCACGCTTTAAGACAGAAATGGGTCCTTACGTACTCTGTTCTCCTCAGAGAGTAGGCTACGTATTGCTCCTGAGCTACTTCTCTTATTTTTCTCATTATAGGTCTTTTTGGTTTTATTCTCTGTGGAGCACAGCTGAGCACAAGTGAAATGTATTAGTTTTTTTGCCATATTGCCGTTAATTGTTTTGCAGTTCTTTGGTTTGTGTCGCTTTTTTAATTTGCCAGATTTAGCGAACCATTACTAACATACAGTATATAACCATACAGAACACAAAGAACTGTTAGCTCATGGCTATGTAAAATAGTCAGACAATTTGGCTAATGGCAGACAGAATAGTAGATAGAATAGGCCGGCCCCAGCCTCAACATGATCATTCTTCAATTAAACATAAAATGCTTGTTTGCTATAATAGAGCTCCAGCTTTTTCCACTGCACATTTTACTTCCCTTTCCAAAAAAGTTGAAAAGGAATGTTTTGAGTGAGGAACAGAAACATTCAATTTGCAGTGGTCTCTTAATTGTAAGAGTTGTAAATTTAATGTTGCAAATCGGTATTAGTGTACTAAATTATCAACTGCTGATTTAAAATAGCCCATAAAATAATAATAATCCCCAAAAAGTGCACCTTAAGTGGAAAGGACATGCTTTGGACTAATAGACTATAACTATAGCCTATAGTGCTTAGAATACTTGAGACTTGGACTTGCATGCTGTGACTTGAGACTTGACTCGAACTTGCATGCAGTGACTTGAGACTTGACTCGGACTTGCATGCTGTGACTTGATACTTGTCTTAATATAGGATTTATCAAAACCCCTTGGGCAGTAAAAGTGTAGGGGTTTCCAAGTTTCTCTCGTCTTGTCACTTGACGAAAAAGTCAGTTATCATCACCTAAATTGATAGTTATTGTATCAATATCATTCATGAATGAAAGAAAAACAAATGTTTTTGTGCCATGAAATGAAATAGCTTTGGCAGTGTATAGTTAATCTTCAGTCTCGCTAGCAATTGCTCAATTCTTATGACTATTCCAAATAGTAAGTTAGCAGATACTGGTAAGCCTATTACTGGCTAATAAGATGTTAAAACGGCCAGTGGCAAAAGCCATACAGTTCATAGATGCTATTTGTGGTGGGCGTGATGTTTATGCATGACAAATTGGCAATTGTATAGCTTTGTAGCATTTCATGTGGGAGATCCGGGTTTGAATCCAGTGAGGGGAACAACATTTATCACTTTTAATTGCTGGCTGGAAGAACAAGGCTTGTTTTTTTTTCTGGTTTAATTATTTCAAAATACGATGCAAAATCCAACAACATGCTGCTCTGACAATGAAACACAAATCCAGCAACTCATTTGTGCAGATCTTGACTATATGGGGTGGATTCCTGCCTGTACTGACATGTCATTTCCTGCCTGCCCACAGGTGATCATCAACAGCACCATCACCCCGAACATGACCTTCACCAAGACCTCCCAGAAGTTTGGCCAGTGGGCTGACAGCAGAGCCAACACTGTGTTTGGACTCGGGTTCGCATCCGAGCAGCAGCTGGCCAAGGTATTGTCGTTTTTTTTGGTTTGTTGATTTATTAATGAATGGGGTGGATATGAAACGAATACAGCGCCGTTCCCTCAGTGGTGCCTCAGACAACATGCGTCTGGGTGTTTCAGTCCGATGTGCTGGCTGTTTTCATCATTCAGGAAATCTCTTGAGTGTATGCTTCACACCTCATGGGATACTATTCTGTATTTTCGACTGAATAAATTGTCTGTCGGTCGGTCCTCGATCTGACCTGGTCAGAGTAACTTTACAACATGGCCTGCTTCCAAATGGCACCCTACTCCCTTAACATGGTGCACTATTTATTGAAGATGACTGTGTTTCTCTGTGATATTCGAGAGGGTCTCCATTGTGTGTGCAGGCATGGGCTGAGGGATAATTTGCACTTAAGGTTTTTATTATTTTTATTTATTTTATTATTTAGGACATGTTCAGGCTGCGAAGGGTCAGTCCCTGCTTGTCAGCAGAGACGATTTTACGTTTTGATTTTGTTTTACTAAACATCTTTTCTTTTCACTCTTATTTCAGTTTGCTGAGAAGTTCCAGGAAGTGAAGGAAGCAGCTAAGTTAGCCAGGGACAAGTCTCAGGAGAAGATGGAGACGTCGAGTAACCATTCCCAGGTAATATAGATGCACATTTTCTGATTTCAGTTATAAAAAAAAAAAAAGGATTACAATATTTATGTACCTCATCACTGCAGAATACAAATAGCACCACCTTTTCCATGCAGGGAATCCTGCCCCCTCAAGACACACACAGACAGGTATTAGTGACTAGGTTTAGTCTTGGTACTTGGGTTGGTGGGGTCTAAGGTGACAGGGAGTCACTTATCAAATGCCAGGCGCCACTGCCATATAATCTACACTGGCTAAGAATAGATGGAGAGAGGGAGAGATGGAGGGAGAGAGAGAGAGAATAACATGGCTGAGAGGGAAGGAAAACGGGAAAAGGGAGATAGGGAATGGAGGTGATGAGGAGAAATCGAGATATTGTTTTCTGAAATCTTGCTAGACCAGGAGGGGAGGGAGGGGCTGTAATGTGACTGGACAGACCGAGAGGGAGGGGCTGTAATGTGACTGGACAGACCGAGAGGGAGGGGCTGTAATGTGTCTGGACAGACCGAGAGGGAGGGGCTGTAATGTGACAGGCCAGAGCTGTTGAAGTCCTCAGGATGTGTTTGATTATCTCATCGACAGGCTTGGGAGGAGAGGATTCTGGTTCTGTCAGCTATGTGCCTGCATGTCAACGCCACAGTTAAGCCCCTGAACTCCCAGGACGTGTTGCTAGCACGCTGTAGGCAGTAATGACGAGGGTGGCATTCACTTAGAGCAAGCTAGACTGGTATTTTGAAAAGAAATGCAGCACAGCTTTATTGTTTTATTCGGCCAGAGAAAGTAGCTTCGTACTTCTCATAATACGATGAAATAGTCTTTTTCACATTGACTGAACACGTTTGATTAGGCTTTCAATTTGCATATCTAATTATTTCCTGAGTGCTCTGTTGGGCTGTGATGAAAATATCTTAATCATATCCACATTAATTACCTGGCTGCTTGTTATATCCTGGGAAAGTCTTGCCCCTTAGATCCTTATTTTGTAGGCTAAGAATGGGTTTAAAATTCTTATCATCAAATTACTCGTAACCCAGATTATTGGCGTCTTTGGTAAAGGCTGTATAATATAAAATGTAATAAGCTTCATTGTACAACCCCGTTACCAAGAAAGTTGTGACGATGCATAAAATGCTAATGAAAACAGAATGCAATGATTGGCAAATCATTTAATCCCTATATTTAATTGAAAATAGTACAAAGACAACATATCAAATGTTGAACCAGAGAAACGTTATTGTCTTTGGAAAAATATATACCCATTTCGAATTTGTATTCATGATTCACAAAAATTATTTCACATTGTGATTCGTCAGACCACAGGACCGTTATCCACTTCGCCTCACTACTTCTTAAATGGGCTTGGGCCCGGAGAAGGCGGCGCCGTTTCTGGATCTTGTTTATATCTGGTTTCTTCTTTGCATGGTAGTGTTGCAGCGACGTACTGTGTTCACAGACAATGTTTTTCTTAAGTGTCCATTCAGTGAATTCCACTACAGAATCGTTTCTGTTTTAATGCAGTGCCGCCTGATGCCCAAAGATCACTGCCATACAATATTGGTTTTTGGCTTTGTCCCTTGCATTCAGAGATTTCTCAGAATTCTCTGAATCTTTTAATGATTTTATGTACTGTAGATTATGAGATCCCCAAACTGTTTGCAATTTTACCTTGAGAAAGATTATTCTTAAATTGTTGCACTATTTGCCCGCATAGTCTTTCATAGAGGGGTGAACCCTTCCCCATCTTTACTTCTGAAAGACTCTTTTTATACCCAATCATGTCACTGACATGTTGCCAATTAACCTAATTAGCTGTGAGATGTTCCATCAGGTTTTTATTTTAGCATTACACAACTTTTTCCAGTCTTTTTTTAAACGTGTTGCCGGCATCAAATTCAAAGTGGGTATATATTTTTCAAGAAACAATAAAATTGTTGTCAGAAAAAAGTATTTAAGTAATTCACTAGGCAATGACAGGAGAGACCATGTCAAGATGTTATGCAGTCAAGTGACTTCATGTTTGTGAAGAAAGGAATTAAGCCCCCTGCGGCACCATTTGCTTTTGAAGACAACACAAATGGACAACTGACTTTGACTGCATGAAGTTCAAAGAAGGACATGGACAGAAAAACCAGGAGAAAGAAAGAAATTCAAAAATGTTGAGAAACTATTAGCCTTGTGCTACCACAACTGAATGGTCTCAGACAATGGGGGGAAATACAGTCAGAAGGGGAGAGAGAGAAGCTGGAGGAGCATTTTTTCCGTGGTAATCCATGTCTCTATCAGGATCAAAAAGCCAAGGGATTGAAGGGCAACTTTGCCTTGTTCACGTAAGCTTGCTACGAGGTTAGATTGTCAGAGACATGATGGGCATTCAGTCCATCCAATCAGCATGTTTATGGGGGGAAATGTATATTATTTTTATGTCAAGGCCCAGACAAACTCTCCAGCTAACCCTCCATGACCCAGTATTAGACCGAAGCCCGGTAATTGGGAAACTTTTTAGTTGACGTCATAAAACTCTTCGACAAAATAAGGAGTGGAGGATTTTAGAGGTGTTTTCTAGTCTCTCACTCAGCCAGCCAGTTCTGCCAGGTCTACTGAGCAATATCGAACCATTACTGTTACAGATGTCCCAAATTGTACCCTTTCCTATATGTGCCCTTGTCAAATGTAGCACACTGAATAGGGAATAGGCTGCCATGTGGGATGACATAGTTTGCCAGGGCTACCAGCTTGCTGTTACTATTTTACGGTTGCTATAACTACAGATGGCTGGTGTCAGACCCTGCTCTGTGGCGCAGAGCTATGCTCTACTGTATCAGATTATATATTCTAGACAAATATGTGTGTAGTACATACAGTGAAATGTCCCTCTTCACCTTTCCAGTGTGAATGCTGATTCGTTCAGTGGTAAACATGAAACACAGGCTTCCCCACTTACATATTATGGGTTTATTAAATGGCTTATTAAAAGTTGTCTGTGTTCAGCTTGTTGGGAGAAACAAATGCCTTCAGGACAGCGACTGTGAAATATTTCAGTGGTTCTCTGTACCGGTTTCTGTTCTTCCATTTAGTGCTTCTTCCCATCCCTCTCACTCTTCTCCTCCTCAACCCTCTTCCTCCTCTACTCCTGCCCATCCCTCCCACTCCTCACCCCTCCACCTCGTCTTCTCTCCTCCTTCTCATTTCTTTTCTTCCCTCCCCCAGGAGTCAGGTCGTGAGACTCCCTCGTCCACCCAGGCCTCTAGTATCAACGGGACAGATGATGAGAAGATCTCCCATGGAGGACCAGAGACCGCCGCGCTGATCACTGAGAACGACAGGCTGAAGACAGCAGTGGAGCAGAGGTGGGGAGGGGGAGGCTCAAGAGAAGCCAGGGAGGGGGGAGCCAGGGAGAGGGGAGAGGGGAGCCAGGGAGAGGGGAGAGGGGAGCCAGGGAGAGGGGAGCCAGGAAACTTCAGAAAATGACCAGCTCAGGACCACTGTAGAACTTAGAATGTCACTCACTTCGGAAATATTAACATGTTTATCACGCCAAAAATTGCCCCAATTAAATACATTTAGGTCAGGTGAAGACAAAATACAGATAAATACCCTAAAACGAATAGTGCTTCTCAAATGGTTTAGTTAAGAAAATATTTCTCCATGGTCTTCAGAGTAAAATCAGCTAGGAACAGTTAAGGAACTGTCAGTGAATGCTCTGACACATCCTAATGCTGAAGAATGTGGTGCTACAGGTCTGGTTGCATTGGGTGGTTTGTTTAAACATTATATTTTACACCTTGATTAAAGCAGACATGGAGCTCTGCCGATATAAGGAAGCATTTGTTTGTTTTACCCAGATTGAAGTCAACCAACCTACCACACATACTGAAGGAAACAACCATGCATACAGAAACACACTTCTAATTCAGCCTTTGGTTCTGACTCGCACGCAACGGCATGGGGAATAGAACGAGTAGAACGAAAGCAATAACTTTGTGACCCTGTTCATTCTACTTTAGAGTTGGACCAAATTAATGAAAAAAATGAATCCTAATTCCTTCTCCCATGTCTCCTCTTCCTCTATCTATTTATTTCTCGTTCCCTCTCCCGATAGTAACGCCAATGCTAAGAAGTGGGAGACAGAACTCCAGACTCTGCGGGAAAGCAACGCACGGCTGGTGGATGCGTTGACTGAGTCCTCCGCTAATGTGGAAAGCTGGAAGAAACAGCTCAACAGCTGCAAGGAGGAGAGCGAAACTCTCAGGGAAAAGGTAATAAGGAACCCTACATAGATCTGTTCACATAGATCTACACACACGGAAAAGGTAATACGGAATCCTACATAGATCTGTTCACATAGATCTACACACACAGGGAAAAGGTAATACGGAATCCTACATAGATCTGTTCACATAGATCTACACACACTGGAAAAAGTAATAAGGAACCCTACATAGATCTGTTCACATAGATCTACACACACAGGGAAAAGGTAATACGGAACCCTACATAGATCTGTTCACATAGATCTACACACACTGGGAAAAGGTAATATAAACCCCTACATAGAGCTGTTATATGGGAACATCTGTTGACTCTAACCCTCCACTGTCACCCCTGCTGTAACCTATACAGATCTATTGTAAGCCGAGCAGCAGGGAGAAACATCAACGTACACATGTTTGCCTAAATGAATTCATTTGTGAGAGTTCCAATTGAAGCTTTTGGTGTTGTGGAATCCCCTGAATCATGTGTGTGACTCTAAACCAAACTGAAGTAAAAGCAGTCCGCTTCGGTCCCATACCCCGTTATCACATCTCGAAATGCACTTCTTACTGTCTCGTCATAACTGAACAAAACCCTGCAGAACATTAGATCATGATCTGCTGTATTCTCAGCAGGAACCGAGGGAACAGCCGGATCCCTGCCAGTTACAGCTCATTTCAGTTTCATAATAAGTGTGTGGGCTGCTGCCAGCGCATGAGGATGGACTGGTTTGAAGCACAGCTTCTTTTCTGCAGTGATATTTTAGTGTTTCAGGGCTATGGGTATATTAACATATTCCTAAGTCTTTACATAATATGGAAATGTGACCAGAGCTCTGACATTTTCAAATATCAGTCCAGAAAAGGAGTGCTGTTCTCTGCATCACTCATTGTGTTTACACTCCTGATTTAGGGGCATATGTTTTGAAGATTGGGGGACCAAATCTGGTGGGGGTCTCCCCCCAGATTTTTTGGCAAAATATAAAAAAAGTGCATGCGTTTCTAAAACCCAAAACAGATGTTTATTTAAAAAATCTATCAATTTCTGGGTTGCCGTTAACTACTTTACTGTAATATTTATCCATAAATTTTTTTTTTTTTTATGTTTGTTTTTCACAACTATTTTGTAAGTGAATGCTGGGAGTAGACTGAGCAGGGAGGGACATAATCAGTGTCAATCAACCCCACAGTATGGGCCTAAATCTGGGGGGGAAAGAAAACGCTGCTTTGAGAGGTGAGGAACTGGTGTTTTTAATCATACACCACAAAATCCACCCTTGCTAAGCCTGCTGTTTTTAGAATGGCCTGTGTCAATTTAATGTTAAACCAACAACTATGAGGAAATAACACTAATTAAATTGTTCCCACACATTTACAGTGTTAATTTGATCTGATATTTTACAATATGATAAACATCAGGTAGCCGATAAGATCTCCCATTAGTTAGTGATTTAAAGGTTTAAATTTAAGTTTTAATTAAACTGATTACTTACTTTGTTTGTATTTTGTAAAATTAACTAAACGATTTTAATCATTTATTTACCCCTTTGAATTATTCTATTTTCCCTTGCTCAGTGTTGTCGTGTGGGTGTGAAGAAACCGATGTTGTGTTTTTGCTTTCACAGCCCTGATAGGATTATAGCAAGTACTAAAGCCCACCTCCTCATCCAGGTCAACAATCATTGGTCTATTATTATCAGCTGACATTTTTTACCTCACGCAGAACCATTTCATATGGAACCATTTGGACTGGTGCTTCGGTGTCAATTGCTCTCCCTTGTCTGAATGAAGATTCAATAAAAAGTATGTATATACTTATCAAAATGAAGTGGGCTCAAGTTTCCATTCCATAATTTATTCCACATGTAATTGTTTGCCTTCAATCTACACACAATACCCTATAATGACAAAGTGACAATAAAAAAATAAAAATTGAAATTGGAGAAAACCCATATCTCATTTACATAAGTATTCAGAGATGTTGCCATGACGAATTGAGCTCAGTTTAGGGCTGTCACGATATCAGATTCTCACTACACTGTTATCGTGGCCAAAATAATTCACGGTAACGGTATTTAAACGCAATCTATAGAAAATTTGAAAGAAAAAAAATGCTGTCAGTCAAAATCATCTTCAACATTGTTTGATGTGCTTTTTTCTTTTTATTGGCAAATGAATTACACTAAAAATAAGAATGTATGGCTGTGGAGAGTCTGTAACCCTAACTGTACAAATTAAAGCGTACAATAGTGTTTAAGTCTGGTGTATATGTCCAGACTCGTAGTTTAAGCAAATGCATTGTTTGGCCATGAATAAGCAATGGAAAAACCGAGAGGAGTTTTTGGAAGATTACAACGTCCTTTTTCCCATGTGAATTAGCTACTAAAATGGCGTGTCATTGCGGATCTCTCCCAGGGGTTCTAGTGGGGCTGTTATCGTGTGTATTATTAATTATCGTGTGTATTAGCAATATTTCATTTTTTTTTAATATCACAGTTATCGTCAATACCATTATATCGTGACACCCCTAGCTCCGATGCATCAGATGTGTTCTTTGACCATCCATCAAACGACTCTGAAACTTGACTGGAGGTCCACTTGTGACCAATTCAATTGATTGGACATGAGTGAGAAAGGCACACACCTGTCGGTACGGGTTCCCACACAACACAGTTCCCACACAGAACAGACACCAGGCCTTGAAGGCCAGGGAACTTTTGATCAGGGATGTGACCAAGAACCCCATGGCTGCTAACAGAGCTTCAGAGTTTCACTGTCACAGAGAGAAGCATCTGTGCAGCAATAAATCAATCAGGCCTTTATGTTGGAGCGGCTGGACAAGCCTGAGTAAGAGGCATTTGAGATGAGGGAAAAAATATCCTCGGCTCTGTCGAGACCAAAATCCAACTGTTAGGCCTTAATACCAAGAGCTACATCAGACAGAAGGAAGGTTCCTATGATCATCTGGCTAATAGCATCCCAGTAGTAACACACGGTGGTGGTGATTTGAGCGCCTGACAAGTGTCTCATTCCTCACCCGTCCCTATACCCCTCCACACCCCTTCTCACCCCCAACCCCCCACCCCTCCTCACCCCTTATCTGTAGATATCGGAGTTAGAGGCTCAGTGTGCAGAGGCCAGCGCGGAGAAGGAGAGAAATGCCCAGCTATCTGCACGAGTTCAGGAACTGGAGACAGAACTGCAGGACAAGGAACAGGTGGGGGAGCACAGACTCTCACTCACACACACACACACACACACACACACACACACACACACACAAACACACCTATACATACACACACACACACACACACACACACACACACTCTTATGCACACATACAGACTCACAGACACTCTTACAAACACACCCACACAGATGCACACATACAGACAAACCCACACAGGCACATGGACGGACGAGTGTCTCTGTGGGCATGCATGTAGACACTGACACACTCTCAAACGCATTCTCTCACACAAATATGACCAGACTGTTGCATGCTGGGATATATGAAGAGGTAACCTCATTATCCCTCTATGATCCAGTGACATCAGTGTTTAGATCCAGTGACATCAGTGTCTCTCTCCCTCTCTCCTCCTCTCTCTCCCCATCTGCCCCCCTCCCCCTCGTCTCTATTTCTCTGAAGAGGTGATTAGTTTGGTGGCAGTCAATGGGTGGGCATTGTTGTGAGACCTCAGATGTCAGAATGTTTCTGTGTGGAAGGATCTCCCTCTCCAGCTAACTCTCCTCCTCACATTTCAGTCATTTAACAGACACCCGTATCCAGGCATACAGTTAGTAGGAACTGTCCCAGCATTCTTCTCATCCCTTCTCTAGCTCTCTCTCCTGTTGTTTTTCCTGTCTTTTTTTTCCTTTCGGGAGTCCCAAGGGAGAAGACACTGCCACAGCAGTGCTAGTAGGAAGCTCAGAGGTTCAGTGAGGCAGTGGAAATGGTTCAGACGTAGGCCTTATTACATATATTTTACAGACAAATGCTCAGGAATAAGGAACTTAAAGTCTATCTTCTGTAACTTTCGCTTTAAGGAGCAATGTGTACAGTGTTTTCCCATGTGGAAGATTTATTGCAGCAACAATTCAGCAGCCTAACAGGGGAGTCTAGTGGTTGGAGCATGTATGTTAGAGAAATGACTCTAGTCTGAATCCCTAAGTTGACAAGGAAACAATGTTATGTCCCTTTGCAAGGCAGTTAACTGCTTCCTGGTCACGCTGTTTTAGTTTCACCTTTAGTCGACCCAACTGGAAAAATCTGTAAATACGGCATTTTGCTGGTGAATTGAAAAAGTATTTGGAGGACATTGGTCGAATTGTGAAGAACTTACAACCAGGAACTTCCAGATAATCTTTGCTTGCCCCAGTCCTCCGTTGTTTGTCGATGTGCTTGAGGAGATGATCACGTCTCTTAGTGACGCCGAAGGAGGCGAGGGAGGGTTGTGGAGGTCCACCGGGCTTTTTACAGTGATGTTCAACTCTCACCAAATTCCTTGGAGTGTTGGCACAACCCTCTGACTGTCCCTCCTGTCTGTTCAGCTCTACTCTTTAACCACCGCTTGCTGTGCTCTGCCTTCACTTTATGGCGGTTATTGCAGTAAAAAACGTTTTGCTGTTTTTGCTCTCCGGTGTTTTTAAATGGCACTTACCTTCTTTTAATGCATAGAAAAGTGACCTCTACGCCCACTCCTTCCATTTGATTTGAGGCCACCATAATGTAAACGTAATTGCCCTTTCCCCCTGGACTCATCCTGAACGGTGTCAGGAACACGAGGCGTTGCCCGATGCATATTCCCCCGTGTCACCTGCCCTGCTGCCAGGCAACCGCGACTCTCTGGCCTGTGTTCGAGGGGCGCCCGGCAGTCCTAATGAGGCTTTGAGGTGCCGTGGTCGTGTGAGGTCAGGAACTGCGCTTGTTAGCGGCTCAATGCTGCTCCTGTCTGCAGACACTTTCACTAACATTGAGTAGTATGTACTGCAGCTCTTATATCTGGACTGTCTTTGTCTTCACCACCACCCCCCCCCCATCTTTCTCCACTGACAGAGGAGGCATCACAACCTTTTATTTGTACATGAGGTCTTTATTTGTAGGAACCTATTCCTCTCAGCAGTAAATCAAGGTGACGTGGACTTCAAAGCTAAAAAGAAAACTGTATGATTTCTGAACATTGATTTTTCTGCACCTTGGATTCATCTCCAGCATAGCTGGCTTTGCCTCTTCTGTCAATCATGTCTGTTTTATTTGATCCTCGGCAGAACTGAGAGGTACAGAAGAGACAATTCATAACAGAGAGAGAACATTTGTCTGACATGCGGACAAGCACTACTGTACATTTTCTCACATACACACATACACACGCGCTGTAAGTAGCTTTATTTGCTACATCCTCCGTACAAGAACAGTGTCCTGGACAAGCTCTCTGTCTTTCTGTCTCTGTTTTTCTCTTTGTCTCTCACACTCCGTCCATTCCCTGCACTGAATGGAGATTTTGATATAACAAACAGGAGTGTCTGTGATGATGAAGGCTCATCAAAGGAAACACAATTTTTGATTACTCTTAAGAGGCAAAATCTGTTATCTTCACAGTTTGCCCCGAAAGCATCCATGTTTCACATCTTTATCAGTATGGAGGGGGAGAGAAAAGAGAGCTATGTACCAATTGAGCCTGCATAGAAGAGAAGCAGTCATGTTGAGGCGCAGTAACAGTGTGAGAGGGTATGAGATGTGGATGCTGGCTGGCTCTCCAGCCCTCCGTGTCTCACCTCCAGTTTCAGCCAGAGTGAAGCATGACTCACCACAGCAAACTGCTCATAGTGGGCAGGGGATTTATGAAGACTTTTATTTTTTTTTTCTGTAATTCTGCATAAAATTACAATGTGACAAGATCTTCATCTCCATCCTTGTAATAGATTGTAAACTTGATTGAACAAATAACACAAAATAACGTATGCTTTTGGTACGGGACCATATACTAATCTTTAGACTGGTTTCATACTCATTGTTTTGCCATGTTTATATTTTCTTACGTAGGAATTAGATTTTTGTTCCATTTGTTAAATTAAATAATGAAAATATTTGATGATTTTGTGCTGTTTGTTTACTCGGGTTCACTTAATCTATTATGAAGACTCAGATGAAATCAAAGATGCCAAAGGACAGACAGATATCCCATTCACACACAGCCGATTTGAAACACTGCCATGAATTGTATGCAATCTTTTTGTATGAAAAGTATGCAAAGGGAATTGTGGAAACAAAGCGACACATTTCTTTGCATGGGCTCCTGCTTCATATGGTCGCAGGAGGGGTTGAGGGTCTGAGGTCCGGGGGGTGGAGGCATTGAGGTCAGGAGGTCAGCGGGGTGGAGGGGTTAAGGGTCTGAGGTCAGGGGGTGGAGGCGTTGAGGTCAGGAGGTCAGCGGGGTGGAGGGGTTAAGGGTCTGAGGTCAGGGGGGTGGAGGAGTTGAGGGTCTGAGGTCAGGGGGTGGAGGGGTTGAGGGTCTGAGGTCAGGGGGGTGGAGGAGTTGAGGGTCTGAGGTCAGGGGGTGGAGGGGTTGAGGGTCTGAGGTCAGGGGGTGGAGGGGTTGAGGGTCTGAGGTCAGGGGGGTGGAGGGGTTTAGTGTCGGGGTGTGGAGGGGTTGAGGGTTTAAGGGCTTAGAATGTTATCAGGATTTCTAATAACTACTGGCCCAAACAGTAGCTACTCTCTTTCGAGTGTGAACTGTGTGTGTGTGTGAACTGTCTGAATACGATGTGTTTCCTTCTAGGAACTGGAAAACCTGAGGAAGCAGGCAGAGATCATCCCTCAGCTGATGGCAGAGTGTGAGAGTATCACTGAGAAACTACAGGTACTGAACCTGAACCTCTACACCCTGAACCCTTACACATAAACCCTGAACCCTAACCTCTACACCCTGAACCCTAACCTCTACACCCTGAACCCTTACACATAAACCCTGAACCCTAACCTCTACACCCTGAACCCTAACCTCTACACCCTGAACCCTTACACATAAACCCTGAACCTTCATCTCTTGCACCAGTGTAGCCTCACTGTTGAACACACCACAGTGCAGTTCTCACTGCAGCATGCTAGAGACCACAACGCCCCCCTCTCAGGGTTTACTGGGACAGGAATCAGACACGGGCAGATTCATAGAGAAGGGCCGGTCTTCTTGTCACAATGACCTCACACATGAGCCCAGATTCTGAGCGCCCTTTTGACTGGAGAGGCAGAGCCACATTGTTCCGTTAAGATGATAGTTACAGATACTTTCTGTTGTCTCTACTCCAGTGTTTCCCAATCCTGGTCCTCGGGACCCAAAGGGGTGCCTGTTTTTGATTTTGCTCTACTCTATTACGACAACTCTATACACACACACGCGCACACAGTCATTCGTACACAGTCATATGCACACAGTCATACACACTCCACACCAATCACATGTGCTCACACACTATTTATTATTTATCCAGCTGTATGGTCACTTTATTCCTTCCACTAGTACACAGTTACATCCAACTACTTCATACCAATTATACAGTGCAGTTTGACTCTGTGCTCATGTGTGTGTATAGCCCTCTTATCTTGTTTAGATGTCATTATACTCTGTTATGGCAGTTGGCAATGGGCTTGTAAGTAATAATTTAATCATTTCAATGGGAATGTTTATAACTGTTGTATTTGTTGCACATGTTGAATATAAATGGATTGGATTTTATACAGACACAACAGACATGAACACACACACACAAACACACACACACTTACACACGCTTGTTTTATTATATTTGTGAGAGCTTTTGTATTCCAATTAAAAATCTAAAATCATAAACTCTGAGCTAAACCATAACCTTTTACTCCTAGCCCACATTTTCACCCAAGCCCTAAATAATAACCCTTACCTTAACAACATTGGAGTGGCTCTAGAGTCAAATAGATGCATCTCCAGTCAAAGTCCTGTCTTCAGTACAGCTGAAGGTCATGGCTTTTTGCAACCCGGCATTTGCACCGCGATCACGGCACACTGACCGTGCCAGGGGCGGGGGTGGCCTTATCCCCGTCGTGCTCTAGTGACTCCTTGTGGTCGGTCCGGTGCGTCCGGGCTTAATTGTGGTTGTTGGCCAAGGAATGCGTTCTCCTCCAGTTAGTGTATGTCAGCAAATCCTTTCTGGCTGGGCGAGCAGCGTGATCGGAGGCAGGACGGTTGGCAAGGTTTGCATCAGCGGACAACTTCCAAACCTGCAGGGGTGTGATCACATCAAGGCAATGCCAGTCACACATTCGACCAATGAAAAATTGGAAAGGAAGAACACACGGATACAAAGCAATAAATATAGACTCTTCACAGAGATGGAATGTGTGCATGTTTGCTTTTTAACATGCAACCCTGAGATTGACTTGATACACAAAACGCATCTTCCTTCTTCATTTCGTTCTCCCCAGCAACAGTCATTTTAAGCAGCTGTGTTATGCCCACCCCCTAAAGTTATTTTCTAGCCCTTACTGAAACCCCAGGGAAGCACAGAGCAGAATCCCCCTGGCTCTATAACCCGTACCGGGATGTCTGTTTTTAAACCCCAGCTATACATCAGACTGTCTGACCTGAGAAAGATTTACCACATATCAGACCAATCTGTCTGTCTGTCCAGATCTGTCTGTCTGCCCTGTGTCATAGACCTGCTAATCATCAGACTGTCTGTCCAGATCTGTCTGTCTGCCCTGTGTCATAGACCTGCTAATCATTAGATCTGTCTGTCTGCCCTATGTCATAGACCCGCTAATCATCAGACTGTCTGTCCAGATCTGTCTGTCTGCCCTGTGTCATAGACCCGCTAATCATCAGACTCTGTCTGTCCAGATCTGTCTGTCTGCCCTGTGTCATAGACCCGCTAATCATTAGATCTGTCTGTCTGCCCAGTGTCATAGACCCGCTAATCATCAGATCTGTCTGTCTGCCCTGTGTCATGGACCCGCTAATCATCAGATCTGTCTGTCTGCCCAGTGTCATGGACCCGCTAATCAGATCTGTCTGTCTGCCCAGTGTCATAGACCCGCTAATCATCAGATCTGTCTGTCTGCCCAGTGTGAAAGGCCATCTACTCATTAGTTATACCCACCTGGTGTTCCAGTTTAAAATTTAAAGGGAAACACGATTAGTTGCCACATAAACAGCTACGTCGTTTTTAGTGGTGTGTTGAATTGAACGTGTTTTTCAAGAAGTGCCCATTGTGGCAGAAAGTGCAACACACAGACATGACTGACTGCTTACAAGGTAATGAAGTATGCACACCAGATATGTCACAGAAATAATAAATGGATGTATTGTACATAAGCACTCAACATAGTCACACATCAATTTTAAGGCCATTGTTATTTTACATAAATACAGCATAATATATTTGAAGGTAATTTTATTTTTCTATAGAAGAGGGTAGGCTGTAAGGAGCGGTGAGGTTGTGGGAGTGGTTATATACTGGTAGGAATTGTGGGAGTGGTTATATACTGGTAGGAATTGTGGGAGTGGTTATATATTGGTAGGAATTTTCCCTCAGCCACTCTGTCAGCTCTGCAGGGAGGTGACACGTAGACCCAGTGGAGGGGAATTAAACCAACAATGACACGTCTCCAACATCCCAGCCCCATCACTTAGCTGGAGGCAGTAGGGAGGGGATTTAAACCAACAATGTCATAGCTCAGATACCCCCTGTCCCCTTTGAAACAATGGGCCGGAGAAGCCCTCAGCCAGCTTCTTGGCATAGAGTGAATAGGCCTGACATGCCTATTCAAAACAGCACTCCCGTGTGGGTGTAATTGCGTAACTCCTCAGAACAGTACTGAGGCCTGGAGAATGATGTTATTTTCCCTGTCGGATACATATAGCAACAACCATTATCACCATCCATAACTCATTAGCATTTCCACCATAGTGGATTCCCTGTGTCAAACTTAAGCTCCATGGCCTGAAGGGGCTGTCTATTGTACTTACTACAGCTCTATGCCCGACATTAGCAGTAACCTAAAGGGGTTATGTCCAATCTATTTACCCTAGCTCTGTGTACAGTAGAAGTAGCCCATGGTCCGGTGTTTCCTCTATTTAAAGCAGGTCTCCCACACGTTGATCAGGTTTCAACAAGCAGCTGGCAAATGCCAATGGGCACCAGTTTAGACCTCTTATTTTAGTCCACTGTCCCCATCCTTCCTCTCCCTCTCTGGCCTCCCTGCTGGCCTCGTCCTCATGGGCTCTTCGTCCCAAGGCCTTATGATACTTGTACACATGCCTTAAAATTCTCACATGTACGTATTTTGATAATCTTCTGCTAAAATGCATGATTGTTTTAGCATTACAGAGCCATTCGGCTCCTCAAATGGGGTCTCGTCCAGCTTGAGATTCTGATGAAGATGATAAACTATGCGTTGATGTCAGTGATCTAGTGTGTCCATATCAGGTTTAGACATTGGCCACAGACAGTGACATTTGCCAAGTCACTTACCCAACATGTTTTGATAAAAATATTTCCTAGGACAACAGCTGATTTGCTAGTCTTTAGATCTGTTCATTTATATTATACATATTAACTCATGCTCAATGTATTTTCTAATCCATATTGTCTCATTAGATAGGATTCTAGCTCCATATTGTATATTTGGACAGGATTCTAAAGTCATGATTAGATTAGATTCAACTTCATTGTCATTGCACAGAGTACCAGTACTAAGACAACAAAATGTAGTACATCATCTAACACAGAAAGTGCAAATAGCAGTAATGGACTATTTAAACAGGATTCTAATTACATATTGTCTATTTAGACATCTTCATATTCTCTGTCCCAACATAATATGACCTCAAGAGCAACTAATATATGTTAGTTCTCTGTCTTTAGGTATAATCTAAGGTGTTAAATGTAGTTATCTCTAACATTATGGCAGTAATTTGACTAAATCATATATCCAATCTCTTTAGGCAGCTGATGTAAAGAACAAAGACCTGGAGGAGAGAATAGGAGGTCTCCAGGCTGACATTGAGGACAGCCAGTCGAAGCAGGGCAACATGAAAGGAGAGCTGAAGAAGTTCATGGACATCCTGGATGGGAAGATCGACGAGCTGCACGAGTTCAGACAGGGCCTCTCCAGACTAGGAGTAGATAACTGAGGGGAGGCTGAGGAGATGGGAGGTGGAGGGGATGAAGACTTGGAGATGAAGGGTTTGTGAACACCTTCAGTGCGGGACTCTGTGCCATCCACTTCCCCAAAGTGGCGCACTTAAACAATCAGCTATAAACACACTGGAGCACGGGGTTTGGGGGGGCGGTGGGAGGGGTGGACTGGGGGGTTCAGATCTTTGTTCTAATTCTAGAACAGGGTTCTAAGGTTCTGTCTGTCATTTCCACAGGCTGACAGTTCCGTACTGACAATCTGAACTAATAGGGGATAGGGAAGGGTTTACAAGGGCTACATGTATGAGGGAAAAAAGGTACAAAAAACCCCATAAAAAAACAAATGTGTGACAGCAACACTTAAGTAATAATGACATCTTATCCTACTGGCCTCTTTGAAATTAGCTAAATAGATTTTTAAGAGACTCCATAATATTGTTGCTTCATGTTGATCTCAGGTGTGTTTGGAGACAGTTCGTTACTCATAAGTTAATATGCACATACATGACAAAATCATGATGCGTATACACAATGACACGTATGTACATGACACCCAGGTGTCATCAAGTGCCTCAGGAGAACCGGCCAAAACCAGACCATAACCATAGTAACACAAGTAAACATTTCCATGAGAAAATTTTAAATTAGTATGGAATCCATGAGTGTGTCGTTGTCAACAGGACAAAAACAAAACTTATCTGACAAAATAGATGAGAAAGGGGAAAAAAAGGGGAGAAAAGCTTGTTTGAAACGGTAATTAAACAGGAAAGGCCAACTGTTTTGGGGTTGACGAAACCAACCTGTGTCCACTGGATGTTGTCAGCGATGAGCCCCTAGGCCATAACGATGAAACTGTGAAGGAGGTCAAACGATCCGATATGTGGTTCAACAACAGTGACAACAACAAGGTTTGAGGGGTTTCACTACACACTGGCCAGGTGCTTTGAATCCAAAGTCATTCTGCAGGATTGTAATGTGCGTAACGGACAGCAGGCCTCCTTAGCAATGTGAACAGAGGAAACTGATGGGATGTTACACTCCACGTAGGCAGAGGAGCCCAACACTGCTAGACAACCCATTTGTGACAAGTGCAATGTTTTGATGAGGATTTTGCATGTACGATACTTATTTCTGTCAGTTTCGTAGGAGAAAAGTACGAAGTACGTCTTTACACTCCTTTGTTTTTTCGTGTAGGATATGTGCTTCCCTAATCACACCTGTGGTCGGTGGTGGTATTGTAGGGGGACTTGGGATGGTGGTTGTTGCAGTTAGCTGGGTGAGCTGTGAGCTGAGACTGTGAATGGATACTTTTAAACATGCAGGTTGTATGGTTTGGGCCTTCCATGATTACCCTATGAGATTTCTTTATTTCATGTTGAGATTTTATTTTAATTTGCAGATTTCTTCGTTGGTGCCTGTTTCTCTAGAAGTATATAAGAACAACGTTACCTTTTACATCTGGATGTTTCTCTACGGATAAATTTACCATTTTTTTTCTGGGCTCAGAACTTTTATATACTATTTTGGGAGCGGGTGTGATGTGACAAATACAATAACAGTTCCTCTGTTTTATAAAAATGTGACGAGGTCTACCTTTTTAGAATGCAGAAATGTTGTGACGAGCTGGATTTGAATATTGTACTCCCTTTTCACTGAGGAAATCAAAATGGACATTTTGTGTAGGGGTGTCTGTGACAAACACTATATAGTGTATATGTTTCTATCACTGTTTGAGAAATGGTTTGATGAGACGGGAGAGTATCAGCCAGGTTCAACAGCCCCTGTGTAACGGTCACTTACTGTGTCAAGGCAGACTTCTTCCAACAGGGTCGTTTGAACCAGAACAAAATGACCACCTTCTTTCCCCTCAATCAAATGACTCTTCTCCACATTTGTGACTCCAGTTCAATATTGTACCACATAGAATTGAGACCTGTTAAAATATAGTTTAAGTACAAATATGTTGTGTTTTCTTTCTTTTTTCCCCCCACTTGTACCTCTCAATAACTGAGTGCTAAAGAGCATTGTGCCCAGTGTGTAACTGTAGTGCTGTGGGTCTGTGTAAAAACTAGCCTTGTCTCTGATCTGTATTTGTTTCTCATGTGGCTAGTTTGGTAATAAGACAGACCGTAGGCCATCGGCAAGACCACACCTAACGGTTCGAGCATCAGACCAGTAAATTGAAGTCTGTTAGATTCAATAGCTCAGCTGGTAAAACGCGGGCCTCGCAACACCAAGGCCTTGGGTTAAGATCATATGGGTGGCTAGTAGAGTCACTTACTACTGTAAGTCTCTGATTACATTTCTCTCCCGGAGGAAACCGTTAACCCAAAGTGTTCCCTGGGGTTCGTTGTGTCAGCGCCCTGCTCTTCCTGGGTTCGTGGGTTGAATAAAATATTTCTCCTGACAAATACCAACTGTAACTCTTAGGAACTGATGATCAGTTGACAAGCTGAACTAATTGTACCATCTCTCAGAAGGCAGACAGGCACGGCTGTTGGTGTTCCTGTAGGTGGGTGAACTACAAACTATGTGACAAGAATGCTGTTGATGAATAAGAATTCTCTAGAATAATGGAGGTTGGGATTCTGTGCTGCTCGGGATTCTTCTCAACATGTTTACATACTACCGTACAATACTTCCTGTTCTCTTTATGTGTTGATGATTTTAAATGAGTCATTTAGCAGATGTTCTTATTCAGGATGGTGCCTATGGGAGTGGTATTGCAAGAAATGGATTGTGTTTTATTTTCTGTTTACAAATACATAGGAATACACTTGAGTAGCTCAACTACTTTTCTCTCATTTAGCAGATTCGATTACAAAACATTATTAAAACTTAAGCCAACCGAAACAAAACCGTGAGGTACGTACAGTACTTACCAGAATGTGTCCAATAGGAACTTATGTTATTTGCACATGTTTGAGTCTTAATCTGAAAAACAGTTTTGCTGCTGGGTCTGTCACTGGGTCATCTTTTACCTTTTTTTGGGGGGGGGGTGTTAACAGACAGATCTGTTGAGAAATAATTGTAATTAACAATCACTGCCTGACTAGAGGCAAAGGGGCTCTGAGGAGTGGGGGCCATCACGGGTTGAAAGAGAGTGTAAGACCGATTTTTTTTTTAAGGTATCAGCTGACAAACAGTTACATCTGCTGACTGACACACAAAGCACAGGATATGCCAATAATTAGCAGTACTGATTGCTAGATTTTATCAAGACCCTGTGAGAGGGCACAGAGACCAAGACCCTGTGAGAGGGCACAGAGACCAAGACCCTGTGAGAGGGCACAGAGATCAAGACCCCGCATGATGGTGCAGAGATCAAGACCCCGCATGATGGTGCAGAGATCAAGACCCTGCTTGATGGTGCAGAGATCAAGACCCCGCATGATGGTGCAGAGATCAAGACCCCGCATGATGGTGCAGAGATCAAGACCCCGCATGATAGTGCAGAGATCAAGACCCCGCATGATGGTGCAGAGATCAAGATCCTGCATAACGGTGCTTAGACAAAGCCTTCCAGCTGAAAGGGCCTCTTGAGATGGTTCCTGTAGCTGGCTGCAGCCTACTTAAAACACTGACCCAGGGAATGATCAGCTTTCTTGGATCTTTTTAACAGAATGTGACTGGCAAAACGGTAAGGGTCCTCTGGGTGGAGGATGATGGTTGGAGTGAAACCTTCAACGGGTCTTGGAGCATTAACCAGGGGACGCTGCAGCATGTTGGTCGAGGTTACGGGAGTGCCAGGTGATGAGAGGAGGTCACAGGACTAATATGGGACGTGCACCTTACCAACGTCCTACTCTCTGTGGAAATTGCTGCAATGATGGAATCAGTGGTTTCCTAGGCAACTTGATCACACACACACACACACACAGAAAGCTCTAGCTGTCGCTCAGTTATATTTAATTAGCTCAGAATCGATGAACCTTTCATAACAAATTATCATGGTTGTTTGTTTCCCTCATGTTGCTTTATACTGCAAACAATCCAACATACCTGCTCAGATCAGCTGTGGTTGTCCTGTGTTGTCCTGACAAACATGTAGTGAGTAAGACTAAATGTGTTCAAAATGGCAACCTATTGCCTATTTAGTGAACTACTTTAGACCCAGGGCTCTATGGAGAGATGACATCCTATTCCCTACATAGTACACTACTTTAGATCATGGCGCTATGGAGAGATGACATCCTATTCCCTACATAGTACACTACTTTAGACCATGGCGCTATGGAGAGATGACATCCTATTCCCTACATAGTACACTACTTTAGACCATGGCGCTATGGAGAGATGACATCCTATTCCCTACATAGTACACTACTTTAGACCATGGCGCTATGGAGAGATGACATCCTATTCCCTACATGGTACACTACTTTAGACCAGGGCTCTATGGAGAGATACTACTCTATTCCCTTACAGTAATGTCTTCATACTGAAGTGAATCGGTATGGGGACAGCGATGTAACTGAAAGTGACAAGTGGACAAAGAAAACCATGGACCGACTTCATCAGACTGTTCTCATCACATCATTACCAATCACATTCTCATTGACCCCTGACCTCAGCCTAAAATCTCAACCCCTTTACATCTCTCCCCCCCTTTACATCTCTCCCCCCCTTTACATCTCTCCCCCTTTACATCTCTCCCCCCCTTTACATCTCTCCCCCCTTTACATCTCTCCTCCCCTTTACATCTCTCCCCCCCTTTACACCTCTCCCCCCTTTACATCTTGCCCTCTCTGCCCTTCAATGTCAATGTGCTTAATCGTCATGACGTTTCAACTCTTTCTCTCTTTAGTAGTTCTCTCCTTTTTCCAGATGCTACTCATCTCTCACTCTCTCCCTTTATTTCCCTTATTCGTCTTTGCCTCCCACCATTACTCTTTCCATCTCCCACTTTCTGTCTCACTCTTTCTGCTTATTGTGCGATGGGTGGTAAGTGGGTGAGTTGGTAAAACATAATTGTGTGTGTGTGTGTGTTGAGATGACACCCTGGGCTTGCCACCAGTTAGACGTGCTGTTGCCATAGTAACAACTGCAGCCGGGATTTCTCGTCGACACCAGCTCGCCCGGGTCTCAGTCTAACCGACACCTGGGGTGACTTCCTCTCAGGGAGAGGAGGGGGGCGGTGGGGGAGCTTTCCAAGCGTCACGTCACCCCCGTTGTCGCCCGGGGGCGCTGCGAGGTCACCAGGATGTGACACGCAGACAGTCGCACAATCCCGGCCGTGAAAGGATGTTGCCTGCTAATGCCTGTTCAGCACTGTGGTCAATACACGACAGATAAGCGTCCTTTCAACAGCAGTTTATTGGTAAATGAACCATGATGAATTACAGTCCCCAAGGCACTTCAGCGGAGCTCCATGACGACTGTTGGCCAGTAAAACGTTAACAGACACACGACAACTGGGTTCAGTGCAGCAGAAGACATCAAAACAGTGCGCCGCAGCGCTCCTTCATGCAATACCTCCAGGCACGTTCCAGCCCGCCGACACTGCAGTCGACCGCACCAACTCTCACGCACCCAGTCACTGGTTGATTTGCCAAACGCGGCTGCTTTGCAGGCAGCCTGGAACAGCTGCAGCATCTCCAACACACGTCCGGTAATAGTACATCACGACCTCCAAGACAACAGAGGAGGCGATCAGACGGTGTGGCAAGGCTGTCCCTTTGGGTCAGCTTGGCGCCCCCCATCCAACCGGCCAAAGTTAGGACAGAACAGGATAGGCTGATCCCAGATCTGTACCTATGGTGCCCAGGGGTCTAACAGCTGTGTAAAGCTCTATTCTTATTCATAACCAGCTGGGGCACACATAAAAGGGTGATCCGCAATTCAAAACCATAACATAGTGAAGTCCCTGCCCCTGTTTTGGTAAACAGATCAGGAAGCTCACTCCATCACAGCCTGAACGGTGGATGCGCGGGGTAGTGTTGGTCAACAGGTAGAACTGCTGATCCTTTTCTACGTTGTCTTCTCCAAAAATCAACTGGGTTGAACACTATAACCGCCAGGCCTTTTTTACCCCCTATAACCGCTAGAGCCAAACGCCATTTGGAGCCATTAAAATACGAATCGTCCCTATTAGCATGGACATTCTCCTCCACAGCATCACCATCCAGCCAGAGCATTAGTTCATCTACTAGGTTGTCATCAAACTATATAGAAGTCTAAAAAATAATCAATTACAGAATTTTTCCGTTTAAAATGGTTAATGAATTTGAAAAATGCAAGAATATTTTTGTATTGAAGGTCTCATCATACAAAAAAAACAACCAAAAAAAGAATACATAATAAATACAGACCTCGTCTTTTTCTAACGCCAATGCATAGCTCTAGACTCATAGATTACTGGCATATAATATTGTTATATAGGTGACATCAATAAGTTATCAAAAAACCAGAGAGGAGTTATTAGAAAAAGACGAGGTCTGAAAAGAATAGGCTGTGATTGGCGCGTCTTTGCAAGTCTCTTCCGGGAATGTATTGGGGATATCGGGTTGATTTCAACGCCAATGCATAGCTCTGGTCTCCTAGATTACAGGTATATAAGAATTTCTATAGGTGACATGAGTAAGTTATGGAAAAACCAAGAGGAGTTATATCGTTGGAATTTCGCTTTGTGTATAATTATTTAGCCAGTAAAATAAGCAGAGAAAATTCAAAGAGAGACGATAGACTGTGTGTGCGATTTTGTGTTTCTCTTTCCCTCCTACAATAATGTAGATTTACATTTTTGATTTACATTTGATGAATTAGCCTACACAATAAGCTGAATCTCCTACTGAAAACACGTGATAAGTAGCCTATATCATTTGTATTATGTTTCAATAATAGCCTAATTAAGTTTTCATTAGTTTGGGTGTATCACGCATTCATCCAATGACGTCATGCATACAGTGAGGGGTGATTAGCGCCTGGGTACCATTTAGGTATCAACGCTAAGTGGCGTGGGCTGATGGCGGATTAATTCAGAAAAAAACAGGTAAAAAAAATATGTAAATAGTCTCTAATTAGTTTTCTGTTAGTCAGTTTAGAATTCTGACAAGGGAACAATGTAATATACGACTATTTAGGAAAAGTCATGGAAGGAGGGTTTAGCTTTAAAAATGACAGTTTTATTTTAATTACAAACTCAAACGCAAATTGGCGTAGGCATTTGGCGGTTCTAGAGTTAAACCAAAATAGAGCAGATTTTCCGTATTCAGATCCACATCCTGTGTCTGAGTTGGCAGACAGGCACATTTTTTGTCCATAGATAAAACAAGAAAGCAGAAAACAAAATTAAATAAAAGATTTCAACCCCCTATAGTTTGTCAGTTACAGTTTGCTATGCGGGGCTCCTACCAGTTACAATGTTTCCGATTAACACAAGACAGACATCCAAAACATTAAGGAAGTACAGGTTTTACCCTTACAGTATAGGGGAAGATAAAGATTTACAGTATGTAATGTAATACAATAGATATTTCTTTCACTCTCATTGTCTTTCGCTCTCTCTCTCTCATTCACTCTCATTGTCTTTCGCTCTCTCTCTCTCATTCACTCTCTCTCCTCTTTCCTGACCCGCGGTTCCAGGTTTGAGATACTTAAGAGTGCTCCAATTTGCATAATCACAATCAAACGACCAGTGTGTCTTTATCAGAGTATGTGAGCGGAGGGGATCAGGTAGCGGAGGGTGGGGATGGGGGGTAGTGCAGGGTGGCGGTGGGGGGTAGGTGGTAGCGGAGGCGGTCAGATGTGGGTGGAGAAGTCGGAGGTGGGAGGGGGCATGAGCGTGGCATGGTATTGGACCAGGCCAGAAGGCTGTCACTCAATATTGCTCCAGTAGCCTATCTTTGGGCTGATATCGCATTTATTTGTATTTCTAGAGAACTTCCAATCAGCAGCAACAAACCGCTTTTCAAAGGCGGAAGAAAAAAGGTGCAAAACTCACAAAATGAACCGTTTATCCTGGTAGAGAAATGGACTTCTCTAAGTGACCTCGTTGATAATACTGTATGCAGAAATAATTGGGGAACCTAGGCGCTATTCTCCCTGCTGTATTGGTCATGAAGAACACAAAGTCCATTGGCTGAGGCGTGGTGGTCTACACTCTGGCGTGGTGGTCTACACTCTGGCGTGGTCGTCTACACTCTGGCGTGGTCGTCTACACTCTGGCGTGGTCGTCTACACTCTGGCGTGGTCGTCTACACTCTGGCGTGGTCGTCTACACTCTGGCGTGGTCGTCTACACTCTGGCGTGGTCGTCTACACTCTGGCGTGGTCGTCTACACTCTGGCGTGGTCGTCTACACTCTGGCGTGGTCGTCTACACTCTGGCGTGGTCGTCTACACTCTGGCGTGGTCGTCTACACTCTGGCTGTACTGTGAAGACTGTACCTTTCGTGTAGGCACATTTTTTATTTAATTCCAAAGCACAGACAAAATGTTCTTGCTAAGCACTTTAGATTTTCCTGGCAGCCAAGGGGGTGTCACAAATGCTTAACTTTTTTTTTTTACAGGTAAGTATATATTTTAATAAGTTAGTTAATAACAAAGCCTTAGCTATTCATTGTATGAGTTTCATTCATAAGGCATGGCCTACAACATGTAGCCTGTTTGAAATGATAAGGGCTTATAAGGTCTCCTTTTAACCTTGCTTCATTCAAATTGTACATGGTTGTTATGTGTTTAAACATTTTGAAAACCGAATGTACATAGTCCAAAAATCACGAGTTTTATTTAAAATCTGACTTAAACAAAAAAGGAATAGTGGGAATATGGACTGTCCGGTTCTTTTCTGTGAGGACTGGGAAAGTCATAAAGCGGCGTCATTCTGGGAGAGATGAGCAGTACTTGTCAATCAATCAATCGTATTTATAAAGCCCTTTTTACAACAGCAGTTGTCACAAAGTGCTTTTACAGAAACAACCGGCCTTAAACCCCAAGGAGCAAACAACAGTGGTGTTGAATTTCAGTGGCTAGGATTGATTGATTGATCTGTCCGACAGCTCAACTCCGCTCAGATACTCTGGTCTGAATAAGTCTGTTTGTATATGAACGCGTGCTTGTTTAGAACGACTGTGTGGAACGTGGGAGCGTCAGTCCTCTCAGCTGTCCCACTCGGCAGAGGGCGTGCTGTCCTCTCCTCTCTCGTCATCTTCATCCGAGTCGGATGAGACCTTCTTCATCCTCTGCATGGCCGCCTTTATACTCTTCTGCAGATCTGTGTCTTGGCTGTTCTGGGGGAGGGGCCTGGCAGGAACCACCTGAAGGGGGAGTCACAGAAAATCAAAATCAAATCGGAACCGACCTGCCCGGGTGAAATGAAATACGGACATCAACGAGGGTCGTCCAGATAGCAAATGTCATCGGTTCCGAGGGGTTCCCAACGCCGTCGCGTGGCGGAGTGTGGTGGATACAGAACCGCCCACTCGACAAACATTCCCAAAATGACTAATCCTTCAGGATCATTAAGAAAGTTACACTTGAATAAGGGTTGTTGATGTTGAAACCATCCTACCATGCCCATGAAACAAAACAACTCACTGGGAACATTAACGATATTCCGGCATGAGGCCGGAGCACTCCAATGGTCTGACCAGCTCCAGCACACTGTTGACAAAAACATTTGCCAAAAGAGACAATAAAGGCCTGTCACTGACCTTGCGTAGTTTGACCCCCAGTCGGATCGCTGACATTATGTTATTCCTGAGGTCGCCACCAGAGGGCGCCAGGCCAGGACCTGGAGGGGCGGGTGGCTGGACGCGACGCAGCTGGATCTGACCACGCTGCAGTGAAGCCAGCACCTCATCCATGGATCCTGGGGCGTGGGGGGGGGTGGGTGAAAAGGAGAGACAACAGGAGCATGGAGATCGGGGAGTAGAGAGAGTGGTAGGGCAGGAGAAAGATAAGGATATGATGAAGGAAAAGGGCAGAAGCTCTCAGGGAAAACCGTCTACACGGTTCTGTAGAGTATAGACCTCTTGAAAATAATGTTTGTTTTAACGGTCAAAATGTTTCACTGTAGTAGGAGGACAAAACACCCTACTAAAAGGGAGAGCTCCTTCCTCAGAAACAAACTTTCACTGAAGGAGGAACACGACGCTCACCTATGTTCTGTTTCAGCGTGTGTCTGTCAGGGAAGGAAGCTGCCTCTTTCTCGGTCAGAGGCATGGGGGAGTCAGCCAGCTCTGTCTCATGGTGGGAGGGGGTGAGAGCAGGAAGAGGGGGAGGGGGAGGGGGGGGAGGAAGGGGTGGGGGAGGCGGTGGTGGGGGAGGTGAAGACATCTGTGGGGATGCAGCCACAGACAGACTTGGTGGAGGAAGAGAAGGAGCAAAGATTTGGACAGGGATGTCTTTAGGTTTGGGTTTTGACTGCTTCCTGGTGGTCTTCCTGGGGGCGGAACCATTAGGTGATGGGGAGGGGTCAGTGCAGATGATTGACAGAGGCTGGTCAGAACACGCCGGCTCCCTGGTGGACATCTTGGAACGAGGAGTTTTCAGAAAATAACTCCCCTGTCGCTTCTACAGAAAACAGAAGGCGAGTAGAAGAGGAACCCGGTTTAGTTTTGGTCTGACTGATTTCTTGCTTGGTTTTATTGATAATTTTATTGGCTGATTGATTACCTCTCTGAAGGAGCGCAGTCGGCTCAGAGTTCTCTGTCTCTCCTGGTCAACCCAGTCCCTCCTCCTCTGCTCATCCTCTCTCCTCTTCTCTCTCTTCTGTAGCGGCACAGACAGAAGAAACCTAATGAGATTTCCAACCTGAACGTTATATGTAAGCATATTGTATATGCCAGATGGAAAGAGGAGACAGAGAGAGACAGACAGGATGTAGTGGTACGGCTTATGTCTAACAGAGGGAGACATACAGGAAGTAGAGGTAGAGGATGGTGTTTAACAGCGGGAGACAGACAGGAAGTAGAGGTAGAGGATGGAGTTTAACAGCGGGAGACAGACAGGAAGTAGAGGCGTGGATATTGTCTAAGAGCTGGAGACAGACAGGAAGTAGAGGCATGGATATTGTCTAAGAGCGGGAGACAGACAGGAAGTAGAGGTAGAGGATGGTGTTTAACAGCGGGAGACAGACAGGAAGTAGAGGTAGAGGATGGTGTTTAACAGCAGGAGACAGACAGGAAGTAGAGGGGTGGATATTGTCTAAGAGAAGGAGACAGACAGGAAGTAGAGGCATGGATATTGTCTAAGAGCGGGAGACAGACAGGAAGTAGAGGCATGGATATTGTCTAAGAGCGGGAGACAGACAGGAAGTAGAGGCATGGATATTGTCTAAGAGCGGGAGACAGACAGGAAGTAGAGGTAGAGGATGGTGTTTAACAGCGGGAGACAGACAGGAAGTAGAGGTAGAGGATGGTGTTTAACAGCGGGAGACAGACAGGAAGTAGAGGTGTGGATATTGTCTAAGAGTGGGAGACAGACAGGAAGTAGAGGCGTGGATATTGTCTAAGAGCGGGAGACATACAGGAAGTAGAGGTAGAGGATGGTGTTTAACAGCAGGAGACAGACAGGAAGTAGAGGCGTGGATATTGTCTAAGAGCGGGAGACAGACAGGAAGTAGAGGCATGGATATTGTCTAAGAGCGGGAGACAGACAGGAAGTAGAGGTGTGGATATTGTCTAAGAGCGGGAGACAGACAGGAAGTAGAGGTGTGGAAATTGTTTAAGAGCGGGAGACAGACAGGAAGTAAAGGTGTGGATATTGTCTAAGAGTGGGAGACAGACAGGAAGTAGAGGTGTGGATATTGTCTAACAGTGTGGGTGTCTCTGTGTGTGGGTTTGCACTTGTTACTATGGTAACTCACCAGGACAATTCCATGATACTGGGTGAAGTGATAATTTAGGGGTGTGTGTCACTGTGTGTGTGTGGGCACGTGTCAGCATGTGCCGGCAGTGCGTATGACTGTGTGTCATGGCAACCCACCAGGGCCACTCCATGGTGCTGGGTAAACTGGGCGGAGTTCTGCTGGGCCACACGGCGCTTCTGATCATTAACCTCAACGCACTGATCCTGGGAGACCGACAGAGAGTCAGCATTATCTGTACGTGTCCACAGGCTTGTCGCACGCACACACATGCTTACGCACGCGTACGCACGGACACGCAGTGACAATTTGTTTTGTAGTTTTAGCTCTGCACTCCAGCACATTGGACTTAAAATAAAAACATTGACTTAGAGGTTAAAGTGCTGAATGTCAGCTTTAACTTGAGGGTATTTACATCTATAACCATGAACTGTGCAAGAATTACAGGCCTTTATTTATAAAAGCCCACCCCATCCATTTAAGGGGACCAAAAGTAATTGAACAAATTAACATAATCTTGAATAAGCTTGTCAAATTCAGTACTTGGCTGCAAATCCATTGCATTTGATTGTTGCCTGAAGTTGACTACCCACAGACATCACCAGACGCTGGGTATTTTCCGTGGTGATGCTCTGCCAGGCCTGTACTGCTGCCATCTTCAGTTCCTCTTCGTTTTCTAGGCATTTTTGCCTTCAGTCTTGTCTTCAGCTCGTATAACTCATGTTCAATTGGATTTAGGTGGGTGACTGACTTGGCCAGTCAAGAACATTCCACTCTTTGGACCTGAAAAACTCCTTGGTTGCTTAGAAGCATGTTTGGGCTCATTGTCTGGTTGCACAGTCTGGAGGTGTTTGGATGTACCTGAGCGGACAAGATGTTTCTGTAGACTTCAGATTCCTGTTACACATCATCAAGTAAGCCAGTCCTAGTGGCAGCCATACAGGTCTGAAACATACACCCGTTCATGAGATCTGCAGGCTCTTTGCGTTATTTTTCAGGCCTTTCTGTTTTTGAGGCTAGGTAGTGTTTTGGCATCCGGCAGGGCAGCCTCTGTAGTTTGGCTGGTATCTTTGGATGTAATTGGCCAACCGGTCCACTCCTACCACCTGGGGTGTGTTACTGATGTGTCAGACCGTTCTTTTATTGGTATTTTCTTCATCATGGTGAGAATTCTTTGGTCATTCAGTGTAAAACTCTTCCTTGGTCTACAAAGTAATTCAGCATTGCTGACCTAGCCAGTGCTTTCATTCTTCTTCATCTAAGGTATCCAACAGTGGATTTTTACCAGCCTGATGTTTTGGCTGTCTCTGATAGATTTATTCTAATTAATCTGCATCATGATGGCCAGCTTGACTTGTATTGACATTTCTTTGGTCCTCGTGTTGTAAGACACCAGCAACCGACTCCAAATGCAAATGCCGAGCCTAGACTAAAGACACTGACAGCTCTCTCGTGTGTGCACTTCTGATACACAGAAAAAACATGACAAATAAATGACTGCTGTGAGGCCAACTGCCCAAATTCTGTTGGTACCCCTAATTGGGAGGGAGGCTGTATACAAAACATTTTGTTATCTCAAAATAGTTAATCCACTATGGATGAAAATACCCTAAAATTGAAGCTGACGGTCTGTACTTTAACACCACCATCATAATCCACAGGGTTGGAGTACTGTGCCAAAACAACATAACCTGTGTCCCTTTCCAAGCACTTACACACATGAACAGTGTACGTACACACACACACAGACACACCTTCTTGTTGCGGAGGTATGCACGACGGGCACAGATGTTCCCTCTCTTAGCCTCCAGCTGTTGTAGGCGTCGCTCCAGGTGATTGACAGGCGAGTGGGCGGGGCCTATCGTCGCAGCTGTTTGTAATAAACTCTGGAGGTCCTCTGGGTCTTCGCACACATCATAGTACACCACCTCCTCTTTATGCTCTGAAACACACACACACACACACACACACACAAAATCACACACAACCACACACATCACTGTACAGCAATTTATGAGACACACACATCGCAAAACATCATAATCTCCTTCAGCTGTGAAACACAGGCATCCACACAAACACATCACAAGACATCCTAATCTTCTTTTAACTCTGAAACGCACACTGGCACGTTCTCTCAGGCGCTCTCTCATTGATGTCACAGAGTGTGAACTCTTCTAGAAGTCTCCACAGACAACGACTGATATTCAGAAACAAATACGTCGCCTCAGTCCCTCCCACCACTTCTCCCACTCACTGCTCTCTGTTGTTTTGAAACCGGTGTTATTCACCTCCCTCTCTCTACCTCTCCACCTCCCTCTCTCTACCTCTCCACCTCCCTCTCTCTACCTCTCCACCTCCCTCCATCTACCTCTCCACCTCCCTCCATCTACCTCTCCACCTCCCTCCATCTACCTCTCCACCTCCCTCCATCTACCTCTCCACCTCCCTCTCTCTACCTCCCCACCTCCCTCTCTCTACCTCCCCACCTCCCTCCATCTACCTCCCCACCTCCCTCTCTCTACCTCTCCACCTCCCTCTCTCTACCTCTCCACCTCCCTCTCTCTACCTCTCCACCTCCCTCTCTCTACCTCCCTCTATCTACCTCCCTACCTCCCTCTCCACCACTCTCTCTTTCTGTTGATTATCCCCCTCCCTCTCTCTTACTACCAGTCCCTCCCTCCCTCCCTCAGTCTCTCCCTCCGTCCCACCGTCCCTCCCTCAGTCTCTCCCTCCCTCCGTCCCTCCCTCCCTCAGTCTCCTCTCTCTCTCAAGGAGGCATAGCCTAGTGTTTGGGGCTTGCGGTCTTCCTCTTTCATGTTTTAAATATACATCTAAAGTCGAGCCCTGCCGAGGATAACACACACACACCGACGCATGCACAAAGGCTCACGCACGCACAGGCGCACGCACACGCATGCACACACAGGCACACACACACACACAGAAACAAACAATCTATTTCCCAAGGGAGGTCAGAGCATTTCCCTGCATAAAATATTTCTCCAAAACATGCTTTTGTGGCATTATTTTAAATAGCACAGTAGCATAGCTGTGCACTTAGAGAACTTTGCACCAGCGCACACAACAGTTTTCCACATCTATTGGACAGGCTCTGGCATCTTCAGTTATTTTAGTTTTGACTTGGGCATCTTGCGTTCCAATACAACATATGTACATATATACATATATTACTCTCTCTGTGCTTGAAGAGTTTGTGTCCATGTATTTGTTTGTGCCTGTGTATGTGTGTGTCTGTGTATTTATGCGTGTGTATGTGTGTGTGCGTGTATTTATGTATGTATGTGTGTGTGTGTGTGTGTGTGTGTGTATTTATGCGTGTGTGTCTGTGTACGTGTTTGTCCGTGTATGTGTGTGTCTGTGTATTTATGTGTGTATCTGTGTATTTGTGTGTATGTGTGTGTGTCTTTATGTGTGCGTGTGTGTGTATTTATGCATGTGTGTCTGTGTGTGTCTGTCCATGTATTTATGCGTGTCAGTATGCTACCTTTGATCTGGCGTCGCAGTGTGTCGATCTGAGCGACCAATAGGAGCTCTTCATTCTTGAGGATCTCAAACTTGACATCGTAGAGTTCCAGCTGGGCCTCGTAGTACTGAAGCTCTAAGACATCCACCGTCTCACTGCCACTCTGGTCCTGTCCAGACAAACATCCCATCTGGAAGAGAATACATGGAGGTGGGGTTACAACACGACATAACATAGTACATAGTGGCACTTCTCAATAACTCACTCTCTCATTTTAACCCCAAACGGACTCAGGACTGCCCAAGGGAACAGCCAGTGGGTATCCAACCCGGGAGACCGCTTTTTTCACTATGCTCCTTCAACCAGGGGACCACACTTAGGTCACCCCAAAAGCCAGAGGCAATCCTGGGTAAGAAGCATAGAAAGCAGGCTTGATATTGACTCTGCTAATGCTAACGACACTGTATCCAGTTTCAGAATGGATTAAGTATTAGGTGGAACCAAGGGACCTAATTAAGTGGAACCGAGAGACCTAATTAAGTGGAACCGATCGACCTAATGACCACACAAAGACCAGGTGCACGTAGCTGAAACGACAAGAATGTGGATTCACATCCCACTGCAAAAATGTATTTTACCTGTGTTTTATATGGAGGAAGACCTCCCACTTTACCTGTGTTTTATATAGAGGAAGACCTCGCACTTTACCTGTGTTTTATATGGGGGAAGACCTCACACTTTACCTGTGTTTTATATAGAGGAAGACCTCACACTTTACCTGTGTTTTATATAGAGGAAGACCTCACACTTTACCTGTGTTTTATATAGAGGAAGACCTCACACTTTACCTGTGTTTTATAAAGAGGAAGACCTCACACTTTACCTGTGTTTTATATAGAGGAAGACCTCACACTTTACCTGTGATTTATATAGAGGAAGACCTCACACTTTACCTGTGTTTTATATGGAGGAAGACCTCACACTTTACCTGTGTTTTATATAGAGGAATATCTATAAGCTAAAGCTAGGCAGCCTGGTGTTGGCAGTTGACACACGATAACAGACAAGTGAGGGTAATTTCTATCTGCCCGTCTGCGTGGGGGGGGTGTGTTTTCACATTCGGGGTTATATATAGATGAACGGGGGAGGGATGGAGTCATATCCCAGTTACCAAGGGGTTCTGACCAGCTGGGAATACCAAGCACACACAACCCACACACACACACCGACACAACCACACACCGGCACAACCACACACTCACCGGCGCGCGCACACTCAGCGGCACGCGCACACACCGACACCCACACACCGGCACAACCACACACCGGCACAACCACACACTCACCGGCGCGCGCACGCGCACACACTCAGCGACGCGCACACTCAGCGACGCGCGCACACTCAGCGACGCGCGCACACTCAGCGACGCGCGCACACTCAGCGACGCGCGCACACTCAGCGACGCGCGCACACTCAGCGACGCGCGCACACTCAGCGACGCGCGCACACTCAGCGACGCGCGCACACTCAGCGACGCGCGCACACTCAGCGACGCGCGCACACTCAGCGGCGCGCGCACACTCAGCGGCGCGCGCACACTCAGCGGCGCGCGCACACTCAGCGGCGCGCGCACACTCAGCGGCGCGCGCACACTCAGCGGCGCGCGCACACTCAGCGGCGCGCGCACACACTGACACACACACACTGACACTTCTGATCAGTTAGCTACACCAGGTACTACACCTCGAGCAACTGACTAACAGATGGATGTGTGTGTGTGTGTGTGTGTGTTGAGGTGGCTGGGAAAAGTAAAATGTTGAATTAGCTAGCTGCTATACTAATATGCACACACACTTTGTTTTAATCCACAAAAATAATACAGATTTGTATTGTCCAGAATGAGCTCCCCCTGGCTTCTCTACACCTCCCCCTGGCCTCTCTACACCTCCCCCTGGCTTCTCTACACCTCCCCCTGGCCTCTCTACACCTCCCCCTGGCCTCTCTACACCTCCCCCTGGCTTCTCTAAACCTCCCCCTGGCCTCTCTAAACCTCCCCCTGGCCTCTCTAAACCTCCCCCTGGCCTCTCTAAACCTCCCCCTGGCCTCTCTACACCTCCCCCTGGCCTCTCTACACCTCCCCCTGGCCTCTCTACACCTCCCCCTGGCCTCTCTACACCTCCCCCTGGCCTCTCTACACCTCCCCCTGGCCTCTCTACACCTCCCCCTGGCTTCTCTACACCTCCACCTTGCCTTTCTACACCTCCACCTGGCCTCTCTTCACCTCCACCTGGCCTCTCCTAACCTCCCCCTGATCTCTCCACACCTCCCCCTGATCTCTCCACACCTCCACTCGGGCTCTCCACACCTCCGCCCGGGCTCTCCTCACCTCCCCCTAGCATCTCCACAACATCTGTTGTATTTGACACTACACCGATCAGTGTATAATCAGGCTCCCCTGAGGGCAACATGACCTCACACACACAGTACCTTCTCTTTGACGTTTTGCTTCTTGCGGTAAAGACACATCTCGCTGGACCTCATGTGCTGTAGGGTCTCTTTAGCCAGCAGGAACCGCAGCTTCTCCAGCCGGGGAGCTGCCAAGGCCCACGACGCCTGGCCGAAACGTCGCTTATCCTCCTCCATCGCACGCAGCATACCTGAAGACACATGAAGACGACACTTAAGGCGGGAGACAGAATGGGAGGGGAAGGGGGAGAGCGGCAATACCACTCAGGGGACAAAGTGAGGAGCGCCAACATCCCAAACATCTCGTTATGCAAACTAAAACAAAGCGAAATTAAAAGCTAGAAACCGTGGGCACGACCCGCCTGTCGAAAAACCCAAAGCACATTAACCCCGTCCACGCACAAATAGTGACGGCCCACTTTGAGGTGGGAGTATAAATGAAGCTCCGTCCTCCTCCATCACACGCTAGCAAACCTCAAGACACACAACACCAACACGCACGTTCCATCGTCCTAAACCATAGCCTTAAGCTTAACCCCAAACCTACAGGACCAGTTAGGACACACGTAGCCATTCACTTGTACTGTAAATGTCCAAGGAATACACCCAAAGGTTTAGATTCTCCTTGTTTAACCGTTTGTGAAAACCCTGTACACACACACAAACACACACATGAACATAATCAGACAAGGTTTTGGTGTCTCTGTACCTCTCAGGGCCTTTGATGTTTCTATGAAGTAGCTGACGGTGATGTCCTGTATGGAGGAGACGGCGTCCTCTCCTCTCCTCCTCCACTCCTCGGCCTCCCTCTCCAACTCAGCAATCCTCTTAGGTCCCAGCTCCTCCTCATCCAGAGACTTCTGCACAGGGGCCGACAGAGAACACGATGAGGGCATTACGTTCCACACGGGAATGGCTCAACGTCAGAGCTTGGTGTGATAAAAAGGATTGAAGTGCCAGGCTAAGAAGGTGTAGTAGATAAAAGGTGGAGCATCAGGGCTGTAGCCTACAGTGATCATTGAGTATGAAGCTTTTTAACCGTTTGCTATGACCACTCCTGCATAAAAACACCTTTAATCTTATTTTATACAAATATTTCAGTGACTGTAGGTTTTTCCTTTCAGTCCCTACATCAGATTGTAAAACATTCCAGCAAAGTGCCATTAGGGTTCAGAAAGGTATGGTTAGGTTTAGGGTTAGGACTAGCAAAAGCAGGATTTTTTTCAAGGGCAGTCACCTCTGGTGTCCCCATTTAGACAGTTAAGTATAAACGTGTGCGTCTTTTTGTGTGTTTGTGTGTGTGCATGTTTGTGTCTGTTTGCATGCTCCCGTGTGTGTGTGTGTGTGTGTGTGTGTGTGTGTGTCTACCAGTATTTCCATCTTGTACAGGCCAGCCAGTTCTCTCATGTCCCTGAAGGGCTGTAACAGGTACTGGTAGAAGGCGGTTGCTGTAGCGACGAGGTCCTGATAGGCCAGGTCCTCCTCTTCATAGACCTGCAGCAGTAGAACCAGCCTGTCAGCTCCGGCATGGCTCTGAAGGACCTGTCGATCAAAATGCAGACATGTCAATCAATACCCACGGGAAGAAATACTGCTACAGTACAAATATCACAACAGTTACGGCAACACCATTGGTATTTACACCAGCGTTTTCCCTGATTATAGTGTAGTGTTTGCTATAGTAGTATTCTACACTATCGGCTACTACACCTTGTAATAGTAAGCACACGATTGAGAATCCAATAGTTTTGTATAATAAGATTATATTTTGTATGTGGGATAAATACATCAGAGATCTGCAGCAGAAGAATAAGAGAGTCTGTCCCTCCTAAATGCAGGAAATCCTCCAATCAATACGCCAATCATTTAGGCCACTGGGCTAATCTGTCCAATGATATACACACGTCTGACTGGGGAAAAACCAATGAGAAGTCAACGGAGACCAACGAATGGAGATGCAAGGCCCAACCCCAAGATCTAGCATCGGACACGGAATGTCCTTTCCTAAGGCTAGGTTAATGACTTGGTCCATTGGGTCAGTGAACGGACACTGGCCCACAGCACACTCCAGGACCACCCAGACGCATAAACTGTAAGTCACTTTGGATAAAAGAGTCGGCCAAACGATATGGCCTATATTATTGCAATTATTATAATTTCACTGACACACACAAATAGGTCACTGTGTGTGTGTGTGTGTGTGTGTGAGAGTAATGGCAAAACCCCCGTGAAGCTTAACTTAGAATGACTCACTAGGATTGCAGTAGCCCCCCTCTCTCTCTGTGTCTGTCTCTCTGTGTCTGTCTCTCTGTGTCTGTCTCTCTATTCTCACCATCAACACTTCTCTCATCTCTTTCCATTTCCATCTCCTGGTTTCTCTTACTCTCCCCGTGTCGGAGTCATCTCCCTAGCAGACCCGAGCAGAAGAGAAGTGGGTATTGGGAGCCCACACACTTCTCCCACACTGCCCTTATCATTCCCTCTCCCTCCCTCTCCCTCCAAACTAATCCATTCTCTGTCAAAGCACACCCACAGGATTACAGCACCACAGGCAGGAGAATATGGACAATAATGAGATGCACTGGAACATCCTGGTAGGATTAAACAATCTTCTACATGTATGTGATATAAAGTGACACTTGCATTAGTGCTACAGGCAGAGAATTGGGAAAGTCGTTTTTTCTTTCTGCTTAGATTAGATTTTTTATTAATTGATTTTTATTTCTGTGACAGACAACAATGGTGCCCAGTTAGTGTGACATAAGACAAGACAAAAGAAAAAATATAAAATCATAATTATATTTTAATTGACACATGAAATACACAAGTAGCAACCACAACAATCATAGACACCATACTGTATTCGGACTCGTGTGTAGTTCAGGCTACGTGGGTTTATGTACAGACAATAGGTCTGCATAGCTAAATGAATCAATGGCTGACTTCTCTCATTAATGTCAACGAAGAAGCAAAGCCCCCACCGGTTTGAAACACCTTGCAGAGTACCTGAAATGAGACTGGGCCAGAGAGCAGCCAACCAGGCTTGGTAACGTTCCGCAAAGTCTTTGTTGCCTGGGCTCCTGGGATTTTAATGTCACAGGTTGGCTTCAAGGTTAAGAGGCTGTCTAATATAGTGGTTTTCAGCCGGTCGTCTGCAAACCCCTGCTCATCTGCGCTGATCCCCAGGGTTACTGCAAGTGTACTCTGGAATGTTTTTCTATTTTTGCAGTATATTACAATTATAGGTACAGTGTGTCAATGCTCATTGTTTTTGTAATAATAACACTAATGTATCTATTACTTTCACTAAAGTAAAGGGACAATGTAAATTGATCTGTAAGGTATTTCCTATTCTAAAAAGCCTTGGCCCTGAGAATGGTACTGTGTCCCTCAAGAACATTTTACTTTTAATATGGAAGTCCCTGGAATAGAAATGTTGGGATACGCTGGCTATTGCAATGTAATGAGCAAATGTCTAGGGTTTACACACAATCACTTACAATACTATTGAATGAACGCAACACAGTAGAAAATAAAGTATTATATTTCTATTATATTTTTTGTGGTCCTATATGGACCCAAAAGATGTGTAGGCTTTTGTTCTATCCTTTCGAGAAACAAAATGGGCTAACCTACTCATGATTCAACTCCATCGGGGCTTAGGCCTAGTGATTGGTTAGCTCTGTGCAAGGACATAACTCTCCGCGAGGTCGCCGGGTCGGTCATTTAAAGAAACGTGACTTCAGTTATAACAACTACATTGACTTACCTTACGAATGTGTTCCCTGGCCCTCGTGACTTCATCCTGCATTGTTTTTCTCTTGAACTCCTGCATGTTCTCAAAGTACTCCTCCACATCTCGCTCGTCCTGTGGGAACAGCGAGTCCAGCACTATCTTCCTGCCACAGATGTCTATCGCAGTGCTGAAGTACTTCTCCAGCTGACGGCAAGGTGTATCCAAATCTCTCTCCGGATCATCTTGGTTGGACGTTCGGTTGCCGATTAGAAATATCATGTCCCAAATGTTTCCCACTTCAAACTCTGAAAGGTCGGGGAAATAAGGCGCAAGGACTTCCCCGACACTGGTAAACTGACGGTGAACATTTTTCAAGTCGTTAACGGAGAAAAGACCGGCCCAGCTCGTTTCGGTGTCGGCGACAGATAGCTGGTCTTTGCGCTTCTGTCGCTGAAGAGTTCTGTTGTGACAGGTGACAGCGAACTTGGACTCGATCACATTCCACTGCACGATAAACCCGAGCTTGAACGTTTCGTTTTCTTCGAATATGTTACTCTTGATAGCGACCCAGCCATCTAAGCTGTCCAAACGCTCACAGTCTAGGCTATTCATTTTGTAGGAAACATGTAAAACTTATTTTCCGCTGTCTTGTTTACACCGTCCGCCATTTGTAACGATGACGTAGTATTTCCTTTTAACTCAACCTTGACCTTTCGATCACATGTTCGAGGGAAATTCCATAATGCCTTTGATTCGGTCAAAGTCTTTTATAACAACATACGGGAACTGCAATGTGTCACATCAAAGTGAAACATAATCACATTCACAATTACATTAACTTTGAATAAATACAATATTACCCATCTTTATTAGCCGAGGTTGGCTCTTTGGCTCTCTGGGGACGGTATTTGCTGACACCTGATCCTTCTGCAATATATTTGCTGTCCCTGCTATATTTGTCACAAGCTGTGTTCGCCTGTTTGGTAAGCCAGCCTGGCTAACAAACACCGCCAATGGTCGTCCTGAATTGACTGCGGAATTTTCAGAATCGTTTATCACCAAGGTAAGTTGTTCTTAACATGAGTCATAACCGTATAATAAGAATTATTATTTCATAATAGAAAAATGTCTACATAATGAATTGCGTGTTGAGTTTGTGTGTACAGCTGCTCTATGTTTTGACAGAGTTCCGGGAAGTCACAGTACCAAACTCCGCATTATCATCACTTAGTACGGTTATTTTTGGTTCAGTGTCAGTATTGTTATGAGTATGTTCACCATAAATCATAAATATATTGATGGAAAATACTTTTCAATTGAACAATTCAAGATCAAATATTTTTTTTAATGAAGATCACAAATGAAGCTTGATTTAAAAGTTATTAATTTTCTGGTTAGTGTTGAGACATCATTTACGATGCCTACTTCCGTTGTGATCACATTCTTATTGGACAATGGTAATGTTGAATATATTCAATTATTTCCTTTTCCTTAATTTAGTAATCCCCGCCTTCCTTCGCCATGGACCTCTATGAGGTCTTCTCAGGATCCAGTCTGGATGTCATCGCTGAGGAGGGGCTGAGTGGAGACGAGGAGGATCTCAAGGAGAAGCATGAGAAGGTGGAGGAGGAGGTGAACAGGGACCTCCCTACTAAAGAGGCCTTCGTAGTGGTTCCTGGCATGAGAGAGGCCAGGGAGGTTTCCTCGACGTTTCAGCGTTTCTCAGTGGATACTGATGACTCTCTGAGGTTTGTTATACAATGCTGGATTCATTGATACATTTGCATGATATTCTTGCTTTTACTGAGGTGAAGGACCTTGTTCCAGGACACAGTGGCAGTAGTTATACACCAGGGCTTCCCATAGCCGACTAGCTGGCATTTGGCTGATAAAACATTGAAAAGCTGGTATACATATTGGCTGATGGGAAAATTGTCTGGTCAGTTTTTAGAACGTCCAAACTGCTCAGAATGACATTAAAAGGGACTTCAGTGAAGTGTACTGTAACTGGGCAAAATGGACAGAGGTGGCCTTGATTGTCGTTATTTGCCTAATAAAGTGTGGCCTGCCGTTTGCATGTCTGTCTGTTTATCTATGTAGACGTGGTGACATGTTGAAGGATGCATAATATAACCTAATGAATACGATCATCATCAGGTTTGAACCATTCATCCCATCTTCAGATGAGGATGGAACCACGTCAGCTGTCTGTGCAGATGATGTGTTTGAGGAGCATACAGAATCAGAGGTCAGAAATGGTCGGTGTGTGTCCTGTTTCCTATTTACCACATTGTTGACTTCACGATAACACACATGGAATTACATTTTGGTTACTACATGATTCCATGTGTGTTATTTCAAAGTTTTGATGTCTTGATGTCTATTATTCTACAGTTTGGAAAGTAGAAAACTAAAGAAATACACTTGAATGAGCAGGTGTGTCCAAACCTTTGACTGGTACTATATATATATATACTCACCTAAAGGATTATTAGGAACACCATACTAATACTGTGTTTGACCCCCTTTCGCCTTAATTCTACATGGCATTGATTCAACAAGGTGCTGAAAGCATTCTTTAGAAATGTTGGCCCATATTGATAGGATAGCATCTTGCAGTTGATGGAGATTTGTGGGATGCACATCCAGGGCATGAAGGTCCCGTTCCACCACATCCCAAAGATGCTCTATTGGGTTGAGATCTGGTGACTGTGCGGGCCATTTCAGTACAGTGAACTCATTGTCATGTTCAAGAAACCAATTTGAAATGATTCAAGCTTTGTGACATGGTGCATTATCCTGCTGGAAGTAGCCATCAGGGGATGGGTACATGGTGGTCATAAAGGGATGGACATGATCAGAAACAATGCTCAGGTAGGCCGTGGCATTTAAACGATGCCCAATTGGCACTAAGGGACCTAAAGTGTGCCAAGAAAACATCCCCCACACCATTACACCAGCACCAGCCTGCACAGTGGTAACAAGGCATGATGGATCCATGTTCTCATTCTTTTTACGCCAAATTCTGACTCTACCATCTGAATGTCTCAACAGAAATCGAGACTCATCAGACCAGGCAACATTCTTTCAGTCTTCAACTGTCCAATTTTGCTGAGCTCGTGCAAATTGTAGCCTCTTTTTCCTATTTGTAGTGGAGATGAGTGGTACCCGGTGGGGTCTTCTGATGTTGTAGCCCATACGCCTCAAGGTTGTGCGTGCTGTGGCTTCACAAATGCTTTGCTGCATACCTCGGTTGTAACGAGTGGTTATTTCAGTCAAAGTTGCTCTTCTATCAGCTTGAATCAGTCGGCCCATTCTCCTCTGACCTCTAGCATCAACAAGGCATTTTCTGCCGCATTCTGGATGTTTTTCCCTTTTCACACCATTCTTTGTAAACCCTAGAAATGGTTGTGCGTGAAAATCCCGGTATCTGAGCAGATTGTGAAATACTCAGACCGGCCCATCTGGCACCAACAACCATGCCACGCTCAAAATTGCTTAAATCACCTTTCTTTCCCATTCTGACATTCAGTTTGGAGTTCAGGAGATTGTCTTGACCAGGACCACACCCCTAAATGCATTGAAGCAACTGCCATGTGATTGGTTGATTTGATAATTGCATTAATGAGAAATTGAACAGGTGTTCCTAATAATCCTTTAGGTGAGTGTGTATATATGTATATGTATACATACATGTATGTGTAATCACAGAAGTGAATACACCCTTCACATTTTTGCAAATATTTGATAATATCTTTTCATGGGACAACACTGAGGAAATTACACTTTGCTATAATATTAAGTAGTGATTGTACAGCTTGTGTAACAGTGCAACATTTTCTATCCCTCAAAATAACTCAACACACAGCCATTCATGTCTAAACTGCTGGCTCCAAATTGGGCCCAATTAGCCATTTTCCCTCCTCGGTGTCATGGAACTCTTTAGTGTTTCAAGGTCTCAGGTTAAACTCTCTGAGGATCTCAAAAAAAGTATTGTTGCTCTACATAAAGATGGCCTAGGCTATAAGAAGATTGCCGAGACCCTGAAACTGAGCTGCAGCACGGTGGCCAAGACCATACAGTGGTTTAACAGGACTGGTTCCACTCAGAATAGGCCTCGCCATCTTCTACCAAATAATTTGAGTGCACGTGCTCAGCGTCTTATCCAGAGGTTGTCTTTGGGAATTAGACGTATGAGTGCTGCCAGCATTGCTGCAGAGGTTGAAGGGCTGGGGGGTCAGCCTGTCAGTGCTCAGACCATATGCCGCACACTGCATCAAATTCGTCTGCATGGCTGTCATCCCAATAGGAAGCCTCTTCAAAAGATGGAAGCACTAGAAAGCCTGCAAACAGTTTGCTGAAGACAAGCAGACTAAGGACATTGCTTACTGGAACCATGCCCTGTGGTCTGATGAGAACAACAAACTTATTTGGCTCAGATGATGTGAAGTGTGTGTGGCGGCAACCAGGTGAGGAGTACAAAGACAAGTGTGTCTTGCCTACAGTCAAGCATGGTGGTGGGAGTGTCATGGTCTGGGGCTGCATGAGTGCTGCTGGCACTGGGGAGCTACAGTTCATTGAGGGAACCATGAATGCCAACATTTACTGTGACATACTGAAGCAGAGCATGATCCCCTCCCTTCGGAGACTGGGCCGCAGGGCAGTATTCCAGCATGATAACAACCTCAAACACACCTCCAAGATGACCAATGCCTTGCTAAAGAAGCTGAGGGTAAAGTCGATGGACTGGCCAAGCATGTCTCCAGACCTAAACCCTATTGAGCATCTGTGAGGCATCCTCAAATGGAAGGTGGAGGAGTGCCAGGTTTCTAACATCCACCAGCTCCATGATGTCTTCATGGAGGAGTGGAAGAGGACCCCAGTGGGAACCTCTGGTGAACTCCATGCCCAAGAGGGTTAAGAAAATTCTGGAAAATAATTGTGGCCACACAAAATACTGACACTTTGGGCCCAATTTGGACATTTTCACTTAGGGGTGTACTCACTTTTGTTGCCAGTGGTTTATACACTGTTATACAAGCTGTACACTCACTACTTTACATTGTAGCAAAGTGTCATTTCCTCAGTGTTGTCACATGAAAAGATATAATTAAATGTTTGCAAAAAGTGAGGGGTGTACTCACTTCTGTGAGATTCTGTACATGTATTTATATGCTGTACACTGAATGTATATACACACAAATAATATTTGTCTTGATCTAGCTTGAATGCCAGTCTTAGTGTACCCTCTTGCCATGTTCTATGGGAATTGTTTGTCGTGATAGCAGCCACAGGAATCTAGAGCACAGAGTGGCACTCAGGCTAACCTGGACCCTAACCTAACCCTTGACCCTCTGAAAGAGTACATACCTGTTGTGCTTTCAGGATAAGGTGAACATAATCAGGACTAAATTGGAGGGAAAGGTGGCGGAGATGGAGAACTTCACTGGACATCTAGAGGAGATCTTCCTTACTGTGGAGGTGCTAGAACCACATGTACTGGCATGACCGTGACATGACCAAGATATGAACAACACATTACAATAACATGACCAAGACATTACAGTAACACGTACATGATATGAACAATACATTGCAAATAAATTACAGTAACATGACCATGATATGATCAATACATTACACAGACATTACAATAACATGACCAAGATATTTACAAGGACATTACAGTAACATGACCAAGACATGATCAAGACATTACACAGACATTACAATAACATGACCAAGATACGACCAAGACATTACAAAGACATTACAACAACATGACCAAGATATGATATCATACACGTGCGTAACCAATTAAAAATACAATATTTTCCAGGAGAATTTCGGTCGCCGTGAGCAGCACCTGGAACAGCACTACAATGACGTTCTGCAGACGTTGTCCCAGCGTTACGACGAGCGCACAGCTGCCCTGGGAGAGGAGAAGAAGATGAAGCTGGAGACTCTATACAACAAGCTGCTAGACTGTGGGCGAATGCTGGATGCCTCTAAGGACCTGATTGAGACCGCCCAGGAACTGTACCGCACAGAGGACAAACGATTATTCCTACAGGTCGGTTGGAGTAGCTGTTTGTGAAAGACCTATACAAGGTTAAGTCGTTGAATTGACAGAGCATTTTAACAGTTGTAAATAACTTTTAAAATGTTTTTAAACCAAATGTAATATTAGCAGTGCATCTAATGATCAGTGTATTGGTTGTTTGCTATGAGCTGTAATGTAATTCGGAGTTGTTTGTGCCAGATGTTGGTTTCATGATTCTTGAAATGTTAATGGCTACTAGAACGTTGACTGTTTATGTTGTGAACTTTCCATTGACAGTCAGTTATGCCAACCATGAAGAGGTAAGGTACAAAGGAAGGCTAATATTTGAGACTAATACAACAGAACTGGGTCCAGATCTGGTTTAGCCTGATTACAGATCTGTTTTCGCCTGGATGCACATTTGTTGTAGCCTGGTTATACATCTGTTTTGGTTTGGTCCCAGATTGGTTTTAGCTTGGTTGCCGATCTGTTTGTGCACCTGACAATCTATCACTCATTGTGTTTGGGCTGAAAATGAGTGATGGGGATGGGCATTATCTGACAAACAAGCTCACACTCAGGCTAGATCCGTTTGGTCTGTGTTATAGCGGAGCAACAAGAGTTGGCCATGGGACGATGTCGGTTGGGGTCCAGAACCACATAAGGATGTGTGGTCAGTATTAAAATGTGTGTTCAACACAAACTGACCACAACTAATCACCAAAAAAGAATTATTTTAAAAGCACAGATAATGTCAAATTTCTTTTGGAAACGTACTTCTTAAATAAAATAAATGTTAAGTTGCACAGTCTATTTACCCAAAGGAAAACCCTGTCCTGTGACCTTTTTAAAAATCATTAATATTATCATAGGAGGAGTTGACAAGACTGGATAAATATATGTGGAACCCAGGCTACACCAAAGCTAAATAAGACTGTCTGTTGTGGCATGGTACTGAAGTGATCTTTAATAACTGTGAAGAACAGTGATATTCCGTGAACCCGAATAACAGACTGGTATATGTGTTTATACTGGATGTCATTAAAGGTCATCCATTCTGTGTTCAGAAACCAGAATGACATCAGTTCCTAATTACCCAGCTAATTTTACAAATTAAGATTAACCAGTGTAGTGAATGCGTTTGATGTGGAGGCTGGTGTGTTGTCGTAGCTTAGGTTTAATTAGCAGAATGACGCATGACACCATATCCACTTTCATTCTTAGGTGCTTTCCGTTCCGTCTGTTGCAACGTTACAAGACGTGTGTTTTCCTGGCCCCACAGGCCTCTGGCTGCCTCACTGGTCAGCTGCGTCATTGCCATGACAACTTCCTGGTTGTGGCCAAACAACCGTTCATCTGGTCAGGCAGAGGAGAATGTAGAAATGTTATCGTTTACCATTGTTTAGGATTAGGCAGCATGCCAGATGTATGTATTCTGTCAGCAACATTCTGAATGCTTCGACTGAATACGAGCCTGGCTTCTGACTGCTTGTTCAATGAAAAAGAGTTTGCAGTGAGGGGTTTGATGACTTCTGTGTCTATCCAGTCAGAATTCAGTTTATTTTCTTTTGTGTGGTTGTTAAATCCAAGCCTGTGTTTTGGTGTTTGATGTTTTGCTTGTCAAATCAGAATTGAAGAGTTTGCGAAGGAGAAGCCTGGACTGACACTGGCAACGCCACTGGAGTTTGAAACACCCCTCGCTGACCTCTCAGATGTTAAGACCCTGATGGATTCCATCAACATAGTACCAGGTCTGGCCCAAGAAGATTTATTTCACAAATGCCTTCTGTGAGCACAACAAAAAGGCTCAAAATAATTCTGGAGCACAATAAAAGCCTTTTTTTGTGCTCTGACATGGAAAAGGCTTTTTTTGTGTGTGCTCAATAATTATTTTGAGGCTTTTTTTTTGTGCTCACAGAAGGAAGACATTTTCTAATTTCTACTTTCTAAAGTCAAATAAGCATCACAGAAATCTGTGATAACGTGTAGATACGGCCACCCCACCACCCACAGGTCCATCGTTTGTTTCTTCACAGTTTTTACAAATACATGTCAAAACATTTCTGATCCCATTACTATATTCCTGAAATATTTATTCTGAATAAGTAAGTTCATTTAGAGTAAAGAGCTGTTTCTTTCCTTAATTAATTCTTACGTTTGTGATTCTTCATAATTAGTCACTCTGCACAGCAATTCCATTACGGAAAACCATAAACTAGGAACAGAGTCGAGCCGAGGCCCCTTGGAAATCACTCCAGTTAGCTAGGGGACTTTGGTTGCTTGGAAACAAATTACTTTGAAGCAGAGTGATGTTTTCTCAGAGGCTTTAATTACACCGGGCCACTGGAGTGATGAGCCAACGCGTCCTGAGTGGTGCCTTTAGTCCCGCTGAAGTTTGACAGAATGGATGGGGGTGTCCCAAATGGACCCCTATTTCGTGAGCGTTGCACTTCTGACCTGTGCCTATACTGCTTCAGCTAAGTACTTCAGTAGAGGGGCAAGGATGTCATTGGGGACTCCCGCGTCTATGAAGCTGACCTGTATGCGGCTCACTTCACACCCACTTGGTTTGGTTTCTCAGAATGTTCCAAGCTACCAGCTGGACCCCGATAGTGTTTTGGCCCGTCCCTCCCCACTCCTGCCTGTGTGAAGTGTTTGAATGTCAAGTCAACGGTCAACCCTCCGTCTTAAGACCCAGATAGTTCAGTCTGCGTTGCGGTCAGGCTTCCTGCCGGCCGACACTATGACTACATGCCTGGTCCCAACAAAAACAGCCACACAGCCAGGATTGGAGTCGCAGCGGACACAGTGGTTCCACAGGCCAGACGTGTCGGTAAAACGGTGACTCCACTCGCCTCTCTTGGTGCCAAGGCTTAGCGCCACCCCCCCCAGCTCCGCGCCCTCCCATTTAGACGTTTGATGTGATTGCGTTGGAACGGCGTCATAACGGATCGGTCTGTGATGTGTCTCCAGCCCCGTCCGCTCCGGTCATCAACCCTCAGGTGGCTAACTCGGCCACGCAGACCTCTCTGCGTGTGTGCTGGAGCCTGTTCTCGGACGACACCGTGGAATTCTACGAGCTGTACTACCGACCCGTCCTGGAGGACGCCGCAGCTGTGGACTGTGCCGAGGCACCCGATGGTAACGACTAGTGGACCCAGAACCAGCAGAATGTACCATTCAGAGCATAGAATTGGAACATAGAACCTGAACCTGTATAGCATAGAATTGGAACTTCCAGTATAACTGGAAGGTGTATAGCACTGAATAAGAATGTATAATCAGAACATATTGAGTTGGATCCAGTTGGTCAATTTTCCATCTCTGTGACCCAGTGGTTTTAGCCACTGCCTCCAGTACGCATACAAATATTGCTGCAGCATGTTCAACTTTATTCATAAATTTTATTAATAATAATAATAAGTTAAGAAAAAAACTGTCAAATAATAGCACTAATAAGAGATTTATTCTGTCTTACTGCTATTTCAACATATATATTTCCTACTGTCCTCTACCAATAGAAGCATGAAATCCTATAAACAAACCCTAGCGATAATATTGTAATTGAAATAACTGAGTTTGGCTTTGTTTCAGTGTGTAAGGTGAACGAGACCCACTGTTGGGTTGAAGACCTGCATCCGAACGCCCAGTATGAGTTCTGGGTCACAGCGACCAACACCACAGGCATCAGCCCTGCCAGCGAGAAGGCCGTCTACATGACAGGTAACAACCCGGCCCTGTTACAGTCAAACACTCAGGGGCCTTGTTACAGGTTACACTCCCGCCCTGTTACAGTCCAACACTCAGGGGGCTTGTTACAGGTTACACTCCCACCCTGTTACAGTCAAACGCCCCAGGTAACATCTCTAGGATGTAACACCTTGGGCCTATTACAGAAAAAGGAATTATTGGATCACATGAAATTTGAGTTCTGGGTGGGGTTGGTAATCCCCTGACATTAGTTCAGTAAGAGAAAAGTGTTGCCAAAAGTCACTCCCTTTATGTCCCTGTCTCTCTCGTTTGAACTTGTTTTTCTCTCACCCATTCTCTTTCTTCCTGTCTTCTCCCTCTCAAGTCCCCTCTCCACCAGTCATCAGAGAAAGGGGGTGTAGCAGCTGTCCAGAGGCCGCTCTGATTCGCTGGGAGTCTGGAAACACCAACCCAGTTGAATCCTACACAGTGGATCTGAGTGAGACGGGCACAGACGAAGAGGGTGGAGTCACGGAGTAGGAAACACAAGGATTCTCAAACACACACACACACACACACACATACAAACACACACACACACACACACACATACAAACACACACGCATTCACACACACATACAAACACACACACACACATACAAACACACACACATTCACACACAGGCAAACACTCATAAACATACACACACACACACACACACACATACAAACACACACGCATTCACACACAGGCAAACACTCATAAACATACACATACACACACACACACACATACAAACACACACGCATTCACACACACATACAAACACACACGCATTCACACACAGGCAAACACTCATAAACATACACATACACACACACACACACATACAAACACACACGCATTCACACACAGGCAAACACTCATAAACATACACACACACACACACACACACATACAAACACACACGCATTCACACACAGGCAAACACTCATAAACATACACACACACACACACACACACACACATACAAACACACACGCATTCACACACAGGCAAACACTCATAAACATACACATACACACACACACACACATACAAACACACACGCATTCACACACAGGCAAACACTCATAAACATACACATACACACACACACACACACACATACAAACACACAGTACACATGCTGAATGGGAATTTGAATCCACTTTCTGAGTTGACTGGTCAAAAGACATTATCGAGACTTGACCGTGTAGAGAGAAGACGTCTCATCAGAGTATTCGTGCCATTATAGCATCCTTTCATCAATTAACTTCTCTTTCCTGTGGGCCGTTAGGATCAGCGAGGGAAGTCCCACCCTCTTGTCAAAATTAAAATGGCGGATGCCTTCAATGTTGACGCCTGCGGTGGTACACAATCTTTCCATCCATTGTGTCCTCTAACGACATCTGGCTGGAACCCCAATCCTGCTCTCCATTGGTTTATAATGTGATTGGCTCTCCCTGCTGATCCGTAACGTGATTGGTGGTCTCTGTAGGTCCATTGTGGCTGTTCCTACCTGTGAGTGTCTGATCCAGCTGCAGCCAGGGAGACAGTACCTAATCTCCGTCAGGGCTGTGAACATTGGGGGTCCTAGCAACAAGAGTGAGCCCATCTGCATCTCTACCACAGGTGAGAAGAGGCTCCAATGGTATGATGTTTCTACAGTATGTATGGCAGGGGTTGTTACTTCACACTTGCTGTGTGTGTGTGTGTGTGTGTGTGTGTGTGTACACGTAGGAACCGTCTTCCACCTTCTGCAGGACACAGCCCACCCGTGTCTGTCCCTCTCCGAGGATGGCTTCTCCATGTTCTACGGAGATGAGGAGCTGCCGATCTCTGCGATGACCTTCGACGACAACACCTTCGCCAGGTACCGACCAGACGCCAGCGGAGGCATAGACGGCGCCGGCGGGCGTTTTGATCCAGCCCCTGGCAGACTCAGTGTGTTGTGTCTTCTTGGCCCAGGTGTGCAGCTGTGCTGGGCGACCTGATCCCCGTGCGAGGCAGGAGGTACTGGGAGGTGGCTGTGGAGGAGGCCACGGAGTACAGGATCGGTGTGGCCTATGAAGACACCCAGAGGAACTCCTACCTGGGTGGAACCGACTCCTCCTGGTGCATGAGACACGTCCTGACCCCATCCAGGTGAGACCCCACACCCCGTAACTGACCTAACCCCTGACCTGACATCAATGCCTACTTGGGGAGAGCTAAAGCATGCTGGGTACGGGACATGCTTCCTCCGTCCAGGTAACAATCGCTAACTCGACCTGGAGGACCACAGGGTGCAGGCTTTTGCTCCAGCCCAGTTGTATCACAGGGGACGTATTGAGATTCTGAGAGGCACTTGGAGCAGGTGTGTTTGTGCTCACATTGAGACCCTCTACGAAGAGTTTTTACCTACTGTATGAATTAACTCTCCCAAGTCAGGGACAGGAATGGGGTGTGTTTGTGAAGTTCTGTACTGGGCCTGTCATCTAAACTATGTGACAAACCGGGGAGTTGGAAAAGCGCGTCTCAAACCGCCTTCTAAGCCCTCTGTAGTGCACTTTGAATGGCGTTTCATCTGGGTTTTGCTTTACATCCCGCTGACATGTCAACACCACGTCTCCCCTGAGGAAGAAGTATGCTTATCTTCCCAAATGGGACACACACACACAGACACTTTGAAAAGTAGGCCAGCCAAGGATATTCATGGTCATTAAAATATCTCTCCCGTTCCTACAGCGAGATGGCAATATGTTGCGATCGACTCGCTTCTCCTCAGTTTTCGCCCCCATAAATCATACTGTGTCTCAGGCAGAACTGAGAAGTCAAGATATTTCCCCTGCAAAAAAAAAAAAAAGAAATAGACCAAATAATATAATTTCCTTATAGCTAGTTTCCATAGCAACTATACCTGGCCCTGTGCAGGTCTGTGGAACTGTCTCTGAGACATGTCAACATACTGAGCTTCTGTGTGTGTGTGTGTGTGTGTGTGTGTGTGTGTGTGTGTGTGTGTGTTTTTTTACCCACTGCCTACGCAGAACCTGACAATATACACTGCTCACATCCCGTGCTAATCCTCCTTTGAATAAAAGCCTTTCTCTGGCAACGAACTGCGTTTTATTTGGCACCGCGAGTGTCGAGATTTCACATTCGGCATCTTAGTGGTACTTGAAGTTTGAACTGCCGGGGCTCATTAAGTAGTTAAGCACACATGAGATCAAGGATCAGATCGGTCAAAATACCAGAGTGTGAATCAAAACATAGGAGGGTTGAATCTGTCAAAACCCAAATTGAGATGTTAAACCCTTGATATCTCAAGAATAATATCTAAAAATAACACTCTGAAATTGGTAATGTAACAGGAACGACATTTCTGTCTGATCTGTTTTAAGTGGGGGGAAAAAAGCCTAGAAAGTATCTCTGTGGAGGGTTGGCACAATAGTGATTTTATTAGAAAATATAAACGGCTGTTCGGTTGGGTAAGGGAGTGGGCCACAGACCATTGGTTCTGTTTCTTTGAGTTCTTTCCTAACGCCCAGACAAGAAAACAGAGCATTGGAAAAACCACAGGATACTTAGGGAAGTGTTCTTTTTTAAAACAAGATTATTTATTAAATGCAACACGGGTGACAGTTGATTTGGACAGTCATACTGTAGATGCATTACAAACTTAGTAAACTGCAATGTTACTGTATCTAGTAAAACAAACCTTGACACTGGAAAGCATTTACTGTTTCTTAATCGTTTGTTGATTGTATGAATTCCTGTCAAGAATCTTCAGGTTATGGTGACTATCCAAATGCTGTGGCCGTGTTTTGCATTCTAGTAATTCAGCTTATCCTCCTAATGCTGAAGTTGAGTTCTAGTTGACAGGGGTTGAAAGGGCTGGATGGATAAGCCTGTTGGAAGCTGGGGATGATTAGGTGGCTGTGGCGAGACCAAGGGCCAGGTTAGACGTTCAGCCGGGGCATCTGGGTAAACACCCCTACGACCGGTGTCCTGGGACCTACCCTGACGATCGAAGACCGCACGGGACTTCAGCGGGGTTTTGCTTTTTTTACCAACGCCACATTGACCAGCCAATAAGCTGCAGGCTACATGTGAATGATTCTTCACGATGCTTCCGCTGAGCAACACTGTCTCCCATTTTCTCCCCCATCTCCTCCTCCATTCTGTCTCCATCTAGGCGCAAGTATGACTTCCTGCCAAATTAGTCTTCTATACCACATATATAGAAGTCTGTGTAACATGTCCACCCCAGCCCCCGCTCCATTCTCCACCCCTCCTTCTGTCCACCTCCATCCATCATTTTCATCTGTCCATCCCTCTTCTCCATGGCGTCCCTTCTCTCCTCCAGACACAAGTACGAGTTCCTCCACGGCGGCTGGAGCCCGGACGTTCGGATAACAGTGAACCCGGTGAGGATTGGGGTCAGCTTGGATTACGCGGCAGGGATGCTCTCCTTTTTCAACGCAGACCTGAAACAGCACCTGCACACGTTCCACTGCAACTTCCTGGACTACGTTCAACCCTGCTTTGCCCTCGACAACCCCGGGGCGCTGACCGTCTGTAATGGGGTAGCCACCCCCTGGTATGTCCACTCAGTCTGAGCCACCTGGTCACCAGGCACACTGACCGGTGTAGGGTACAAGTGAACTGTCTGCTGAAATGTCTGTTCAGTTCCACACCTCAACCCGATACTACTGTATTATAGCTCCATGTTATGCTGAATAAAAGACATTTAAAAAAGTTTTAACAGTTCATCTTGGTCACCCCCCCCCCATTAACACCTCAACATTAAGCTCATTCTAATCCTTAAGTGTCCAGAACGACTTCACTGTGATTATCGAGCCCAGCGAGAGGAAAACATTTCCGTGGTTTTCTGCTAGGGACCAGTTTGAATCAAGTCTTTGTAATAGGCCACCTGAGAACAAATGTAAAACACGTCCTCGTGTGGTAGTGACATCCATTTAGACTGGCTACTGCATCAGCTGTTATCACAAGCATGTGGAAAGGCAGGGAAATAAAAAAATTCTATGCAACGATGAACAGTCACTACTAGTAAAATCACATTTTGCCCTGAATCCAAATGACATCTGAGTCCTACAACACTTGTTGGGAGGGGAGGGGGAAATAAATCACACGGCCATTTCCTAATCCTTTTATTACAGTATTCCATGGGAACAGATTCACACCATTTTTCCATTATATACAATATAATCGTAATAGTCAACAGGTGCAAAGCAGGTTGGAGAGAACAATCACTGTAGAACAGGCTCAGTCATGGATGGACGACACCACAAGCTTTTAAAAAACTTAAAAATAAAACTGTTACCTTAATGAAAACTGTCTTTATTAACTGTGATAACATGATACTGTAGCATGCCTGTGAATCTGGCCACAGGGCTGTAGCCAGGCAACACTCTGGACCAAGGCGCCACAGTAGAGCCCTCCATGGTGACAGCAGAGCTACTGGGACTCTGACCCACCACCGATTACTGCAACCCAGAAACTAAGAACCGTGGGGTGAGGGGGTTAGGAGTTAGCCGTCTTACTGCTCCCACGAGTCCTCTCCTCTTCCTCATCAGAGGAGTCCCCCCCGTAGGGAACTAGGCAGGAGGAGTCCATGACTCCCCTACCATACGGCACCAGGTCTGACGAAGGCTTCTCCACTGCCTTGGTCTTCTTCACCGGCACCTCCTCGGGGCGACCTGTAAGGCACAGAAACACAGGCGAGAGAGAAAAAGAGAGCGCGCAGTGGGGAGGAAGAGGTTGGGATGGAGAGAGAGAGAGCAGGCAAAGGGAGAGCCCCCACACGCGTTTGAGTCGGTTTGATCCACAGCCAGAGCAGAACAATCAGAGACACACACCAGGTGACATCCATGTCAGGCACCCACAGGTCCGTGTGGAGGAGACATGTGGAGACAGAGAACACAAGAGGAAGACAAAAGAACACATACAGGAAGTGACCGTTAGCATTGCACAGCCAATCGGAGGAGCTCATCTCACACCATAACTCCAACTGGGGAGGAGCCATCTTAGAAAACACTAGAAACCTCATCCGAGTTTACATTTCTGCCAGTTCAGGCACCGTGACGTGTGTGTTTTGCAGAGGGGTGTGTGTGTGTGTGTGTGTGTGTGTGTGTGAGACATACCGTGTGATGCGGGGATGCTGGGAGGCTGGGTGGGCAGGACCAATGGGACAGCTGTCTCTCTGGGTCTCTTCCGGGCCACAGGGCCAGGGACCACAAACACAGGGGGAGGTGGAGGCATCAACACCCTGCAGACACCCGGCAGAAGACCAGAGGCTTCATTTAGATCAGAGGTGGGAAAACGTTTCGGCTCTAGGGCCACGTCGCAAGAGGACTGTGTGTTCCTGTATGCAACATTCATGTGAACCGTACAGCCCAGTATCGTATTTTAAAAGTCAAGCACTTAACTCTCACTCAGAAATCTTAGCCTACACAATGTGCCAAGATCTAAGTTTCAGAAGTGGTGTTATCTATGCAGTTTACACACCGTTCAGGCTCTTCCAGACTGGGACCAGTTTGTGGAGGAAGAGCTGGAGCCGTCGCTCTCACAGAGGGTTCAGGCGAGCTGCGGTCAGGCTGAGGGAACAAGACAGACTGTTAGGGGAACGGACAAACACTTGTAGTCAATACCAAGATGGATTTAACCAAGGAAATTCTGACGACAACCAGAACAGAAACGGTCCCCGTCACAGTTTCAGCTCACCAGAGGGCCCTGCTTGTCCCCGGTCTCCTCATGGAAGCGTCGTTTGGGGCTCCCTGTCGGGCTGGACGTCGACACGTCCCCCTCGGTCTGGTCACTACACCCAGGGTCCTGAAACGCCAAGTTTAAACCCAACCAATGCTCAGTGTAACCCCAGACACACACACACACACACACACCAGCACCCCCCCCCCCCAAAAAGTACCGGAAACACAGGACTTCTCAGCAGCCAACTGATGTTCATAACGTCCACCCGCCTGCCGCGTTGTGCGGAACCGTTCCTGAGCACGTACCGGCAACCCCCACCCCACCCCCACACACGACACGAGCCCAGTCCCTACCTGCACGAGGTATGGGTGCGTCGTCCTGGGACAGACCGGATACTGAACCATAGCCTGAGAAGATGGAGGGTTTGTCGACAGGTTAGATTGACAGGGCTGCTGACCAATAGCACCACTACTCCAATAGCCAGAGGCGGGTCCAGGCGCCGAGGGGTAGCCGGCGGAGGCAGCGTGGCCCCCGGGCAGCCCCGTCCCGTTACAGCTCGGCGGGTAGCCGCTGCCATACCAGCCCTGGTTAGAGTAAGTGCTATTAGCTGGGTATCCGTGAGCTGGGAATGCTGAAAGGCAAGTACAGGAGACCAGGGTTAATGGGCGTGGCCAGAGGGTGGGCAGGGCTTCATTCACAGCAGGGGGGGGCTAACGCAGGACCGCCCCAACCCTGTTCCTGGGCAGCTAATTGCCCCGTGGGCCCTCCCCGACACCAGTGTGGCATGACGAGTGGAACAATTGGCCCGGGGGGCGAAAGGGTGTGTGTGTGTGTGTGTGTGTGTGTGTGTGTGTGTGTGTGAGACAGCGCCACCGGGGGTCGGGGGAACCAACGGGACCGCAGCACAACAGGGTTGGGCAACTCTGGCCGAATGGACGTCAGGTCGGATTTACGACGTGGGACGATGCGGTTCACACCAGGACCCATTAACGGTTCTGGTCGACGTTGTGACACCAGAGACAGAAAGGGATTCTCTTATGACCGTAGCTAGTAGGGACACCCTGGCAGTTCAGAGGTAACCTTGGAAACAACGTTACATAGCATCTACAACTAGGTAATATGGTCACTGTAAGAGCGGGCCCGGGTCTGTGAACACGGGGCTCTGGCCAGGTGGCTTATGGGTAGTTGTCAGTGTGTGCCTTACGTTGGGTGGAGCCGGTCACGGTGTAGACGGACACGGCGCGGGCGTGTTCGGCTCTCACCTGGACAGCAGAGAAACAGAGCAGGATGACAGAACCGTTAGCGAGGCAGGTAAAACTTCCTTTAGAGTGAGTGAGTGTGGGAAAGAGGAAGAAATGCACTTCAATGTAAATGAAACACTGTGTGTGGCAAATACACACAGTGAGAGAATCAGAAGGCCAGAGTCAGGGCTGAGAGGTTACAGTGTACTGGGTGTGAGTAGGTGCAGAGCACTCCAGACCTATCACTGGAGGTTGGGTGGTTCACACTACTGTTTCCTATAGGAGGTGGGTATCAGTGAGAACTATATACTCTTCCATAGTTTCACTTTCTTTAACCTCCAAACACTTGACTGCACTCACGACAGGGGCGCGTTATAATGTCCACGGTAGGTGGATTTTCACGTGACGGCACGGCCAAGTGTAAATGGGACATGAGTGAGTGACTACTTACGGTTTCCAACAGGCTCTCGGTGAGCTTCTTCGCTGCCTCCAGCCCTGTTGAGTTCGGGTGGCTGAAACAGACAACATGGGGACGTCACAATGAAGAATCACACCGACACCGCAAACAACTACACCACCAAACACGAACCCTCTCAGACCCTAGAACATGACCCAACGTCAGTCAACACCCGGCGATAAAGACAGCAGGACGGCAGACCGGAACCGCTTTGGTAACGTCCTTGTTTATCATTCACTAAATGTGGGGCTCTCTCCAACACACGCCCCCTCGATAGAATGAAGCGCCAGGCACTAAACGGCGCTCGGGGGCCCAGGCACTAAACGGCGCTCGGGGGCCCAGGCACTAAACGGCGCTCGGGGGCCCAGGCACTAAACGGCGCTCGGGGGCCCAGGCACTAAACGGCGCTCGGGGGCCCAGGCACTAAACGGCGCTCGGGGGCCCAGGCACTAAACGGCGCTCGGGGGCCCAGGCACTAAACGGCGCTCGGGGGCCCAGGCACTAAACGGCGCTCGGGGGCCCAGGCACTAAACGGCGCTCGGGGCCCAGGCACAACGCTGAATGGCATTGGGTCTCACCTGATGTAGACGTAGAGCGGCTCGAAGGACTCCCGCCTCGAGGCCTGTTCGATGTACCCAGAGCCTTTCCCCCGGAGGAAGACCCGCGCCCCCGTCTCAGTCTGGATGTGGCCCAGGTAGGTCCCCCCTGGACCCTCCACCTTCTCGTTCACATTGAAGGAGGGCAGGGCCTGGTCCAGGCCCACAAAGATCTTGGCGTGCACAAAACTCTGTTGGGAGCGATGCGAGAGTTAAACGAGGCTGATCCGTGAGGTACCGGAGTCACGCTCGTTAGAGGACACTGGAGAAGACCGTTAAACTGCCGGACCATCATGCACCACTGGTAATTACAGCTGCCAAAAACCGTTTCACTGATTAGGATGCATTTACTACTAAACGGCATGGTCATTTCACCCAGCTCTTAAAATGCATTCACTTACTGTAAGTCACTCTGGATAAGAGCGCCTGGTAAATGACTAAAATGTAAATGTAGGAACAGTCGGCTTCGCTACACACAGAATTCATCCACGTCACAAACAGGTTTACACGCTAACTGATACACAGCCGTGTGGAATTCAAAAGGCTTCCCACAGAGCGGCCTTGTAAGCGACAGCAGCAGAACCCATGGTGATTGACTGGTACACCAGGCTGTTCTCTCCGCTGGGTTACTCTAGGAGGTGGGTATCAGTGAGGGTCACACGGTATCAGCCGGCCTCACCTTCTATCACCTCCAGCTATGGGACGTGGTTATGCAGACATCCCTGGACTTACCCCTTGGTGAGGAGCAGTGGGCCGGTGTCCATGGGGCATTGGGGGGTTGACGCTGGGCATTCTGGGTATGTGCGGATGGGGGGCAGCCACAGGTCGGGGGGGCTGGGGGTAGATGGGCAGGGGGGGCATGACGGGTCTCAGTTGGGACCCCAGCGCGGCAGCAGTCCTCAACACATCCTCAGAGATGATCTCCTTTATCCTCAGGACTGCCTCTGTAAGAACCAGGAAGTAGACATGGGGGGAGGGGGTCAACGTACAGGTCACAGACACACAGGAATAACATACTGGGATCAACAATCCCAGTCAGAAAGACAACAGTTTCAGTCCACCAACTTCTATAATAGACTACGGAAATAATCTAGTGAACAAAAGTATCCACCCAATGAGATGGAAAACAACCGACAGACTCAAAATGGCGGGATGAAGAAGAAAAAGGTCTAGAAGTACAGACTAGACAGAAGGATTCTACTTACTATTCACCTCTTCTTGACTCTTTCCCTGGATGTGCAAATACAAAGGCCTTTCTCTAAATAAAGAGACGCTGTTAGAAGTCCACATGGAAAGGGTCAACGACAGCCAAACACACAGTGACATCTCAAACGGATACATACACTCCTTTTCCATGGGACTTCTCTGCATTGCTCATGTAATGGCCTTTGGTTGAGACCACCGCACCGCTGAACTGTCGGATCTGAAACAGCAGGACAGAAACGTTTTCAACCAGCTCGCTCAACCAAAGTCCAAGAGGACTAAAGTGTCCTGAGCAGTTGGGAAAGTCTCATTTTTGGGTCAGGGTGGACATGTGTAATAGGAGAATGTGTCCCAGGCCACCCAACACGTCACTTTGGAAGACAGGTTGAACGTGACACCCCATCGGTGTCCTCACAGAGAGGACGCCAGGAATCAAGCAGGTTGCCTTTACCTCCTCCTGTGTTTTTCCTTTAGTGAGCAGGTTTCTGCTGTTGATGGGCACGTCATTGATGTCCACCTCTGTCACCACAGTCTCATCTCCTCCACCGACAGCTGGCAAACATACAGGGGTCTGTGGGCAATACCGCTGTGATTTATTTTCAAGACATACACAAGTGACAAACAGTGGACATAGAAAGTGTAATACATTTGAACTTAAAGCATGAAAACCAAGTGGTTTGAAAACACAAAAACATTACCTAGACAGCATGATTGAGGGCATATAAAAATAAGGCGCTAAACTCCTAATAAGTTTCAACGCGTTCCTGCAGTGTGGTTCAACGCGTTCCTGCAATGTGGTTTGAGATTCCAGAGTAACCCCTATCCCGGCTTTAGCTATTTTCCAGAGGACCTCAAATAGTTTAAATCTGGTTTGGCAGTACCGGGCTGGACTATTCCACCCCACTTGTTGCAGAAGAGCAGTCAAATTGCAAGGGGATTCCATGCAATCACTCCATAGATTTTCCACAGGATATTGGTCCCGACAGACCAGGCCAAACCAGGACATTGATTTTCATTTCACAAGACATTCCTTGGCTGTGTCGGGTGTGTGCTGGGATCTGTCGTCATGTTGAAACTTTAGGGTCTATACCGTGATAGTTGTAGCTGTTCATGGTCTCCTCTATCCCGATCAAAGCCCCGGTCTCTGCTAAACAGACGCAGACTCACTGCATGATGCTCCCGCTACCACACTTGACAGGAGGAATGGGGTACTCTTGGTGATAAGCCGTGTTGGCTTTGTACTGAATATCTTTTGGAAGTTCACATAACATCTTCCCACATTTTATGGGAGACTGAATTGAACTGGGGGTCACAATGCACTACACATTGCAAGTGTTTCACCCCACTTTTTTGAGAAAGAAAATTCTAAAGTCTAGTATATACACAAGTTATGTGATTTATAACAACAACAAAAGTCTACATCAATGTTTTCTAAGTATTAGTACCAATCATTTGAGCCTACTGGTGGAGTGAAATGTAAGATCAATTCCCTGCACGGGGGGGGAGGAGAGAGAAATAACACTCGCCCACCTTCCCAGGAAGTGGAGGGGCAACCATCAGTTTTCCCTTGGCCATTAGCATAGCATTAATCTTTGCAGCCATGGCGGCAGCCATCTCCACACCACCACCCTGCGTTGCAGGCAGGTCCCTCTGCGGGGTCTGCTGGGCTGTTGGAGGGGCAGCAGTGGCCGACGTGCAGGACGGGGCCGTCACCACGGCGGAAGCGAAGCCTTGCATGACATCTACCCTCGTTTTGGGCTGAGCTGGTTGATCCCATCTGCTGCTGCTGGTTAGGCACCTGCATACACAGTCAGAAGGGTATCAACGCCAAATGTGTTGTAACAATAGCTAAAGTCGTGATGCACTCCGCAGAAATTGATATCCGACACCTACGGGCGAATCTGTCCGACTATCACTAACTATAACGCATTCTGGATTAAAGCGTTGTTGTAAGTGTAAGAAAAGCGGCTATTTTTCAAAGTCGTTGAATACAGTTTAACATAATGATCTAATTAGTATGGCTGGTGAGCTCGCTTCGCAAATTACCCAATTTGTAGCTCAGAACGACCCCACCATGCGCCAACGCCAGCTACCTAAGTTAGCATGTTTGTAGCGTTAGTAGGCCTCGGCATTCTCTAGTAAGCTTTTCTGGCCTGTTCCACTACAATATTCTCTTGGAGGGTAGTATCAGCGGGTAACCACAACTTTAGAGAAACCACTTTCTTGACCCTCCAGAAACTAGCAATAGTAAATGTAATGTACTATCGTTAACCAATAAGAAAGTTAAAACATTTGAAATTCGATGCCGTTAGGTAGCAAAATGCGCTACCGTAACGGAGAACAGTTAGCTTACTGTAGCTAGCAATGATTACAGCTAGCTATGACAAAAACAAGAAAGTGCGCCTTATCAGCAATTTCAATTAAACGTACAAACTATACCAAATATTTTACATACAGTGCTTTTTACCTGCATTAGAATATGAATAACTAACCACAGTTGTCTATTGTAGCTAGGTAACTATCCAACAAAAAAACGTAGTTGACTACATTAGCAAGAAGCTAGCGTCTGTAGAACGCTGCACTAGCTAGTTAACGTACCCAAAATAGCGACACTATTTTTTTTTTTTTAAACCATATTTGAAATAACAACGGTTTATGGTGTCAAATAACAAATATAACTCACGGTGTCTGCCCGGTCATCCCCGAAGACATAGCAGAGTTCAATTTGCTAAGGAATGTGTGTCCAAGCTCCTCAACGCTGATTTCGTCCTCATTCCACAGCACTCAGGATCTGGTCAAAAAGGCGGTTGCCGGCGGACGTCGACGCACAGGCCGGATATTCGTTACACTAGTAGATATAGATAGAGGATCTCTGTAGTCCGTGTGTAAAAGGACACGTTGACTATTTTAAAGAAAGTGTTATGACTCCAACAGAGTTGATGTAAACAGTGAAATTTTCAACGAAGAGATTTTACCATAAGTTATGCCCATTACCGTGGACAAATGACTATAAGACTGTAGTTCTTAATACTGGCCATCAGAGGCAATCAACCAATACATTTTACTTGTGAGTAAACATAACTGCAGATGACTAAATCATGTGGCTTTATATTTTTTCACTGAAATCACTAAGTAGCACTATGCACACCATTTTGTTTGACTTATCTTAGAAGAGGTAGAATTGACTAATAAAAAATTAAGCCTACAATGATATTGTATCAAAGTCACCCCGTTAGAGGGTGCATTTTTGTGAATATATTGGCCGGTCGGCTGCCTGACTCCTGCAGCATGTTTTCCCCTAAATATATGGTAATAAATGGTTCCTAGGCCTATTCTTAATTATCCATAACATTCACGTAGATGTGATCTGGGCACATACAACCCTGTTTCCAAATAATTAGGGACTCTGTGTAAAATGCAAATAATAACAGAATGCCATCAAGTGCAAATCCTTTATCTCTATAATTCATTAATTACTTGAAAATAGTAAAAAGACTACATATCAAATGTTGAAATATTATTGTTTTGGGAAAAATACAAACCCATTTCGATTTGATGCCAGAAACACGTTTCAAAAAAGTTGTGTTGAATCACCTCTTAACAATTCTCTTGGGAACTGAGACCAACTGCTGTTGTTTTGAAAGTGAAATGTATTACCATTCTTGCTTGGTATAGAATTTCAGTTGCTCAACAGTTCAGGGTCGTATTTTACATGTAAGACAATGGCACCAGATGTTTTCAATGGGTGACAGGTCTGGACTGCATGCAGGCAAATTCAGCACCCATACTCTGTTACTATGGAGCCATGCTGTTGTAATACGTGCAGAATGTGGTTTGGCATTGATTTGCTGAAATAAGCAAGGCCTTCCCTGAAAAAGACCTTGCCTGGATGGCAGCATATGTTGCTCCAAAACCTGTATATATTGTTCCCCATTAATTGTGCATTCACAGATGTGCAAGTCACTCATGCCATGTGCACTAATGCCCCCCCATACCATCACGGATGCTGGCTTTTCAACTGTGCACTGATAAAAAGCCAGGTATCAGTGATACCCCGATTTTTTTTTTCTAATTTTGATTTTTTTTACACTGCCCTGTGGGCCAGGAGAAGGTGACGGCAGTTCTGTATCTTGTTTATGTATGATTTCTTCTTGGTATGGTAGAGATTTAACTTGCATTTGTGGATGCAACAACGTAGTGTTCACAGACAATGGTTTTCGGAAGTGTTCCTGAGCCCATGCAGTGATTTCCACTACAGAATCATGTCTGTTTCTAATGCAGTGCCAGCTCAAAGAGCACAGCTATCCAATATTGCTTTTTTGCCATGTCCCTTGCAAACAGAGATTTGAATCTTTTAATGATATTATGTACTGTAGATGAGGAGATCCCAAAACTCTTTGTAATTTAACATTGAGAAACATTAAACTGTTGCACTTTTTGCATGCAGTGTGGTGAAGAGTGGTGAACCCCTCCTCATCCTCACTTCAGACAGACCCATGCTCTCTAGAATGATCTTTCAATACCCAAATCATTTTACTGATCTTTTGCCAATTTACCTAATTCGTTTTTTAGCATTATGCAACTTTTCCAGTCTTTTGTTGCCTCTGTCACAACTTTTTTGAAACATGTGTTGCTGGCATCAAATTAAAAGTGGGCATATATTTTTCAAGCAACAATAACATTTCTCAGTTTCAACATTTTATATGTTGTCTTTGTACTATTTTCTATTGAATATAGGGTTTATATGATTTGCACATCATTGTGTTCTGTTTTTATTTACATTTTACGCAGTGTCCCAACTTTTTGGGAAATGGATTAGTAGATACATACACAACAGTCAAGGCTATTTGCATATCAGAAAAATATTTTACACACATTGCGAAGTGTCTATGCTCAAAAAATGCTAGAACATTCACATCAACCACACAGTGACAGCATAACTGGCATGTTTACATCTTAACATCTGATCGACTCGTGGTGACATCTGGTGCACATGTTCCGGGACATGAGTCTCACAAACCCACGAGACATCTCAAAAACCATACCACCTGAAAGCTAGATTCAACATCCCCTCAGCAGACACAAAGTTCTCTGTCGAGTATAATATTCAGCCAGGTTGAGTACAATTAATAGAGAAAAATATTTTTATTAATTTGAAATTCGATGCCGTTATTATTAATCAACCGCATCGAAGATCTTTGACACGTCAATGAAAAGGGCTGCACAATGCTTCTCTGTGTTCCTCAAAGTCATAACTGAAAACCCTAGTAGCAGCAGAGCATGATCTGTATCTGGGTCTAAAACTTCATGTGGAACTCGCACTGCTGAGCCCCATGGCCAGCCAAGCCACCAACCCATCCAACCTAAACACCATATGAGGCGGTACGGAGGACTGTCAGCGTAACCATTTGTGACAGATGCAAACAAAGTGACTGCTCTAGTCTAGCAGAATGCCAAGTTCACAAATCCCTCTTATTGCCTCTCCTACTCTGCGCGCCTGGGTGTGTGTGTGCGCGCACATCCCTGTCCCAGTCTCTGTGCGAGCCTGTTTGTATGCATTTCCAGTCTGAACTCCCACAATGCTTTTGGGGAAACATGTTGCCGATGCTGAAGTGATGTTACTTGTCGCAGGAAGGAGAATTTGATCCAACAGGATGAAGTTGTGTTATTTATAATAAGGAGGCAAGGCTGGTATATATATATATATACCTGATCAGATCAAGTATCTGGCTATGAATGACATTGAGGTTTGTAAAATGGTACTGTATACATGTGACATCAAGACATTAAGTGTCTGGATGCCTGGAGGGACTACAGACCTATCTTGTGTCCATTGTCTTTAGGTATTTCATCCCTGCGAACTATATGATATGTTGTTTTTCTTAACCATACATTTGAATTCAGTTCCTCTTTCTATTTCTGTCTCGAGGCGCTTGTCAAGTCCTCTCCTGTTGCTGGTAATAAGGTTTCTTTCGCTTTTTTTTTATTTGGACCCGGTAAATGGACTAAGGAAGGCCATTTCAGAGCTGAAATGGGCTGTTTTTTGTCAAAAAACAATTAGTGAAAATAAATGGGCTGTTTGTTACCATGTTGGAGGTGGGACATAGGTAGTGTTCCCCTCCCAGAAGGTTTGTGTTACAGGTCCCCGACTGTTTCTTTGACCAGCAAATTTCTATAACATAATGTATAGTATATCTGTAAAAAAAGCACTAAGAACTATCACACATAAGTAACATCTGAGCTTAGGAAAGAGCCTATAAATACTATTTGGATTCCTTCACATGCAATCCAATGTGCTGCATCAACCACAGACTAAAAGAAAAGCTGTCATGTTTAGAAACAAATTATAGAGTGTAATCAAGGTAATTTCTTTGGTCAGTGTCATCAGAGTTGCTCACTTGGTTATGTGTTAGGGAAGCTACAAATCTGTACTTGCACTTAAGCTGTGTTCACAGTAAGTGGAAAGTGGGAAGTTATGACTGGGAAATGTCCACCTAAAAGCCCTCCCCATCTACCAGTACAAAATATATTGCAGTCAGAGTTTAGCCCAACAGCTGTACACTGCAGGTACAGTGAAGTGCAACAGTAATATGTTGCAAAATACTCCATCCAAAAAAAAAAAGATTTGGCAGTTGTTTGTAGTAATGCTGCACTTTTACTGCAGTTACAAAGTTGCCATATCTTTTTGTAAGGACAGGCCTGGAAATGTACAGAGCATTTGGAAATCCCAAGCCTGCATTTAGAAGTTACTAAAGTTACTCTTGGAAAGTCACATAGTTCAGTTGAGAGACTAGGTTGTTGTGCAATGCTAGTTTGCTCCAGCTGCGCCACTGATAGCAAAAAGGAAGGACTGTGAGACATCCCAGCCGGAGAGGTTTTTCGGTTTAACAGAATCCCGTTACCACGGCAACAGCAGCAGACCATTGTTGTGTCACCTACTGACTGGAAAATGGAACACAGTGCTGAGCAGTTTGTTTGACCGAATTAGTTCAAACATTTTGGTAAAAGTTTTTTTCTGCTACCCAACTTGATGTTATAGTGATGGGTTACAGGGCTGGGTTTGAAGAGGCAGCCCGCTTCTGGCAAAAGAACAGACCACAGTGGTCAAAAGACCAAAGAGAGGAAAAACAGAAATCATAACTAGGCCGCCTGTGTAATCTCAGGCATAGTCTTCAATTGACATTAAAGGGGAATTTCACTTTTTTCAACTTGATGTTAGATGGTTCCTCACCCTGGAAGAAGACTGAGTATTTAATTTACTACATAAATCTTGTGTATTATTTGTACTTGCAGGGTACCGTTCTTACCAGCAGGGTACGCCACTGCATAAAATGCCTCTACCTTCTAGGGTCTGTCAGGCTGTCGCTCACCATGACTGCTATTACTCTGGCCCACCAATACAGATGAGATTTTAATATATAGTTTTTAGAATTCTGTCTAATTCATCTGATAGATTTGATGTGATCAAAAGGCTGCATTTACAGACAGCCCTTCTGGTTATAATGCAGACGTTAGTCAGGTACGATCCTCATGGGGAACCATTCATTCAAGAATAACAATTTCCCGAATAATTGTTTTCTAACTTTACCCTTTCTCAATATCTTTTCAATTAATGTTTCACCACAGAGATATATATATACTTACTATAAAATTTGTAGAAGTATTTTAGGTTGTATTAAGTACATTTTACAGTTTTTTGTTATTCTTTATTCATATATTTGCCCCCTTTTTGTCTTTCAAAAACATTATTAAAGTTGTTGTGTAGCTAAAGATGTAGCTATACATGTTTGCACTATTACATTTAATGAGTACAACACCAAGTATATATTTTTTGACCAAATGTTTTAGATCAGGACGTGAGGGATATTGAAATTTGTGTGCTTCAAACCACAAAGATTTGTGTACTCCACAAACTCTTGTGTATCTCATGTACGGGCCTATATCTCCAATCAGTCTTGACATTTGTTGTTTAAACTTTGGGATAAAGTAAGTTAGTGGAGCGCAGCACAAACAATTGCGTTATTACAGACATTTTTGTGACTCGTCATTCCTGGATCATTTTACTCTGAGCAAAGCCCCCATTTTAAAAGCCCTATACAAAGAAATGAAGAATACATCCTACTGGTGGTCTTGAAATGGCTGTTGGAAAACAGGAAGTCTGTACCACAAACAAACGCAGAGCTATGGTATTTATAACACACGGTGACATCAAACTGTTGCGCGCAAGAAAACCTACACCTGCTCGACTCCCACTGAACCCGAAACGGACTGTCAACACAGCCAAATAAAATGACCAATGAAAGTACAGAGAGGGATTCCTTCTGAACATCCCCATGTGCCGCAACTGATTGAATTACACACCTGGGCACAACTAAACTAGGAAGAGAGAACTTTGGTAGCAAAACCTGTCCTCCAGGTGACCAGACTGAGATGATACACTACACTGCATATTCCAGCAATGTCAAAGTAGTGTATTTTTTTTTATTTTACAGCAGGCTCTGCATTTTGTGCGACAGTCCTGCCACCTGGTGTGTATTTCTGCAGGCGTGTGTGTGTTGAGAGATTGAGTGCTTACAAGTGAACGGTTTCATTACTGAAAACGATGCAACAGATTCATTGTCATTATTTTATTTTCCATTGAATAATTTCTAGTTTTTTTTTTCATTTTTTTGGTGCCTCCAGACCATTAGCTGTGAATCAGAAGACAAACTAACCCCCTGATTGAGTGTACAAATCCGTCTTAAAGAAACAAACATATCCATTGGTCATTAATAATACACATCATCATGAACCACTGTTCGCTTGTGTGTTATGGCATTTCTTTTTAAATATATACCATTTAAATAGGAAATAATCTTAATAAGCAACATTCTTTAACATATATTATTAGTATCCTAATCTGAAGCCACCCTTGGGCAGAGCATATTCCCTGGGTAACGTGACTCTTGTCCACGTGTTACGAGGATCTCGGGACAAACGGTCAAAAGTAGGATGATGTTGGTCAGAATCAAGTCAAAGCAAGCTGGTTTCAAGAAGACAGGGGAGGGGTGGGGTGGGGTGGGGAAAGACAGTGATAGACAATTCTCAAATCCTTCATTAATAATAGTCCTTTGCTAATAATAATAATAATAATAATAATAATGATATATTCTACATCCCAAATGACTCACTATTCCTTCCTGGTCTTCCCCTGGTTTTGGCCAAAGATGAGCTACAGGGAAAGGCTGGGTCATTTGGGACAGAGCGGTTGTTTCTCTGTTTGTGAGACTGAAATGTTCCTCCACCAACACATTTCACAGCAGGTACCCAGATAGCTAATAGATTCTTTTTTCCTATCACTCCAGTGTAAAATTCATAGTCTATAAAAATATTGAGATTTACTTGAACATAACTTTTTTTTCTCTCTCTCTGTTATTTAAAAACGTCCAGGTGTAGGTTGCACAGTGGGATGTGTTGTACAAATGTTGTAGAAAATAAGGCAGTCTTTTTCAGTAGGATAAACCAGATACAAAAATTTCAAGAAAAATCTTCTTTCAAGTCCCAAAACATTTTTCTTCTTCTTCACAGATTTCTGCTGTACCGAGATGGCGTGCGCTCGTTCGTCGGCCGGTCAGGGGACAGCATTTGTTAAACCGACAGACAGGTGCAAATCAAGAGATTGCCACAACGATGGATAGAAACGCACACACACAAACTCTGAGGTGATGGACCACACAACTTATTCCCCAAGTGGACATCGCGATTCCCATCCCATCCACGGACTAACTCACTGAGACAGTACAATACAGAAATGGCCATTCAAACTGGTACTGTCCTTGTAATATGAAAATAAAAATGTTATGTTAATGTTTTCTCATGGAATATAATCATGGACAAGACTCTTCAATACCATACCATATTCATGTTAAGAAACTTTGGCTTTTGTTTTAATCTTTTCGTTTTTCATCATCAAGAACTTAATTCATTTATGCATTCATTATTTTAGCAGAGAAGACGTGGAACATCTTAAACAAAATAAATATAGCAAGTTGTCTGTAATTACAGCCAGTCGTCGAGATTTGTGACTCTCGCCAGTGGCCTTAGAACAGTGAATGACCTCCGACCCCTGAACAACTGCGACAACACCCTGACCACCTGTGTCTCTGTATGTGTCCCAAATGGCACTCTAGTCCCCTTCATAGTGCAGGACGTTTAACCAGGGCCCATAGGGAACTAGCGGAACTAGGTCCCTAGTCAAAATGAGTGCACTATAAATGGGAATAGAGTGCTGTTTGGGATACACACTTAGTGGCTTTCGGATGGCCTTGCCCCGCCCCCCCCCCCGCCCCCCCACCCCCACATCCCCCGTCGCTACAGGTCCTGTTAGTGGACAACGTGGTTGTGAAGGACAAACAAACATGGAAAATACAACAAGAAGAAAAACTAAATGGTGGTGGAGTGTAATCCTGCCTGGTAGCCTCTGAGAGGGCGGGGTGGCAGTCTGACCTGGAACACACTGCACGCCGGTTAGAGGTCCCATGTGGACTTCACACCGTGAGCTTGTCCCAAATGGCACCCTATTCCCTGCATAGCACACGTCTTATGACTCGGAGCTCCACGGGGTTTTGTCATAATTCAATGTTGGGCATTAGGCAGGGAATAGGGTACCAGTTGCGATGTAAACTGTGCCACGCGACATCTCCGTCCGTCGATCCTCGGACAGCTTCTCACCGGAAGAGCGAAAGGGACCACCGGGCCCCTCAGAATCCAGTTTGACGGTGCGTTTCTCCGTAGCTCCACCAGCCAGAGAACAAGCTGCCTCTCTACAGAGAGACAGTAACATTCTCAGCAGAGACGGACAGAAGCAGGGAGAACCTGTGTGTGTGTGTGTGTGTGTGCGCGTGTGTGCGCGAGTGCACCCGCGAGTACTAGTGGGACAGTGCGTCCATCACTAGTTTGGCTCGGAGAAGAACAGTCTCTGACGCCGTCTTACAGGCGGCAGTCGTCCGTTTAGCCTACCAGGCACCGGTAGTTTCGAAGTACTGTGTCCATGTGAAAGTCCACTGCCCATCCTCAGGGAACGTGGTCTATGTATGAAGCAAAAGCCTAGGGTCGCTGCAGCTTTGCCCGTCCGCCCGCTCGTACGCGCTTCAGCGCGCAATGTCTGTGTCGGACGGACACGTGGACGCTCTGTGGCGTGCTACTGAAGCAGAAGAGTGGATGCCCGGCAGCCGCGGATGGAGGTGGGCTGGCAGGGAGCGAGAGGAGTAGAGCCGCCCTGGAGGACAGGAACCAGGGAGGGGGCCCAGGGCCTGGTGTCCAACCCCGTCTGAGCGCTCCTACTCTGGGGGAGGACGCAGGCTGTGCAGTTTCCGCTCGTCCAGGCCCTTCCAGTACTTGAAGTTGTTGTCCAGGTGCTGCATGAGGTTAGGAAGGTCAGCAAACGCTGGGGAGAGAAGAGGTTTGAGTCAAACAGCTCTGGTTAAGTTGCTACATTGTAGGCCACGTCGCAGTAATGTAGGCCGACATGACAGTGACATGGCCTACAAACCGGCAGTGTCGTGCGGAGGAATGTCCGCAGGTCTTCGGCATAACCACAGATGGCATCGAGTCCTCCTTCACAGAACCCACTGACATCCACCACAGAGCACTTTCAATTTCAAACCTAAGAACTTTGACTAAAAGCCTTTGAATAATGTTGTCTTGATGCTCCCTGACAGGCTATGTAGCTAGAAAATAGTCTGTGTAGCTGTAGAATTGTCTTTGTAGCTATAATCTGTGGTTGGAACCAGACTGTAACTCTAGTTGTATTTGAAGCTAAAGAGTCATATTTGTAGCTATAATCTACTTTGCTATAGAGTTGTATTTGTATCTATAATCTACATAGCTATAGTAGGCTGCAGATTTGTATGCAGCAGATAACCAACTTTTGAACGCCTTCTTCGTTTTACTACCTTCCGAGTACAGTTTGAGAAAAAGATTTACTGCAAAGATGAAAACTCTGTGCCACTGAAGATTAAATCAATATTAATGTTCCAAGCATCAAAAACACAGTAGGTCTGCTGAAACCTAGTCCAGGTCAGGTAGATAATGTAATTACTCACCATCCCAGGCGTCAAACATATCTGTGATGAAATAGTCTATGAAGGAGATCTGGGACTTAGGAATGCTGCAGGTGTTCCTGTCAAACACAGGCATGACCACTGGTAGATTCTGTCTCTTCTCCTCATCAGTCTGAAACACGCACAGGTTAGCACAGACACTCACAGGTTAGCACAAACAAGTAAGTCAGTGCAGGTAAGAACAGACCAATCAAAAAAGCCAAATTATTGCTGCGACAGTGTGCTATGCGCTTTTTACGCATCAGCTGGCCAGTCCCCACTGTACTGTGTTCTACCGTCTGCACTGGCATTTCAAACCGCTGCGTCACATTTCATCATCATCTCACTGCGTTGCTTCACCTGTGCAAAGTATTCTTCCGATATACGTCCGGCCCATTCTATACAAAGCTCCAGCGGTCGGCATGGATTGGAGATGTCGGCACACTTGATCAGCATGCGCTTGACAAGGATCCGGTTGTCTGGGGACGTTAGGATGCCTTTGACAGCCTCCTCGTCACACAATCCCTGAGGAGAGGAGACGAGACACACGCAAACAGCGTTAGCACTAGAAAAACACACAAGAGATATAGTTTGACTGCTAACAGCATTAGACAGCTCATATACAGCATAAAATTAACAACCTTGAAGAGAAAACAATTTACATTTCTGTATTTAGTTTTTTGGCATAAGATGGGTGGGATGCAGACAGGGCATCAAGAATGCAACTGACACCGTGCCTTGAGATTTCTTCATGTGTGTTGTAGTAAATAATACTGAAAAGTCTAATGATGAGTTATAAAAAACATGAAACATCTCTGAAGCACACAGTAGATTTCTGAATTTTATTTATTTAATAACAGTTCACTGAATATTGTCTTACAGACCTAGCAGTTTAAATCAGGGACCATGATTTAGCCTAGTCCAAGACAAAAATATATGATACATCGAGCATAGTGCGTACTAGTCCATCTGAAGTCTTGATATATCTTGAAATGGATGACACCAGCCAGGCTAACCTAAAAACCAGCAGCAGTTTAATCCTGTTGTGTGAAACCAGTAGTGTCAAAACAGCTGAACATAGAAACACAATAGCAAAATATACTTCTTCAAAGCAGAAGTAGCTATGATTTTCCTTACAAAGGCCTGTGTGATAGTGCAGAATGGCTGTGCATTCCACATCACCTTGAGAAAGTTGGAACTAGACTGTAAGATCCACCCCCCCACACTGATCTGCTTTCTGTCTGTGAACAGGCCTTCGCAGATAATTGATTTGCCAGGCCAGGATGCTACGCTAAGCTAGGTGGCTAATATTTAAGCTATGCTAGAAGGCTCATAGAATCGCCAGGCCAGGAGGCTTATACACACGCTAGGTCAAATGGGAAATAAAAACACTAGGCTTAAAGACACTGGTAGGCTAGGAGGCTAATAGATATTCTAGGATTCAATAGGCTAGTCTTATAGATATATTATTAGGCCAGCAATCGTCGCTAAGCTAGAAGGCTAATAGATATGCCAGGCCAGGCAACTAGACTTGGAGGCTAATAGTTATGCAAAGTCAGCAAGCCAGTATAGATGGCATATACACCAATCAGCCATGACATTATGACCACTGACAAGTTAATAACAATTATAATCTCGTTATCATGGCAACTGTCAATGGCTGGGATATATTAGGCAGCAAATGAGCATTCTGTCCACAAAGTTGATGTGTTAGAAGCAGGAAAAATCTGTGTGATCTGAGCGACTTTGGGCCATGTTGTGATGGCTATACGACTGGGGCAGTGTGGACACAAGTGCATGTCCCCCCTGACTATGTAAAGCACTTACAGAAATTCGCTGCGTAAATCAAAAAACTATTATTACATCACTTCCTTCCACATAACTAACCCCATCTGAACTAAAATCAGTGTCCAATACTTTTATTGTTAATTCTCTCTCCTTTTCAGTATCTTTTTTCCCCTCGCCTGTCCATTATCTCACCCCGTTCTCCTCCAGCGCAGCCAGCGGCTTGTTGATGCTGTTGACAAACTTGTTGACGTGCTCAAAGTGTTTCGTCATCTCCGTGGCGAGGACCATGTCGATGATGGCCTGGCGCAGGGTACGGTACTCATTCCTATGGGGGGGGGGGGGGGAGCGAGGGAGAAAAACAGAAAGGATGGAACAGAGAGACATGCTCACGCGAACATGAGTGAATAAATGTGTGTGTCCCCAAACAGTTCTCGCCTTCTGAATGCAACTAACAGAAGACAGGAATGGAGGGATGCAGGGATGACAGAATGCAACTAACAGAAGACAGGAATGGAGGGATGCAGGGATGACAGAATGCAACTAACAGAAGACAGGAATGGAGGGATGACAGGGATGCAGAGAGAGGGATGAACAGAGTGATTGTCTAACTTCCCCCCACTGCTCTGGGACTCAAATCGCATTAATGCCCTGCCTCTATCACGTTACACGCACCCACGCACACGCACTATTCAGATCCCTTTACTTTTTGTATAATATCAATCTATGCAAAAATTCCCCATAATAACAGAGCGGAAACACAATTACAAAAAATTATATTGAAATATCTTGCAGTTAAGCATTCAGACCCTTTGCCAGGACACTAAATTGAGCTCAGATGCATCCTGTGTCCTTTGATCATCCTTGAGATGTCTCTTGAACTTGACTGGAGTCCACCTGTGGCAAGTTCAAGTGACTTGGAAAGGCAAACGTGTCTATATGAGGTCCCATATTCCACAGAGCATGTTAGAGAAAAATCCAAGGCACGAAATCCAATGAACTCTCCATAGAGCTTGGAAATGGAACTGTGCGGAGTTAAAAAAAAAACACAGAAAGTTCCCAGGAGAACCATGGGCTCTATCATTGCAAATTGACCATCTGGCTTGAGCTGGCTGTCCGGCCAAGCTAAATAACTGGGCATGACAGGCCTTGGTGAGGGATGTGACCAAGAACCAAATGGTTGCTCTAACAGATCTCCATAGTTACTCTGCAGAGATGGAGGAACCTGCCAGAAGGAGAACCATCTCTACAGCACTCCATCATTCAGGCCTTTATGGTAGACTGGCTAGATGCGAGCCACTCCTGAGTAAAAGGCATATTAAATCCTGCATGAAGGATTCTAAGAGCAAGAGGAAAATGTGCTTTGGTTTTATGAAACCTAAATCAAGTGGGCCTGAATGCCAAGTGCTACGTCTGCCAAATAACAAGATAGCACTGATCCCCTGGTGAATACCATCCCTACGAAAAAGCATGGTGAGGGGAGCATCATGCTATGGGGATGCTTCTGTGGTAGGGACTGAATGAAGGGAGCAAAATACAGACAGGTCCTTGTAGAAACCCCTTATCCAGAGCACACAGGACCTCAGAATGGGATGAGGATTCATCTTTCAGCATGACAAGAAACCAAAGCATACAACCAAGACAAAGCTGGAATGGCTTTAAGACAAGCCTGTGAATATACTTGAATGTCCCAGTCAAAGCCCAGACTCTGACCCAATTGAAGATCTTTGGGGAGACCTGAAGATCCCAGTTCACCAACGCTCCCCATCTGATAGAGCTTGAGAGGATGTACAAGGAACAATGGAAGAAACTGCACAAATCCATGTGTGCAAAGCAGGTAGAGGCTCACCCAGGACCACTCAAAGCTGTGATCACTAACAAAAGGTGTTTCAGGGTCTGAATAATTGCACACGAGACTTCCTTTTTATCCCTAAACGAATTGGCATAAAAATGTAACGTTGTTTTGTCATTATGAGGTGTTGGGTGTAGACTGATGGCAACATAAAATAAAAAGATCTACAACACAACAAAATGTGGAGAAAGTAAAGCTGTCTAAATATGTTCCAAAGGCACTGTGCATAGTGTCACACGTTTTTATATCCTTGTAACCCCAATTTTAACACTACAGCCTTTTGTATTTTTTCCCCTAAACTTAACCTCAAGTCTGAATTTGTATATTTTGGTCTTACCATAAAAATAAATAGGGGGGATAGATTTTTTCTGGTTTTATGGTCTCTGCGGACACACAATCGAGGATCACACACACACACACCGTTCCATGTTCTTAAAGATGTTGCACTTGTCGTCCCGTGTGGTGATTTGGAAAGCCAGGGCGGCGTGGTGGCTCTCCAGCACGGCGGTGTCGTTGTACAGGATGGCCAGCTCGCTTCCGGCATTGCACAGGAAGCTGTTGGTGCGTCCCGGATGGTCTACATCGTGCACCGTGGCGGCGATCAGGGCCGCCACCTCATCGATCTGGTCCAGACTTTGCTGTTCGGGAGAAAACACCAGGTTGCCATTGGTCACTATAATATAACGTGGCACGTTATAAACTGGGCAGTATGGGTCCTGCAACACTGTGGTTCCCCAAGTGTAGTATCACGGAGGTCAGCCAATCAGCATTCAACCAGTTTATAACATGTTTTAAAAACTGGTTGTTGAATTATGAATGCTGATTGGCTGACAGCCATGGTATAGGAGATCCTATACCAACGAGTATGACATGGCAATCATTTTCACTGTTTTATTCTGTTGGAAACCAGTTTGTAATAACAACAAAGCAATTCAGGTTTTATGGTATATTGCTAACATCCTAAGGGCTGTATCCAAGCACTCCATGTTATGTCATGCATAAGAACATCCTTTTGCCATCTGCCACTATTGTGCATGTAACTCTGAGATAATGATAATGATACTCATCATTATTATAACAATAATGACAATGATAATGATACATTTATTACACTTCTATAATACAGGAATGATTTCAAAGACCCAATTGCCGCCGCGTCTTAATGCTTGGACATTAGCATCTGTGACACTGATTAAATTGGACCGCTGCCAATGTGTTCGTGGCCTTTGCAAATGATTGATGTGTCCTGTGTTAAGTTTGCAGGTCTTGGACGTACAATCCCTCAACACCAGTGGGCAAAGTTAGTTTGAATTGCACCATTTAACTGGGAAGACGTTCCCTTGCCGGAGAGCCGTTTCATGACAGAGCTCAAGCCTATGCCTCTTACTATTGGTCAGAAGGGCTAAGCCAATGATAGCTCACTTGCTAGAGGTCAGGAATAGATTACTGGATAATTAGCTTTGTTAGAGAGCAGGATGCAACCAGTTAGTGCTCGGTCAGTTGGCGCACACACATAAACACAAAACAGACACGGGTGCAAACGTACGCACGCACACACGCATGCACCCGCTATTACAAGGTTTGACACACATTTGACACACCTCTGTAGGCTGGTCCAATGTGTGAGCACGGCCGGGACAGCTAAACCCAAACATCAGGCCGGTCCAGGGCCTCGGAGAATACGCGATCGTCCATGCTAAACCAACTAATGTTGAACACAAAATGAGCCATCGGTTTGCGGGGTTAAATGCTAGTGGTAGAATTTGTAAACTTGCATTAACCATAAAGGTGAGAATGTCTTTGCCAAGGGCGGCGCTCTGAAAACAAGGGCTGAGAGCCGGTGTTCGGGAACAGTCCAGGAAAGTGAGTTTCCACTGTTGCCCGAGGCCAGTCCAGTCCTGCTGTCTGACACTGAGGTGTGTTGTCCTGGATGTTGGACAAGATGTTCTATCAAGTGTAAGAGGCCTCCAACACCACGCTGGGTTCTGCCACAACCAGAGACAGTCACCCAGTCAGTCACTGTGTCAGTCTGGTTTCATGGAGTCAGTCACTCTAGCCTGGTTTCATATATCATTGAGGTCCGTCGTTAGCCTTCCCTCTGAAGGCCCAGGAAGTCCTCAGTGTTCATGACCAGCCTTCCCCTTTAAGGCTCCGGAGGCTGTCCTCAGTGTTCATGACCAGCCTTCCCCTTTAAGGCCCAGGAGGCTGTCCTCAGTGTTCATGACCAGTGGGATCTTTCTCCTCCACATGTCCAGTAGCAGGAAGGCTCTGCCAACATCCCTACACACCGTATATTGTGTTCAGCAGGTGGGTCGGTCTAGCAGCAGAGTAAATCCACTCCACATTCAGGACACCACCCCCCTCCCCTCAACCGCCATTTCAAAAAGTTATCAGTGTGAGACGGCCTGTCTTCGACAACATCCTCATCTCTGCAGGAGATCTGCACATCATTAGCGTAGCCCTGTACTGGGTTTGGTGACGGCACAGCGCCTAGGGCACACTGGCAAAGCCATTTCAAAAAGCAACTGATAGCCAAGACGAAGCTAACGGCACTCCGTGGCCAGGCATTTCTTATGCCAACCCCAGATGAGATCGATTCAGTCAGCTGCTTCCCTGTCAGACACACACACATACTTATTTTTCTGTGTAGGGAACAAAATATTTATTATTACCTGTTATTTGCTACTGTACTATGACCTAAAATGAATAGCATTTATTCCTTAACACCTAACCCTAAACCTAACTCCTAATGCCTAAATCTTAAACAAGCCTAAATTAAATAATGAAAAGCACTTCTTTTTAGAGAGTAAAGGAGTCAAATAAGACTTCCCAGAAGGTCCTTATTTACATTTCTGAGGAAACAAAGAATTGCGGAAAAGTCCCTGAAACCTTATTATGATTCACCCCTTTAAGTGCTTAGATTAATATTAGCCTAGCATTACTTTACTGTGGTGTGTTTATTTAACATCAGTGTTACAAGCCTGTTTGATACAAACCTCACTGCTGCGGTTTTGGAACAGGCGTCTGTTTTCAGAAGAGATTTCAAATGTTTGTCATACAGATTCACAGCTAACGTCAATGTGGCACTCTCACGCCGGACTCAGAACCGCCAACCCAATACGTTTCTAGTTGGTTTTACGGTCTAGCTGGTCAACACAAAATGAAAAGCTATGTTTATTTGATGCAGGTGAGAATGAAATTAACTCTGAATATTCATCACCATCTGGATGCCACCGTGACATGCCAATTATCTAGCGCCACTGCCTTTCGGATTCCTGGCGACACGCTTGTGTCCGTGATCCGAGCACCGGCGTTGTAACAAGGCGCTTGCCGACAGTGAAATACTTCCCGCTACGCGGACAAATATCACTAATACACTGGGGCCACGGTGGTACGCATTTCAAGTATTTCCCTTCCAAGACATGTTCAATCAAGAGTACAAGACTTATAACATCACTGTTGGTGGTGACCATCCACGGATGTCACATTTTATTAATGGGAAGATGAGAGTACGACAACCCGGCCAGTTTACTCCACTGCCCTTTAGTGAACGGAGAAGCTAAATAACAGGTAAACAGCAAAAAAACACCCCTAGGCATTATTGTAGTGATCAACACCAAAAATGGTACAGCTAGGAAAATAAAGACAACATGTTTGTAGGGAGAACACAAGAAAGCACTTCCAATCGAAATAGTTTCCAGCGAAAATTCAGTGCGACGTCAACTTGACATTTAGCTTGAATCCATTCTGGCCATGACCGAGTTACACCTGTATGAAGACAGTTGATGTAAAAACAGTGATGCAAAATCGCACGGCCCAGGTCGTCGGCCATCTCACCTTGACCCTCTCCTTGCACAGGAAGTAGGCAGTGGCGTGCAGGACATCGGCAGCATGAGAGGAGTTGTGGTAGGAGTTGGTGGAGTGGTAGTTCGCCTCAATCACCTGCAGCCAGGATCGAAGTGTGGCCTCTGGGCAGCTCAAGAACTCACACACCCCGAACCGGGAGAAGACCTTCAGGCCCAGGTAGGTCAGAGGCCTGGGATAGAAGATGATAAACAGACAGTCGGGGGTTGAGACGAACTGAGGGTAGGCTGTGGAAGCACATCGCTCCGTGCCTTAACCCAGCCATCCTAGTCCTATAACTCTGGTACTCAACCAGGAGGCTGCTTGTTTGCTCTGTCAATATAGTTGGGCTGAAGTAATGAATTAGGCTTCCTTGGTATTACTAATTTCCTTAAAAAACCCTGGTAAAAGGTATTAGGTTATTGTTATTTTGGCCAGCCTTAACTAAAGTTACATTCGTAAAATGGTACTGAATGGTCCATAGGCACTGTAATAACCATGTGATTGTTTGTAACATGTGCCCTGGCTGCCCTGTTAAATGCACAGGCATGTAAATATGCTGGTGTCTCTGGTCATGATAAAACATTTGCATCAAGAACATATTAAGTCAGAATAAATCAACCAGAGTTTTATATTTCTGGAAAAAACTAAAAGATGTGCTCCTCCTAAACCATAAGGCCTATTACTTGAGACTACATACATGGTAACATTATAAAACTCTAACAAGTTTGCTCAAAGCTTAGCAATGTATTCCAAAATGGCAGAAAAAAAGACATAAGCCATACTACAAATGCGTATAACTTTATCCTAGAATTTTTGACCTTTGACCCTGATTTGTTGACAATACAAGAATGAGTGACTGTCAGATTTCATTATGATATTTTAAAATGTGGGGACACTACAGGCAAATTGATCCTTACCATGCAGTGTCATTTTTCACACGCATGTCTGATGAGTATATTTCTGTAGCTGCTTGTCAATTTACTACAGCATTATAACTGTGTTATAACCAGCCCTCACCGTTTCATACAGGCAGCCTCCAGGTTGAAGATGTCGAAGTCCCAGGAGTCCTCGTTCTCCATCGTCTGGGCAACGCGGGGAGGGATGTCATTCAATGACAGGGGTGTGGTCAGGTGACTCGGGAGGTGGGGCTCTGACGATGAAAGGCGCAGTCGGAGCAGACAGAGACACAAAGACACAGGGGGAGACAGGGATGTATGGAGAGATAAATCAAAATGTTTTGGTCCTCCTCAATCCTTACTGTAACTCTCCCAGGACTTCAGTACCGTTACTCACGTTTTGTCGAAAATATGTACTCGTTTCCTGACAGTCTTCGCAAGCCATCCTGTGAACGAAAAATAAAACAACCCAGATACAAGAATTACTGGTTGATAGTATCCTGATCTGGAGCACATACGGTCTGAACATGAAGGCCGAGGTTTAAAGGTCTATCATTAAAAACATGTTACTCATCTGTATTCTGTTAAGCCAGAAGTGTTGTGGAGGCACAGACAGCCATGTATTGTAACAAACTAAACCTTGGTGATCCCCCCAACGTGACCTTATTAGTCTTCACGTAGGATGGGAAAAGAAGGAGGGTAAGCCTGCTGTCTGAACTTTAACGCAGAGCTATGCCTGTGTAGCTAATGAAACTTTACATCCATTTTGAAGAACGACTTTTATCATATGTGTGATCCGGGTCCCTGACCAGGATGAATAGTCCCAGGTCCCTCTTGATGGTTTCTCCTGACGTCAATGCCCCAACCTGCGGTCAACAGGCAGATACAGTGTCTGAAGTGTGTGTGTATGTGTGTGTGTGTGTGTGTGTGTGTGTGTGTGTGTGTGTGTGTTTCTAACCTAACTTTGATACAGGGACAAAAATTGCGGTGTGATTCAAACACACATTCTGACGTGTCTTCTACAGTAAATTATCTCTCAGCATGTCTGGCCACAGTGGAGCAGAAGGCCAGAGTCAAGACAAACGGCAAGGCTGTTAGGGCACGTATCTATGTTTTTTTTCTGTAAATGGAGGCATGTGAGTGGGGGGGGGGGGTTAATGTGCGTGCATGTCTGCCTGTCAGAATGAGTAAACAGTGTTTGTGCCAGTTAGTTCATACTGTGTGTGTTTTAGGGCTGTCAAAAATGTTCCTAGAGCTATATTCAAATATTTATCCATAAAATCCAATAATATCCAAAAACACTATAATTTTGAATAAAATCGGAATATTTACATTTAAATGTCTGTACATTTTACTTTAAAGCGCCTTCAATGTTGTTCCCATTGTGTCCAGTAGAGGGCGACGTCACACAACAATGGAAAGTCTGCTAAACAACGGCTAACAAATCATTGCCACAGTAAAGCATGGTGGTGGGAGCATCATGTTATGGGGATGCTTTTCAGGAGCAGGGTATGGGAGATGAAGGATCACGAAGGATGAATCCAGAGAATTCCTTATAGAAAATCAGATCCAGATTCCACAGGATCTCAGACTGGGGTGACCTCAGACTGGTGCGAATTGTAATTCAGCAAGACAATGACCCAAAGCACACAGCCCAGACGCCGGAGTGGCTTTGGGACAAGTCTGTGAATGTCCTTGAGTGGCCCAGTCAAAGCCTTGACTTGAACCATATTTAACATCTATGAAGAGACCTGAAGATTGCAATTCACTGACACTCCCCCCTCAAGCTCTGTAAGATTGGATGGATCTACACAGAAGAATGGGTGAGAATGCCCACATCCAGGTATTCAAAGCTGGTAGAGACAAATCCAACAAGACTAGAAGCCGTGATCGCTGCCAAAGGAACTTTTACAATGATCAGAATAATTATATGTCTGAGATATTTAATTTTATATTTTCAATGAATTGGCACATTTCTAAAAACGTGTTTTGGCCTTGTCATTATGGTGGTAGATTCGCTGTAGATTATAGCCAACATATTAGCCAACATAATTTTTATTAGGTATATAACACAACAAAATGTGGAGAAAGTGAAGGAGTTTGAATACTTTACAAAGACACTGTACATATGGTCACAAACATTTGTATATCCTTGTAACCCCAATTTTAACACCATGTCCAATTGTATTTCCCCCCCCCCAAACTGAACCCATTTAAATTATATAACTGGAATAATAATGGCACTGAATATAATGGGTTATATGGGACTGAATACTGTCATAAGGCACTGTATGTCAACAGCCTGCCCGCTACATTCTAACAGTAAAGCTCAGGTTGGCCCTGCTGAAAGACTGAGACAGGACTCATGCTTTTTGATCATCCCGGGAATCACTGTTTTTGTAAACAGGGTGCCTCAAGTCTGAGGGCACCGCTTCCCCTTGATTTGAATACAATTTGGATATGAATTTGACAGCCCTAGAGTGTTTCTGTGAGTAAGTGTACACTGTGTGTGTGTGTGTGTGTGTGTGAGATGGAACGAGCAAAGTGTTTACTTGGCAAGTGAGAAAGGAAGAGGAGCAGGGTTCACCTTTGACCCTACATTGTCTGACCCCTGCACTGCTTCTGTACACAGCAGCTATTTAAAGACTCTTCCTCTTCTGATTCCACACAACCCAAACACCTCAGCGCCCCTTTGAAAAGAGCGTCTGTGGCAAGCTAGCTATCTACTCAACGCAGAGCGAATCAAAAGGCTGAACTACAGCACTAGCCTACAATCATTCGTTCTGCACGCCGTACCCAAGCAGTTCAGCCTTATCTCACACAACAATTAGCTAATGGTTAACATAGTGGACTGATTTCATGACACATGTACTAATCCAGAAAGGATCACAATAAGAAAGTTCTGTGATAACAAGTCCTATAAAATGACATTTATGTTTTTCTCCCTCTTAAGAACAGCATGTTAGGCTGTGTTATCTCAACGCTACATTCCAAAAGGATGCTACATTTCAATGCTGTAAGTTCTACTCCCTCTCCCTTCTGTCTCCCAAACATCTCATCTTCTTCCCTCGGTCTGTCCCTCCCCTCTTTCCATCCCACTCTCTCTCTAATTAAGACAATTCAAAAGGGCTTTGATGACACAGAAAACAGATGTTTGCATTTACTCCCGTCGCAGCTCTTTTTTACGCTCTCCATTGTCTCCTCTCACCTCCTTCGCTCCTCATCTCTCTCCTCAACATACATCTGACAGTCTCCTGTACGTTTAAGTTAGTCCTGCTAAGAACAGGATGTTTCTAAACTGTTAGATCCAGAGGAAGAGAGAAGTGTGTTTCAGTGCGTGTCCGTGTGTGTCTTTTCCTCTTCAGCCTACAGGAGCACAAAGGAAAATCTAACACTTCCTTTGGGGCAGCAGCCAAGACTGCCAACTTGGCACTACTTTACCACAACCGTGCACACTCACACTACATATATGTAGAAATACCGGCTCACAGAGCCACACACACACACACACAAACCCTAAACTTAACCCTAATCTCACTAACCTAACCGTCACCCTAATTGTTTATGCTGAAACCTAAAAACAAACCCCAACTCTAACACTAACCACAACTGTATGTTTTACACAAAACCTAACCCATAGTCCAAACATATTAGTTACTATACTTATGGGGGCTGGCTAAAAATCCTTGTCGGGGCCAAACTGTCAGATTTTAATATTTAAAAACCAGAATCAAACACACGCACATTTGTTTTAATATCTTTGTGCAGACTAAAACAAAGATGACCATTGAAAGAGAGAAATCGGGGACAGTGCAAGAGCCTTCATAGAGATTCCTAACATAAGACAGAGGAGTCCTGATATAGACCCTCAGTAGAGACTAATCCCTCACAAAGGCTTTCTGTTTTTTCGCAGTACACGCGTCCGACCTCTGACCCTTACCGTCATCAGCCCGCCCACCAGGTCGTTGGTATGGGGGTCCTCCTCCTTGGTGCCCAGCTGAGGGGAGTACAGCTCCGTGGTCCTCAGGATCTCCAGGACCCGGTCCAGGGCCTCGGCGACAGGCATAGGGCTGGACTCCTGAGCTGCGTTGATGATGTTGATCACCTGGATGGACACACAACCATTTGGTCAGTGTCATTCTTTACTTAAACGACTGCCATCTGTGGTTTCATATTTCCATGGATTCGCTTGGGAATTGTTTGACGCTTTTCGTGCCAGTAAATTATTTGAATTAGGGAGGGAGAGAGAAAGAGAGAAAAAAAAGAGAGAGAATATAACTGTTAGAGAGGACGCACCAGTTCAGTAAAGAGCAGTAGGACTACCAAGTAGCGGTGGTAGAAACATCTCAACAGTTACTCTGTCGTTTTTTTATGCTAGAGCCAAAGAATTGTTGGGTGAAGCGCCACTGCAAGCACCGTCAGAGATTCATGCAGCAGTATGCTATTTGCAAACACAGATGCAAGACCACAAGAACAAACACACACCCGAACACACACACCCGAACACACACCTAGCTGTATTCTAAGGAAAATGAGCCTAAAGGGGCTAACTGCAGTGTCAGGTGACTTGCTCTGTCTGACTGTGATCTGTGTTAACTTTGGAACAATGTTGTTTTATATAATATAACCTTTTTGCACATGGGCAGTAGGAGGGGGGTCACATGATGGAACCCCATGGACTAAGAGAGGTAATGTCATAGGGTGCACTAATGTCATAGGGTGCACTAATGTCATAGGGTGCACTAATGTCATAGGGTGCACTAATGTCATAGGGTGCACTAATTTCATAGAGTGCACCTACCACAAGGAACCAGTGATTGTATCCAGTTCTGCATTTACCTTTGTGATTGGCGCTTCAATGGTCATGGAGTGGATTCTAGCCATGGATGAATGTCTTCTTTGGGAGGAGCCTGTGATGGGATGACAAAACAACAAAAGACAACGATAAAATAGCAAACTTATAATCAGAAATGTGTTGACAAATAACACAATGGGCTTAGAAAGAATGTATAATGAAACATTTATTAACGTTTTTTCTTACGACTTAAAGGAAGGTTTAAAAAAAAAAAAAAGTGTGTAAAAGAGGAGATTAGTCAAGTGAAATAAGACGCCATGACAACGGCTTGCCTTTCAATAGGCACGCCAGGGTAAGTATTTATTCTCATAGAGATCATCCCATTTTTTATTTGTCTTGCTGTTGTCACTGAAACAAGTGCTCAACAGAAGACATGTTTGCTGTCTTTCATTAGGTCTTTCCATAGTTACTCTCACCGTCGCTCCCCCGAGACGTCGTAGACCTGACGTCCAAAGAGCCTTTCCTCCGGTCCTTATGCTTACTGGACTGGATGTCTAGTGAAAAGACACACACAAACACACACGTTCCCCTGAGAACAACACACACACACGTTCCCCTGAGAACAACACACACACGTTCCCATGAGAACAACACACACACACACACGTTCCCATGAGAACAACACACACACACGTTCCCATGAGAACAACACACACACACGTTCCCATGAGAACAACACACACACACACGTTCCCATGAGAACAACACACACACACACACGTTCCCATGAGAACAACACACACACACACACGTTCCCATGAGAACAACACACACACACACACGTTCCCATGAGAACAACACACACACACACACGTTCCCATGAGAACAACACACACACACACACGTTCCCATGAGAACAACACACACACGTTCCCATGAGAACAACACACACACACGTTCCCATGAGAACAACACACACACACGTTCCCATGAGAACAACACACACACGTTCCCATGAGAACAACACACACACGTTCCCATGAGAACAACACACACACGTTCCCATGAGAACAACACACACACGTTCCCATGAGAACAACACACACACGTTCCCATGAGAACAACACACACACGTTCCCATGAGAACAACACACACACGTTCCCATGAGAACAACACACACACGTTCCCATGAGAATAACACACACATTCCCATGAGAATAACACACACATTCCCATGAGAATAACACACACATTCCCATGAGAATAACACACACATTCCCATGAGAATAACACACACATTCCCATGAGAATGTGTCTTGGGAGAGGACGTCTTTCGATACATGATGGACCCGTCACGGGTAGGGGAAACAGCATGTCTGTCCCCTACCCGGAAGGGTAATGCAACATTCTGCAGTGTTGTGGAAGGGTAATGCAACATTCTGCAGTGTTGTGGAAGGGTAATGCAACATTCTGTAGTGTTGTGGAAGGGTAATGCAATCTCTGTAACAAATTAGGGCTGCCGCAATATCAGAATTTCAATACACGATTATCATGGCCAAAATAATTAACGGTAACGATATTATATAAATCTATAGGAAAGTTGAAGTAAAAAAATGCTATCAGTCAAATTCTTCTTCAACTTTGTTTGTGTTTTTCCCCCTATTTTTTGGCAAATGAATTACACTCAAAAGATCCACAAGGCCTAACACCCAAGAGAAGTTTTTGGAAAAATACAAAACATTTTCGCCTAGTGAATAGGCTACGAAAAGGCATTATTTCAAATGCTAGTGTATAGGTCCAGACTTGTAGTTTGATCACATTTGTCCATGATTTAGCTATGGAAAAATCGAGAGGAAATTTCTTTCTATGTGAATGGTCTACTAAAACGGCACATATTTGCGGATCTCTCCGAGGTTCTAGTGGGGCTAACCAGTGGATTTCAACACCAGTGCAGAGGTCCGGTTTCCTTGTTGAAGCACATGCATAATTTGTCTATAGGTGACATGAATATGCGACAGGGGTTTTTGGAAAAATACAACTTCAGTTTCGCCTAGTGAATATGACATTGTCATATAATTAACATGATATCATCATGTGTATAATTAACATGATATCAATATTTCATTTTTTAAATATCACGGTTATCCTCAATAACGGTATATCGCGACACCCCTATAACAAACACTAAGGAAAAAAAATAAGTGAAGGCATGGAGAGAGAGATTGTACCTGTCTGAGACTCTGCCTGCACCCGTTCACTGGATGACTAGAAGGGGAGAGACCAAAAGCCAGGGAGAGCATGAGGTAAAAAAAATAAATAAGAGAGATAACACAAAAATCTGGTAAGGAAATGAAACTCTTTCTGTGTTATCTATTGTGTTGTATGCGTGTGTGGGATTCAGCCTCATACCTTATTGTTATCATTTAAAGGCTTGTTGATAGACACATAGTGTCTGATTTTACTGTGAAAGAAAAAGAGAAACATGAATTTGCTGACTTGGGATTGTCAACAATTACATGAATTACTGGAGACCTTGGTAAATATGAGCATGAGAGGCAATGAAAAAAATATTCCATCGTTCAAAAGAAAATGCTAATTCTTAATCAAAGAATATATACATTTGTCAAAAACATTGATTAATGGCACCCGTGAATTAATTACTCTGTTATTTGTATAAGATTAAGGCAATGGTTAAAGATGAGGATTAAGGTTTGGGTTTGTAGATAGTTAATTGAAATGCAATAAAGCATCCACAGACTGACCACAAAATAAAGCGTTACCGTCTTTTCCGCTCACCTTTACCAAGAGCTTCAATAACTCTGTAGGGCATTATATGTTGTGCCAGCAAAAACGTTAGAAATTTTGAAATATGTTGTTGAACCGTTTCACCATCAAGTAAAGGCTTACTGTATTTTATTGAGACAAGTCAAGTGAACAGTACTCTGCTCACCCACAAATTAATGTAAAACTGTATTTTATTCTGGCAATGAGAAAAAACAATGTAAACACTAACTGAAGTTGTGCTTACTGTATTGAGAGGCGTACTCTACTCATTAACTAACTGATGCTGTGCTGTAATGTACTTACCCTCCCTGTCCAATCACAGGTGTGATCTTCACATTTTGTTGAACACTGTCCCCGTTCTTCTTTTTGGCATAATAAATCCCCTGCCACTCCTAGGAGGAAAGAGTGATTCAATAAGACAATGCTGAGATAACGTTAGAAGAGAAAATAAATAGTTTCGGGATCAGCGCATTGCGATATATTAAAAGATTAGTATTATAAACGTGACCAGTGGTCGGGAAATCATTTTAAAAATAATGAATAATGAATAGCATGAAGGTAAAGCAGTTATACTATGTTTCCACAGAGTAGCTGAAATTCACTATGGCTATTGATTTTACTCTTGATGACTCCAAGTCATAAGAAATGCAACATTTACAATAAATCCAGACCTCCATGTTGTGAAAAGGGGGAATTTTGAACACGGGGGTCATCCTAGGGCATATCAAAGGCTAGCCAGGTGCTTTATGGGGCAGGACAGAACCAAAATGGCGTCCGGTCCAGCCGTTTCATGTGGGACACCCCTGGTGTAGCGTCCGAGGTTTAAAAGACAGTTTCCTACTGTTCCTCTGTTTCTCTGTGACCTTCTCAGTCTCTCTGTTGTCAAACCAGAAACCAGCCGGCACCCAACTTGGGTCCACTCATAATAAACACACCCACAGACACACACCAACAGACGGATGCATCCTGTGTCTGGTGTCTCATATCACCATATGACACACAGTGGCTACTGGACCAAGCAAACATGCACGACAAAGCTGGAAACACACCACTAGATGTGGAAATCAAGAGATGCTCACCTTTCCTTTCCGTATGCAGGAGTTTATGGTTTCAAGGAGATCAGGCTTATTCTTTTCACTTTTAGGCACTTCTAGAATCTCCCTCCCTATCAGTTCACCTTGCTGATATCCCATGATGCTCTCGTAGGCAGGATTCACGTACTGTGAGGAAAGGAGAGAGATAGACACAGCGAAGGAGAGAAAGAGAGAAAGAGAGAGGAAAAAGAAAGAGAGAGAGAGACTTTCTGTAACTTCAAACATGCCTGGGACGTCACAGCTTCGCCCAGGACCACACTGACTATCAGGGTTGCGTTACAAGGCATTATAATGTGTTATTAAGGGGACTTTTAAATTTTTATATGAAATATTTGCATACCCTCAAAATCTAATAAAAATATATACATGTCAGCATGCTTGCAATAGAGTGACACTGTTGATTTCCTGGGAGTCTAATATCGTCAACTCCAGCCCTGCGTGGTTCGCTAAGGCTTACGCAGCCCTGCGTGGTTCGCTAAGGCTTACGCAGCCCTGCGTGGTTCGCTAAGGCTTACGCAGCCCTGCGTGGTTCGCTAAGGCTTACGCAGCCCTGCGTGGTTCGCTAAGGCTTACGCAGCCCTGCGTGGTTCGCTAAGGCTTACGCAGCCCTGCGTGGTTCGCTAAGGCTAACGCAGCCCTGCGTGGTTCGCTAAGGCTAACGCAGCCCTGCGTGGTTCGCTAAGGCTAACGCAGCCCTGCGTGGTTCGCTAAGGCTAACGCAGCCCTGCGTGGTTCGCTAAGGCTAACGCAGCCCTGCGTGGTTCGCTAAGGCTAACGCAGCCCTGCGTGGTTCGCTAAGGCTAACGCAGCCCTGCGTGGTTCGCTAAGGCTAACGCAGCCCTGCGTGGTTTGCTAAGTAGCGATCGCTGGCCGTAAAGCACTGACGGGTAACACTAACACAGTGGCCACACTCCCTTCAGGAAAAGAGAGTAAGAGCGAGATGGAGACAGAGCGAGATGGAGACAGAGCGAGATGGAGACAGAGCGAGATGGAGACAGAGCGAGATGGAGACAGAGCGAGATGGAGACAGAGCGAGATGGAGACAGAGCGAGATGGAGACAGAGCGAGATGGAGACAGAGCGAGATGGAGACAGAGCGAGATGGAGACAGAGCGAGATGGAGACAGAGCGAGATGGAGACAGAGCGAGATGGAGACAGAGATGGAAAGAAATGGATAGTTACGTTGAGAATGGGTGAGAAAGAAATGGAGACAGTGAGAGAAATGGTGACCAAAATGGAAAATCAGGCGATGAGAACCAGGAGGGGCAGAGAGCATTGGAGAGTAAGAGGGTTTGTTCCAAAACCCACCTGAATGACTTGATCCTCATTGGTGATCTCTATGGCTTCTTGACTTTGCTCCAAGACTGTGAAGATGGCATTACATGCTCTGGGAAAGAGTGTGGGACGAAGGAGGTAGAAAAAGGAGAGAGTTAAAAGGCACTTTCAGTAACACCACAGGGTCAAAATGTAGTTGTGTACAGTACACAGCTGCAGAGAGAACGTCAGACTTCGAGCAGGGGGGACATTACTGGCCAGCCTGCCTCCAGAAATCCCAAATGCTAATGGTACCTCTTCAAAGCTATAACAAGGGTCTAGACACTCATCTGTTTGAACTGCACCTGCCCCATCTCTGTGTGTGTGTGTGTGTGTGTCTCACCTCAGTTTGAACTGTGCCCGTACTTCTCCATGCTCCAGCTGTAGCAATTCATTGTAGCAGGCCATCATATTAGTGTTCTCCACATATCGCTGTAGAAATTATAGGTCAGGGGTTAGAGTTCGGGGCTAATACAGGTCAACAGGATTTGTGTTCTTTTTCTCCACCCATCTCTGTGCAGGGGAATAGCCTTAGAGGTCAACACAGTGCTTCTTTACCATGGGGAAAGCGAGGGGTTAACAACGACTGTCTCACCAATTATGTCCGATTCAGATCGTTTTCACTCGGCTCACAGAGAATATGAATGTTTGAAACAGTTCATAGGAGGTCATCAGAGTTGATCAACATAAAAATACCACCACGGTCTGAGTACCACAACACCAATGTTAAGCCAGATCGCATTGGGATGGAATGAACTGATCCCATATCAGAACAGCGTGACTTCTACCTTGTTCCCTTGGTAAGGAACACTTTGAAGACACGGTAACATTGACGTGATGTTTCGATTCGGACAACATTTACCCAAGTCGGCTAATCTAGCCAAAAAGACTTCATAAGACAGCTTCAAGTATCTAGCTGCAACAAATACATAGAATGAATCAGCTGGACCCGTCGGGCCTTTTGGTGTCAGCGACATGGCAGTGTAATCCCTCAGCGACAGTGAGTCATAGTGACCCTCCTCACCACGGGGCGTGTTTTGTCTTCAGGTCCGACTTGTTCACCATCACGTCCGAGTCACACAGAGAACACAACTCGTGTCCCAAACCACAGACTACTCCCGCCCTTTAGGCCAGGGTGCACAGGGGGTCCGGTCTAAAGACGTTAACCATGTAGGGGACACGGTGGCATTGGGGAGCTAGTCGTCGTTATCTTGATTAATAACAGCGGTCACCTGGATGGAGTGTTTACATGGTCATTAGCTGCCAGCGGCACATTTGGAACTGGGTCTGGGAGCAGGCTGTGGACCGCCCTGGAGAAAGCTTGTGTGTGTGTTTTACTCACCCTGTTGAAGCCAGCATTGATAAGAGGCATCACTGAAGCTTCCTCCCTGTCTGGCCTAAAACGGCACAAAACAAAACCTTCTCAACAAAATCACCGCAACCAAAATGTGCATCTGGGGTTATGAGTGAGTCAATCTGGGGTTATGAGTGAGTCAATCTGGGGTTATGAGTGAGTCAATCTGGGGTTATGAGTGAGTCAATCTGGGGTTATGAGTGAGTCAATCTGGGGTTATGAGTGAGTCAATCTGGGGTTATGAGTGAGTCAATCTGGGGTTATGAGTGAGTCAATCTGTTGTAGCTTCATCTGTGTGTTTCGGATCATTGACCTGTTTCAGGATTCATGGTTCGACAGATTTTGACAGATTGCGTAATTCTGTGTAGCAATATGTGATTCGATGATGGCAAGTTGACCCTGAAACCACAATGCCAACCACCTCAGATATTTACAGTTGATATGAGGATATGTTTAAACACTTCCATTTTAACCAAAAACGGCGTCTGGCATTGCGACCAATCAACTCCGCTCATTGTTCCAGTAGTTCTAACCAGGTGTCGTCTCGCAAATGTCAGTCATGGGTTGTTATTGTTTTTTGACAGCAGAGGCCTTGTCCTTCCTAACCTCCTTTGTAAGCCAGATTTGTGGAGTCGCTTTCTGACAATGGACTCAGGCACTTTGATGTTGATTGTGGCAATACAGGCCAAGTTTCTGTCTAATGATTGTTTAATTTTATTGTTATTATTTTATGTGATGGTAAAGGTAGGGTTATACTAAATTTTTCCACATAAGAAAAATGTGAGGGGAAAAAAAATCCTATTTATTTTAATTGCAAACATGGTTTCAGTTTTATTTAAATTGGGTAACCTTTATCAATAAAAGGTGAATAGAATTTAGCTCAAATATTGCATTCCTGCTAATTTAAATTACAATAAATTTTGTGTGATTTGTTAAGGTGGTTAGCTCAAATGACCAACAATGTGAAAAAAAACACAACTTTCCAGAGGGTGTGTAAACAAACGGGTGTACTAAGGTTTTCACGCTGTCTAATGTGTACACTGTAATTCCATGGTCAAAATGTAAGAAACAAAGTTAAACGTACCTTTTTACTACAGCAACTATCACAGTGTTTTCTGAAGAGGTCACCGCCCTGATTGACCTATGTGGAAACAGAGAAATGTTTAGCAAAGACATAGACACACTGGTGGAAAAACTAATTAGGAGACCCACAGAGACATAACATTAATGCAGGCCTTGTGATGCGGCTCCGGGAGCAGGATCTGACCTAGGAGTACAGCTCAGTAAGCAGGACTAGACCTTGTGGTGCTGCGCCGTGAGCAGGACTAGACCTTGTGGTGCTGCGCCGTGAGCAGGACTAGACCTTGTGGTGCTGCGCCGTGAGCAGGACTAGACCTTGTGGTGCTGCGCCGTGAGCAGGACTAGACCTTGTGGTGCTGCGCCGTGAGCAGGACTAGACCTTGTGGTGCTGCGCCGTGAGCAGGACATAGGCCTGGTGGTGCTGCGCCGTGAGCAGGACATAGGCCTGGTGGTGCTGCGCCGTGAGCAGGACATAGGCCTGGTGGTGCTGCGCCGTGAGCAGGACATAGGCCTGGTGGTGCTGCGCCGTGAGCAGGACATAGGCCTGGTGGTGCTGCGCCGTGAGCAGGACATAGGCCTGGTGGTGCTGCGCCGTGAGCAGGACATAGGCCTGGTGGTGCTGCGCCGTGAGCAGGACATAGGCCTGGTGGTGCTGCGCCGTGAGCAGGACATAGGCCTGGTGGTGCTGCGCCGTGAGCAGGACATAGGCCTGGTGGTGCAGCTCCGTGAGCAGGACATAGGCCTGGTGGTGCAGCTCCATGAGCAGGATATAGGCCTGGTGGTGCAGCTCCATGAGCAGGACTTAGGCCTGGTGGTGCAGCTCCATGAGCAGGACTAGGCTCAGTTAAAGTATGCAGAGTAGCAGCTGTGGTCATCCGGCTGTGGTTTCTCTCCAGCCGGTCACCATAAAGAAGCTTCAGTTCTCCACAGAGGCCTGCGTGTACACTGTACCCATACAGATATCATGTCCTAATTTGACCATTCTGTTGTTGTAGGGAGGTTCCTTGGGTAGCAGAAAATGCAAGCTGGTAATGTATTTTGGTTTTAAAAGGATTCCTAACAAATGTCTTCTTTAATATCCCTTCCTGGGTCAAAGAATGCTACAGCATCTGTCGGCTAGTCAAGATGAATAAGGTTTACATCCAGGCTACGTTCAGAGTCAATGAATGTCAGTAAGCGTGTTTCTGGTTTGGGCCTGGGCTAAAGATAGAGATTTGTGAAGGTTTGCAGGAGTAGACTGAGGAGGACAGGGACGTAGTTGGTGGAGAAGGGAATTGAGACAGGACTTCACCAGTTCACCTGAACTGGGGAATGAGGTGATGCTTGCCGCAAAAACTAGAAATTCCTTCATTTCAAAGCAGGGAAACCCATGTTCATGTGGTAGGACTGGGAACTCCCAGGGACCTCATAACAGTATTTCATCACAATACTTAGATGTCTATGAAATATGTATTGCAATTCTCACAATTCGCAATTTTGTAGCAATTTGTTGTTCTGCACATATACGCATGAACAAATTATCACAGTGAATTGTTCCTATAACTTACCGGCACGATAACGTAACAAAAGTAAATTACCGGCACAGTAATGTAACAAAGGTAAATTACCAGCTCGGTAACATATCAAATGTAAATTACCAGCACAGTAATGTAACAAAGGTACCTGACCAGCACGGTAATGTATTAAATGTAAATTATCAGCACAGTAATGTAACAAAGGTACCTGACCAGCACGGTAATGTATTAAATGTAAATTATCAGCACAGTAATGTAACAAAGGTAAATTACCAGCACGGTAACGTAAAGAAGTTAAATTACCGGCATAGTGCTTCAGCGTCGAAATATCTGGAATGTCTGTGGTCGATGATGACGAGGTCGTGATGCTTTTCAAGGAAGCACTCCAGGGCTGCCTCAGGAGTCCTCGCCACAGTACACCTGAAGTTGGCCTTCTCACAAGCCCAGCAGAATCCATTGTTCTGGCTGTCCTCTTTGGCAAATACTAACAGTACCTAAAAGAAGAGAGTGGTTAGGGGTTTTGTGAGGTGAAGGACTAACAGGACCGGAAACAGGAGCGAGGATAGGGGTGAGAGGTGAAAGACCAACAGGCCCTTTCCAGGAGAGATGTTAGGGGTGAGAGGTGAAAGACCAACATGCCCTTTCCAGGAGAGATGTTAGGGGTGAGAGGTGAAAGACCAACAGGCCCTTTCCAGGAGAGATGTTAGGGGTGAGAGGTGAAAGACCAACAGGCCCTTTCAAGGAAAGATGTTAGGGGTGAGAGGTGAAAGACTAACAGGCCCTGAAGACAGGTCAGAGATAGAAGGCAGTGGTTAAGAGGTTAGAGGAACTGTAAAATACAGCCAGCTCCTGGAGAGGGTGAGAGGTTTGGTGTGAGAGCTTAAATACTAACAGTATCTCTATGGGGGATAAGATGTTAGAGGTTGGAGATCAGGGTTTGGAAGCAGCACTATATAAAAAGGAAACCCCATAAAACCTCTTAACATTCACATAAAAAAAAATCATCAGACACTTATCTAGAGCGACTTAAGAGTTGTGGGTGCGTACGTTTTTCGTACTTCCTCACAGTGGCGTTGCGTAAGAACCAAACCAATCAGACTGGTGTTGCTGGTGCAATGATGTAATTGGGCTGCACAGGAATGAACAAAACCTTTAGCAGCAGCCTTCAACCAGACTCCTCACATTTCTGAAGAATCATAAAAAGTTGGACTCTGTGACATGATACAGCCCTGCAGAGATGTGAGGAGCCAGGTGAAAGTCTCGGGCACACACATGCATGCACAGTTTTTGTGCATTTACAAGAGTTCACTTCCCGGGTGTACACAGCTACAACGTGGGTACCTATGGCACAAAAACAGCCAATGTAGCTATGCACCACTTCATATTGCTGAGATTTCCGTGAGATCACTAACCTCGCAACACCAATATGACCTTTCACCGGTTACCAATCAACACAAATGTGACCTTTCACCATTTACCAATCAACATTAATGTGACCTTTCACCAGTTACCAATAATCACTAATATGTGACCTCCCACCATTTACCAATAATCACTAATATGCCAGGGTTTTTTCTAGATCAAAAGTGGCTTAGGTGGTGGCCATGCTAAGGGTGTGTCAGGAGGCGTGGCAAGGCACGCAGCAATAGTCGAAGTTGACCTCCTCATGTAATCATTTTAGAGGCCCCTCCCTATCTTAATCTTTTTTAAACATTTCTTTAAATTCTACAAATATTCCAAAGTATATGTTTGTTATTTTAAAGCTAATTTCCTGAAGTTCTATTTTTTTTCCCCATGAAGCTCAGAACAATGTCCCTGCAAACATTGCATACACTTTTAGCATTTTAGATGTAGCTATAATCCTATATAATTACAGTGGCAACAAAATGTTCTGAGAATAGCCCATCAACAAAATTATATGTCACACTGTTGTGGATGTTTTACAGATATCCATGTCCTATGAAATAATTTACATTTAAGTTATTCAGGATCAAAGCCACTTGCCCTATGTTTTCCTACAGGTTGGCTAAAAGAAGTGGTTAAAGAGGTTACTAACAGGAAAACTGATACAGAGTTGTATTGTAATGTGAAAATACATACCATATAAAGACCATATGTATTAAAGGCTTTATAACTACCTACACTAATATGTGACAGTATTCAGGAAGCTGGGCTTAAGTCGCATGTTACCATTTTTCAGGAGAGCCGTTTGTAAGACAAACAACATGTTCTGGGGCATTTAGTCTTTTTTGCAGAAATGCCTTCTTGAAGTTATGAACTTGAATGTGACTTAATAACTAACTAGTAAATACAAATACATTCTTAACATTAATATTAAGAATGTATACTGTATATGCTCATGGGTCTCACTACTCTCTGGGTCACTCTGTCTCTCTGTTGGGCCAGTCACTGTCTCACTACTCTCTGGGTCACTCTGTCGAGCCAGTCCCTGTCTCACTACTCTCTGGGTCACTCTGTTGGGCCAGTCCCTGTCTCACTACTCTCTGGGCCACTCTGTCTCTCTGTTGGGCCAGTCCCTGTCTCACTACTCTCTGGGTCACTCTGTCAGGCCAGTCCCTGTCTCACTACTCTCTGGGTCACTCTGTCAGGCCAGTCCCTGTCTCACTACTCTCTGGGTCACTCTGTTGGGCCAGTCCCTGTCTCACTACTCTCTGGGCCACTCTGTCTCTCTGTTGGGCCAGTCCCTGTCTCACTACTCTCTAGGTCACTCTGTCGGGCCAGTCCCTGTCTCACTACTCTCTGGGTCACTCTGTCTCTCTGTTGGGCCAGTCACTGTCTCACTACTCTCTGGGTCACTCTGTCGAGCCAGTCCCTGTCTCACTACTCTCTGGGTCACTCTGTTGGGCCAGTCCCTGTCTCACTACTCTCTGGGCCACTCTGTCTCTCTGTTGGGCCAGTCCCTGTCTCACTACTCTCTGGGTCACTCTGTCAGGCCAGTCCCTGTCTCACTACTCTCTGGGTCACTCTGTCAGGCCAGTCCCTGTCTCACTACTCTCTGGGTCACTCTGTTGGGCCAGTCCCTGTCTCACTACTCTCTGGGCCACTCTGTCTCTCTGTTGGGCCAGTCCCTGTCTCACTACTCTCTGGGTCACTCTGTCTCTCTGTCAGGCCAGTCCCTGTCTCACTACTCTCTGGGTCACTCTGTCGGGCCAGTCCCTGTCTCACTACTCTCTGGGTCACACTGTCGGGCCAGTCCCTGTCTCACTACTCTCTGGGCCTCTCTGTCGGGCCAGTCCCTGTCTCACTACTCTCTGGGCCTCTCTGTCTCTCTGTCGGACCAGTCCCTGTCTCACTACTCTCTGGGCCTGTCTGTCTCTCTGTTGGGCCAGTCCCTGTCTCACTACTCTCTGGGCCTCTCAGACTTCCAACTCCTGCTGACTGTCCCTCAGCCTGCTCCTCCTCCAGCACCTCAACCTTAGATTCAGTCACTGGCTCACAATAGTTTTTCCAAAACTAAAAACATACTTGAAGTGTATAAAGCAGTTACAGGGGGTTCCTGACATGATTAAAGTGTTGTCAGAGAAATGTTTAGGCTTTGTGGTCTCCTTCCTAATGTAGTTTCCGTTTGTGGCCTCTTACTCTGAGGTGAAGAATTACGCAATTTTGCCTTTTTTCATGGTTTCACATTAAAAATATGAGCCCATTGAGATACCTGTCTAATTATTCACAAAATAAAATGCAGGCAGCAGCGTTACCATAACTAACTTTTAAACGTATACACAACATAGCTAATAGACACAGTAGAGCAGGGGTTCCCAAACTTTTTTGGTCGACAACCCCATTTCGACATCTAAAAATACTTGCGACCTCAACCATGTGAAGAAAAATTATATAATCGTATTTTTTTTTATTTGAGGCTATAAGAGTCAATCGTAAAACATTCTCCCCCGACCCCATTTTCATATCAGGTGACCACACATGGGGTCACGACCCCTAGTTTGGGAACGTCTGCAGTAGAGTCTTCAGGCTGGGTGAATTCTCTTGCTTCAAATAAATTTACCTTTTCACTGTCAGTACAGAAACTATCTTACTACGGCGCTAGCCAGCAGCTACCAGACAATTCTGCCCAAGATCCGAAGAACGAGTTAAGGACTGGATTGGCAATCGGAGGGCCAACTAAGCACCATTGTAACATGCACATTTTGTCACCGAAGTAACAGGTGCATTTCAATGTATTTTCGTTACGTTCTCCTTGGGCAGGCCGAAAAAACTTTAAGCATCCAACCCAAGGGTTTCTATAGCAGAGAAATCCTTGTATACTGTATGACCCTTTCACCAGTTACCAATCAACACCATTAAGCCCCCTTTCACCAGTTACCAAACAACACCATTAAGCCCCCTTTCACCAGTTACCAAACAACACCATTAAGCCCCCTTTCACCAGTTACCAAACACCATTAAGCCCCCTTTCACCAGTTACCAAACAACACCATTAAGCCCCCTTTCACCAGTTACCAAACAACACCATTAAGCCCCCTTTCACCAGTTACCAAACAACACCATTAAGCCCCCTTTCACCAGTTACCAAACAACACCATTAAGCCCCCTTTCACCAGTTACCAAACAACACCATTAAGCCACCTTTCACCAGTTACCAAACAACACTACGTAACCTTTTTCTAGCAAGTCAAGTACACTGTCCTCAGCCACCCCGCCGTCCTACCACAGCCCCCCCCCCACCTCGCCCCCCCTCCCCATCCTACCACAGCCCACCTTCCTCCTCCTCCCCCCGCTCTACCTCCGGCGTGGCCCTCAACACACTCTCAAACATGTAGAAACTGTGTGCTCACACAACCACACACACAGTCAGAAAGTGTACACACAAACGCACAGACCCGCCCGCTTGCCAAGTAGCATACTTTCTTATAACCCCTGGCTTGCGTAAATCCATAGTATCAGGTTTTGGGCTGGCCTCCAGCATGAACACAAAAGGAGAGAGAGTATCTACTCTGAGAGGCATGTGTGGGTGTGTGTGTGTGTGTGTGTGTGTGTGTGTATGTATGTGAGTGTGTGTGAGAGAGAGACCAACTCACTGCATTATAAATCCTTGTCTGGCCATTTTACTTATAGAAAAGTGGGAAAATACCATTTGCTACTGTAAAATGTATCGTTTCAGTGGCGGGTGTGCACGCACGCACACACACACACACACACACACACACACACACACACACACACACACACACACAAACACACACACACCACTCCCAGTGTAGGCCGCAAGATGAGTCACTGTGCTGAACAGACGTCATCGTGGACAATTTGGCAGGAGCAACAATCAACGTAGAGAATGGGAAGTTTGTTCAGCAGTCCTCCAGTTTGCATCATAAGTGCAAAATGTAGTTAAAGGTACAAAGACAGCCCTCTGTCCACCGGTCCCAGCCTGCTAGGAGGATATGCTCTGATGTCCCCTAATCTGTTGTGTGTGTGTGTGTGTGGGGATGGTTTGCAGTTGAGGATGATTATCTTGTGTTTTAGTCCAATTAACCCCTGTTAGCATGCCTCCTCCTGCCTAGTCCCAGACCAGATCAGGGCAACACTTTCTAAGTAAAGACCTACGATCTACTTCACATGCCCACAATCCTGAACTCCTTCCCAGGCACTTCCGCCAACACATTTGCGGAAGGTCTGGTGGAACACTTCAACTAACATGGCCTTCTTTAGCCAATGTGTAAAAATCTTGTGCCAGTTCATGGTGCCACACCTCTCTGTATTCTGATTTGCTACATCCAGATGCCAATTACATTACACTCCAATAGATTGGCCGAAACTATGATTCAACACCACCGCCATCCCAATAAGCTATTTGGAGATGAAGATAGAAGATGTCTACTCATTAAGACATGAATGTCAGTGCCTGCAGTTTGCTGAACTCCACTGGAACCCTGACTGGAACTGTGATCTATGGTCAGCTGCGACACAAACACCAGGTGTGTTGGAATAGAAAAGAACCTAACACCCACTGTGAATTCTGGTGGTGGATGTGTGAAGTTGTGGGGCGGTTTTTCTTTCAAAGGCTCTGGGAACCTGGTTAGGATACATGTCTTGTAATTTGAGTGTGAGATCAAGTTGATAAACAACCATCACATTGTTTCACAGCTTTTTCCTCATCTTCAATATTCTGAAGGGTACTTCAAATATCAACATATTATTACGTATGAATTTTTTTGGGGGGGGGATATTTGTATAAGTACATAATATTATAATTTTCTACAAATACTTGGCGTACAATAGAGCTCAGAATTTGTAACATTTATTCACATCCCTTAATTCTGAGCAGCATAAATATCCCAGGTAGTAAGGACATAAGCACATACAGTTCAGACAGACAGACATAAGCACAGACAGTTCAGACAGACAAAGCCACCCAGACAGCCACAGACAGCCACAAACCACACAGACAGGTCAGACAGACAGCCACAAACCACACAGACAGGTCAGACAGACAGCCACAAACCACACAGACAGGTCAGACAGACAGTCACAACCAAACAGACAGGTCAGACAGACAGTCACAACCAAACAGACAGTTCAGACAAACACAGAGACAGCCACACAGACAGTTCAGAATGCTGTGAGGAAATGGATGAGAATTCCACATTGGCATGTTGTTAGAAAAGTCAACATTCCTGTTGAGCCATGCAGACAGCCAATCAGAAACACCTACCAACAGAGAAAGACACAGAAGCAGCTATAGACCCAGAGGCAGGCAGCGACCCAGAGGCAGGCAGCGACCCAGAGGCAGGCAGCGACCCAGAGGCAGGCAGCGACCCAGAGGCAGGCAGCGACCCAGAGGCAGGCAGCGACCCAGAGGCAGGCAGCGACCCAGAGGCACAGTCAAAAGGTGCTATAAACCCATTTTAGAGTGATGGGAAATATGCTTCTTCACTCATATCTATCTGGCCCACTGACTGTAGTGCTATCCCACCCATTAGCCTAGCCGTAGATAGGGGCAAACAGGCTATTTGGTTTACCCACCCAACATCCTAGCCGTAGATAGGGGCAAACAGGCTACTTGGCTAAACCACCCGTTAGCCTAGCCGTAGATAGGGGCAAACTGGCTATTTGGCTAACCCACCCATTAGCCTAGGCCTAGATAGGGGCAAACAGGCTACTTGGTAATCACACCCATTCAGATTGACAGGGTTGGTTAAGATATTAAGATCTGTGGAAACGTTTTGAAAACACACCTAATCAGATAAGAGTAAAGCACCTTTGCAATGTGTCTAACGCGCACACACACGCACGCACGCACCAACGTTTAGTGTGTGTGTAAAAAAAAAAGCTCAAAAGTACATAAGAGGAACACTGTGAGAGTTGTCCTCCTCCAGGACTCTCCTCTGTCAGCTCACAGGACACGGTACCACTCAGTGTTTTTAAGACAGATCAGTCCCACTGTTCTGCCAAGTCCTCCCTGAGAGTCCCTGAAATCAGTGGCCTCACCTACCACCACTTCCTCTGGCTCTCTTTGACTTGCCTGCTCACTTCCACCCCCCCGCTCTTTTTCTCTTTGACTCTTCCGATCCCTCCTTTTCTCTATTTCTCTGTCCCTGACCGGACCCCCCCCCCTCTCTCTTTCTCTCTCTCGTATTCTCTTTGGCTGTCTGTCTCTCACTCCCTCCCTTCATAACCACCTAGCACTCTATATGACAGGACCTCTCTCTCTCTCTCCCTCCATCCCTCTCCCTGTCCATTTCTCTTTTTCTGATTGGTTCTCTCCATGTTTCTGTCTCCATCTCATTCTCTCTGACGTTATCCTCTTAGGGAGCAGAGGACAGGACATTTGAGAGTGGCAAAAACAGGAAGAAGATTATCTCTCCCTCTAACTTTGTCCCTGTTCCATGTCCTTACTGAACAGCACTGGGTCACACAGTCCTCCAGCAGCACAGTAGAGAAAAGAGAGAGAGACAAGGAAAGAACGAGAAAAGACAAGAAAGACAGAGTGAATGAGACAGAGAACAAGCGAGCAAGGGGGCATTATAAGGATTCCTCTACACCAGATTAAAAATCGATTCCTGTCCCAGAACCAGAGATCTTGTCCCTAATCAGTTATACAATATGTGGCGCTGATGACTTAATAGAAAAATACAAAGGCTAAATTGTTTATTGTATGATGCTGACATATGCACTCTGCATAGGATCAGCTCTCTGCATAGGATCAACTCTCTGCATAGGATTAGCTAACACAATCAGTGTTTGTCAACAGTATGGGACAGATCAAATCAATCAATCTCAGCGATGCTTGCGGCCTACAGTAAATCCTATTCCATAGTTAGTAATAGTTGTAAAAGGTGAGAGGGGGTGATTTGGAAGGCGTCCTTACTCAACAGACACGGCAGACATTTCTTACTCTGAACACATGGATTCTGGGTATTTGGCTTGGAGAGCTCTGTAACAATGAACATTCTAAGAATACAGAACTAAGTTTTCCAAGAACTACAGTCATAAGCAGGCACACACACAGACACAGTCTCCCCCCCAATCCCTTACTTTCGTTTTTGTCTCTTCTCACTCCCCCCTGAATGTCTTTTCTCACTCTTTTTTTCCCCTCTCTCTCTCCTTTCCTTATTTTCTCTCGCTCTGCCTTTTTCACGCACTCGTCTCTCTCTCTCTGTCTGTCTTCCCTCCACTACTGGATAATATAATCCATGACCGAGGACAGTGTTGGAGAGATAGTGAGCCATTGACCGGTTGTTTAGAGTAACATCAGCTTTGTGAAAACATGACACACAATGTATATGAAATGTGTATTGCTTATAACTGTATCCTGCACAATTGTTTGGCTCCGTTGCCAAGGCAACACAAGAGCACTCAGGGCATAATGCTTTCTTTAACTTTCATTTTCTGTAATCTTGATGGAAGATTGTTGTTTTAAACCTACTGGGGAAGGTGACATTTTAAAATAGGATATTCAAGGCCTTGTCCATCATTCTGTCATCTATTACCATCCATATAACCATCAATTACCATCCATATAACCATCCATATAACCATCTATATAAACATCTATTACCATCCATATAAACATCTATTACCATCCATATAAACATCTATTACCATCCATATAAACATCTATTACCATCCATATAAACATCTAATACCATCCATATAAACATCTAATACCATCCATATAAACATCTAATACCATCCATATAACCATCAATTACCATCCATATAACCATCAATTACCATCCATATAACCATCTATTACCATCCATATAACCATCCATATAAACATCTATTACCATCCATATAAACATCTAATACCATCCATATAAACATCTAATACCATCCATATAAACATCTATTACCATCCATATAAACATCTATTACCATCCATATAACCATCAATTACCATCCATATAATCATCTATTACCATCCATATAACCATCTAATACATCCATATAAACATCTATTACCATCCATATAAACATCTATTACCATCCATATAAACATCTATTACCATCCATATAAACATCTATTACCATCCATATAAACATCTATTACCATCCATATAACCATCCATATAACCATCAATTACCATCTATATTCTACACATTTCCATATTCTATCCCATTTCAGCCCAAATGGTTAAATGACACAGCTGGCCAGCAAACGTTAAGATTAGTTTTGGGTTCCCAGATCAAAAGTTTCAGTAGGTACTGTACCTGAAGCTGATCTTCGTATAACTTCATTGGTCCAAACTGCACCTCTGTAAATGTGTTCTGAAACCGAGGAGGGGAGGACAATGGTTAGAAAGGACAGGTACACCTTGCAGGCTTGCCTGGCTCTTGTTCTTAAATTTGACAAACAAAACGTTGGATAGAAATTTTTTATATTGCCACCTCACTTGATTACTAGCAAACTAGTTACAGGTTATGTAACTGCGGTTTCGAAACGAGACAGGGGATGGAGTAAGAACGAAAGTGACAGTGAGAGAGAAAAATATAAAATGTATGTCTTCTCCCGACTGTCTGCAAATAATTCAGCTTCCTTCCTGCAACGAGGCAGAGGTTAGTAACCATGGTAACCAAGCCCCCAGCGAGCCACCATCCCTTCAGAATTCCTATCCTCTCCCAGTAAACAATTCGTGCACGTGAGACACACACACACACCTCTGAAACACACATGCGGACACAGGCATGAGTAATTTCTGAAAACACGCCAGACGGGTAGCTTTAAATCACTTAGTTCTTGATAAAAGATAAGCCTTTGTGAGGAATAGAGGCATGGAGAAGGCTGATTGCTGCCAGGGAGTATTGACGTCACAGAGGACAGGAGGGCAACCATAGACTGGCCCCAGATAATCCAGTTTACTTTTATTTATTTTTAAATTGTCATTTAGTGGATGTTCATATCCAGAGTCACTTAGCACTAGTGAGTCCATAGATCATCATACTGGTCCCCTGCGCAAATCAAACGAACAACAACGCGAATCGCCACGGTCTGCTAACTGAGCAACACAGGACAATTTGCCTGTACTCTATACTCATGACTGGTTCAGAAACTGACTGGCACGCAATGCTAAAACCACCAAGCACTGGCTGGCTGACTGAATGACTGAATGACTGACTGACTGATTGGATTCTGGTTTTCATGGGGAATAAAAAGAGATAGCCTATGACGTGACTTCCTCTTTAGGGTCACCAAGGCAACGATTCACATTAACTCCTCCTCCAAATTCACTGGATTGGCTGCACAGTAAAAAACAGAAACTTCCCAGATTATTTATCTCCATAGCAGGAACAATTTTGTTGAGCATCTTGATATTTTTTGTAACACTAAAAGCACAACAAAGATGGAACTATATTTTTCTCTGGGCCAAATGCATGGACACACAACACTATGTAACTTGGGATAAAAGCATCCACTAAATAGAAAGTATTATCATCACATTAGTTTAGAAGAGGTGAAAGGTCTTTACCATGCCCTCATGGCATGTTGTTCCAAAAGGACAACATATAGCAAATGAATGGAACTTAAACTGCACTGGTAATGAGTCATTCATGTCCATTCTTGTTGATGATGTCTAGTGTAGTACAATCCTACAGAACAGAAACAAGAAGAAATTATCTGCATCTCTCCTCTACAAACACTGCTGGGAAACAAATTAGGAGCAGGAGCCCCACAAGGTCAAATACGTGCATGTGTGAACACACACACACACACACGTTCGGGAGACAGAGCTTTGATGTACAGGATCTTGCCATGGTCCTAGTGGACAGTAACGAGCTCTGCTGTGCCCAGGTTGAGAGAGAGGGGGAGGGTCTGAGAAAGAGAGAGGGAGGGTCTGAGAAAGAGAGAGGGAGGGTCTGAGAGGTGGTGGGGCTGATAGAGGGGGAGGGGCTGAGAAAGAGAGAGGGAGGGTCTGAGAAAGAGAGAGGGAGGGTCTGAGAGGTGGTGGGGCTGATAGAGGGGGAGGGGCTGAGAAAGAGAGAGGGAGGGTCTGAGAAAGAGAGAGGGAGGGTCTGAGAGGTGGTGGGGCTGAGAAAGAGAGAGGGAGGGTCTGAGAGGTGGTGGGGCTGATAGAGGGGGAGGGAGGGTCTGAGAGGTTGTGGGGCTGATAGAGGGGGAGGGAGGGTCTGAGAGGTTGTGGGGCTGATAGATGGGGAGGGGCTGAGAAAGAGAGAGGCAGGGTCTGAGAGGTGGTGGGGCTGATAGAGGGGGAGGGGCTAAAAAGAAAGAGGGAGGGTCTGAGAGGTGGTGGGGCTGATAGAGGGGGAGGGGCTGATAGAGGCTTCCCTCTCTAATTGATACTGACAGAGGTAACAACGACAGGAGGGCAGGGTTGTGTAACCAGAACAGCCAGCCTCACTGGAGAACACACGCACGCGCCTAATTTACACATGGTTCAAAAGCAGCTAACAGTAAGTGACAGCGCAGTTGAGCTCGGGAAAAGGGAAGAGAGAGATGAGAAAGTTGTGGAAAGCAAGAAAGAGGACAGTGATCATTAGAGAGAAAGAGAGCGAGAGACACCTCTCTGTTTCTCGGCTCACCATGTGAATGAAAATACCAGATTGCTGCAATGCATTCTGGTCCTAGTAGTCCTATCACGAATGAATAGGCTGGACAGTGGTCATTTAATAGATGAGTAGGAATTAAAAAATATGAGATGGAATTTTTTTTACAGATGGGACGTATATGCCCACTTTGAAATTGATGCCAGCAACATGTTTAAAAAGGTTGGGACAAAGGCAAAAAAAAAAAAGACAGAAAAACTTTTTGGAAAACAGGGTTGTAAATACACACAATAAAGTTGCTTAGCAGTTTCAATGATCAGTTAGCAGCTCAGATATTTTGAAGGAGAAACGGCTGGTGAGAACGTCACTGACTTCTTTGGTCCTGATCTTGTCAGACACCAGCTTCAGGCTCCAAAGCTTAGTCAGGAGAAGACATTGACAAGTCTTTTGCATCAGCTAGAAGTGCAAAGAAACACCAGCCTAATAAAAAACAATACTCCCCCCAGCCAGCCAACAATATATCCTACTCCCCCCAGCCAGCCAACAATATATCCTACTCCCCCCCAGCCAGCCAACAATATATCCTACTCCCCCCCAGCCAGCCAACAATATATCCTACTCCCCCCCAGCCAGCCAACAATATATCCTACTCCCCCCCAGCCAGCCAACAATATATCCTACTCCCCCCAGCCAGCCAACAATATATCCTACTCCCCCCAGACAGCAATATCCTTCTGCCTTCAGCCGGCCGGCCAGTAAGGCATTTAACTAGGGGTGACAACAAATAGTCTAATTGTTGACATTTCGACAAGGATGGCATTTATAGTTATGTTAATCTAATTAAACGTATTTCTTATAGACCAAACAAATCTGGCTAACGGCCAAGTACAGGAAATGATCATGGCTAGTGAAAGCATACCTGCGCATCCCGGCAACATCTGTAGCCTACTGGCTGAAAGGGTTGTCAGCTGCAAGCCTGATTGTCAACAGACTACATAAGCCTACTCTTCTACTTCCAGAGTACGTGGACATGCATTTTTTTTTTAAACAAGAATAAATTATCACAATAATATGAACATTGCCTCATGAGTCTTGAAATTTTTGTTAAGATCTTGCATCTATGGATGCAGTAGCCAGATTTTGTTCAGTTTTTGTTCATACATTTTCTATAATTTTTCCTATTAAGCTTCCTTCCAAGGATATTATGTTATTCACTGTAACCTGAACGCATCGGTAGGTTTGTTTGATATAATGCAGACTGTAACGCAACTCTGTTAGTCAATATATAAATCAAAACTGTATAAGTGTAGTTTCGTTTGGAAAGTATAGTTTTAAGGGACTTATACTCAAACGTTATTGAGGTTGTTAACTACATTTTTAAATAAAATGTTGAGTTTATTGCATAACATCCATAACGAGTGGGTGGGGTCGACTATTTGACGAAAAAACTGAGGATTTATTGAATATTTGTTATGCACATCCATAGCATTTATGCAGTCAGTCAATCGGCCATACAGTACAGACCAGAAATATCTGAAGTTTTTATGTACTCCAGCGCTGTACTTATTAATTGTTTTAAATTAAACAATGAATTTTAGGGCATCAACATTAATTAGATAAATTAACATAATCCTAAATAAAGTCATCGTATTTAGTTGCGAATCCTTTTCATTTGATGAGTGCCTGAAAACTGTTAGCCATACACACACCAGACACTGGGTATCCTCCCTGGTGATGCTCTGCCAGGCCTGTCCATGGTATCTTCCCTGGTGATGCTCTGCCAGGCCTGTACTGGGTATCTTCCCTGGTGATGCTATGCCAGGTCTGTACTGGGTATCTTCCCTGGTGATGCTCTGCCAGGCCTGTACTGGGTATCTTCCCTGGTGATGCTCTGCCAGGCCTGTACTGGGTATCTTCCCTGGTGATGCTCTGCCAGGCCTGTACTGGGTATCTTCTCTGGTGATGCTCTGCCAGGCCTGTACTGGGTATCTTCCCTGGTGATGCTCTGCCAGGCCTGTACTGGTGAAATCTTTGGTTCCAGTTGTTTTGGGACATTTTTGCCTTCAGTCCTGTCTTAAGCATTTGAAACACTTGTTCAACACATACCCATCTAGAGCATTCCCATTTGGAATGATGGCCAGCTTGACTTATGCTGACACTTGACACCAACAACTGACTCCAAATGCAAATGGAAGGCCTACAATGAAGACTAGACATCTAGAAAGCTCAAACACATCTGTCAAATCAGTGATAGATGTGAAGCCAAATGTAACTTATGTCAAACTCCATCCTTCTCCACTCAGCCAGTATATCCTACAGTAGGAGAGAGGCTTTCCAGTGAAGTGAAAAACAGGAAATTGGATGACATTGTTGGGAGCGTCGGTCAGTTGGTCTACGTCAGAGAGTAGAGACCGATGAAGGAGGAAACTGTTAACTCTTTCTAATGCAGAAAATGACTGGAACACTCGGAAAAGAGAGGTGTGTAAGAGAGAGGTCTACTGCACGGTAACATTGTGTATACATGGTGTTCTTACAAACTGGAGGTGTTTGGCTGTGAGCAAAGTGCCAGCACTGTGAGCTCTGTGAATACAATTCAACTGTGCCCATTGGGAATATTCAACAGTCCCTGTCGGGAATATTCAACGGTCCCCGTCGGGAATATTTAACTATGTCTGTTGGGAATATTTAACCGTGTGTCTGACAGTGTTTGTGTGGTTTGCCCATGCCAGTCCACTGTAGTCTAACTGTGTTGTTCTAATGGAGATGAATCAATGTTCTTCCATTAAGGATGATTAGGAACTATGTATTAGAGACCAAACCAGACAGGAGCCTACGGAACCAGACAGATGGGCAGTGGGACAGAAACAGACGGGCAGTGGGACAGTGAGAGACAGACGGGCAGTGGGACAGAGACAGGCGGGCAGTGGGACAGTGAGAGACAGGCGGGCAGTGGGACAGTGAGAGACAGGCGGGCAGTGGGACAGTGCCCCATTACAACTGTGTGTGTGACGGTTCCTTGCTGTCTGCATTGCTAACAAATTAACATGGTCCACACACACAGACACACACACACACAGTGTGGGTCTGAGCCTCATCCCTCACAGGAGGCTGAAAATATTTGTCACGGGTGCTCAGGGCCTCAAACCGTTCTACAGCTGAGACATGGATAACATCTTGACAGGCTGCATCACTGCTTGGTAGACAATAGCGCCACCCTGGACTGCAAGGAGCATCACTGGACTGCAAGGAGCATCACTGGACTGCAAGGAGCATCACTGGACTGCAAGGAGCATCACTGGACTGCAAGGAGCATCACTGGACTGCAAGGGTTAAACCCCCTGTCATGGCACAGGGGATAAATTCATCCTCCGCTGTTGATTTGATCCAATTGGCAGAAACATTTGAAAGAGAAGAACTGACATGTTGTTTGTGAAATTCATTTGAAAGTTTACACATGCTTACTAAGCACGTAAGCAACAAAAGCTCAACGTTTGTTATTTATTAGATATACTATTACCTCCCAGCCACACACACACACCCCCACACCCCCACACACACACACACCCACACACAAATTGTGGTGATGTAAACCATTGGCAGTGCAAAAAAAAATTCCACTCCCCCAAAATGGACCCCGGGCAATGTTCTTACAAGCGTAATATTTAAGGGACACGTTGGATACACACAACGTTACAGAACGCACATGGCGTCCACTGTCCCGGCGACACAACCAACCAATGCAAACTCAGGGTTTCATTTGACATGAAGTTACATGTGGTATCCCGAAACACAGTTACGAAGCAGGCGTGATCAAGTCATTAGCTGTAGCTAGCTTACATACAGTATCGATGACATGGTCTGCGAACAAGATGCTGGATTTCCGTTTGGAGAAGTTTGTGTTCCCCTTGCTAGTCCACAGGGCATTTCACTTAATGAGCAGGCAGTATTTTCCCTAAATATATTTATTCAAATATCACTTCCCTTTATCTAAACATGGAGGTTAACCACTAATCCCTATTCTACCCGTAACATTTACCATAAAACTAACTACAAGGATGAAAATGGCCTTTTTCCTCATAGGGACATGTAAAACGTCCCTGCATGGTCAAATTGACCTACTTTTACTTTCCTTGTGGGGATTTTTGGTCCTCACAATTACTGTAAAACTTGGACGGACACACACACACACACACACACACGTGGGTGTTTAAGGCAGTCAGACATCCACTGGATGCTGCCGTGTGGTTTCCCTCAAACAGAATAATCTCCATTGATATGATGTGTGGCTTTGTGTCTAGTGCCAAGCCCTCTGAAGCTCCCCACAGGAATCAATACGGTCAGGCAGGACACCACCATTTAGCCGACGACCAGCCAAAACCAACACCCAACCAGTCCTGTCAACTAGCCATGAACTTGTATTCAAATAGTGCTCTTAACTAGCCCTAAACAATTTGCTGACATTGCCAATTTATTTCCCCCTCACGAGATCAACAGGATAGCAGCCTACACAAGATATTACAAGCACTAATTCAAGATTTAAAGCATGAATGGCATTAAAGCACTAATAAACACCTAACCTACACCTGCACACAGCTACACCTACTCCTACACACAGATACACCTACACACACGGCCTTGGCGGAAAACAGTATGGCAATTATTATTTTTTTGCGTGAATTAAACTGATGTTTCCCAGAGACTTTCCACCCACGTCCAACCCAATCACACAGGGATATTCCCCATAGCAAAGAACAGTCCTATGTTGTACAGAGTAACACTGTGTGTGCGTCTGTCCCATCCTGATGTGTAATCCACAGTGACCAAGTCCCCAATCAGCCGCGCAGCAGAGCAGAAGACTGTTAGGTGAGTCACTACAGCACTCAGAGAAACTAGGCCACCCTGGATCTGTGTGTCTGTGTGTGTGTGTGTGTGTCAAACAGACTGGAGAGAATGTGACATAACAGCTAGAAAGATACAGTAGACATGCACGCTCAGTACGATACAGACCTGTTAGGAGACCGTACACACACACACACACACACGGTATTTAATGCTGTGACCGTTTCCAGGAAGGTGCTGGCAGACAGAGGAACACCCTGACCATCATGCTGTCTACCACGCTATCTCTCATCTTAAAACAGACTGAGGAGAATGCCCTCCCTTGTTTTCCATCCCAGCCGTTCTACAGTTGATGTGGCACACACACACACACACACACACACACACACACACACACACACACACACACACGTCCAAAAGAGCAGTGTCAAAACGGGCTGATTCACTTGGCCCCTTTCCCTCGGCCCAACACGCTGCTGGTCTGTAACCAGCATTGCTAGTGATGTTGTCGATCGAGAACAAATTAATATTTTACAGTAACAGAACGGGGTCCATGTTACGGAGGGGAAGAACAGCAATTAGGGTGGTTCGGACTTTAGAACCAGGGACCAAACGGGCTCCAGGCACAAACCCTAGCCACTAGGCCAGCAGGCCGCCGTCTTGTCAGTTCAGGATGGTGACTTGTCCAGCACCTCCAATTCACCCAGCCACCTTTTAACTGTTGACCAGTCAAAGACGGGTGACATCAACAGAATGCAGCAGCCATTCCCCGGGAAGCCCTGAATGTGGCATAATCACCGGTGACAGGTTTCAAAAGCGTCCCAGCATCCTGCGAGGTTGAACCGACCGCAGCCAAGTCTTGCAGATCTCCTAAGTACTTTTTTTTAAATCAACCGAGCTTTCCCTCATTTTGTCGTCACAGGTTTAAGAAAACCTATCCACTGTCTTCAGTTTAAATGCCCCCCACTCCTGGAAAGACCCACTAACACTCCTCCATCTGTACCCCTTGTTGTCTTCAGTGACAGTTTCCACTCTGCTGCTGTGTGTGTTGGGTGAAAGCGGTAGTTGTTTTGATGTTTTCTTATCCTTCCAAGAGCAACTAGTGTTTCGCGGATGCATGGATCTGTGCGCGCGCATGCGTGTTCGTGGACGTGCGCGTGCATGCGTGTTCGTGGACGTGCGTACTCTGTGATGGGAGTACAAGCAGTGTTCCCATCCGTAGTAGCAGCGACAAGGACTGAATGTGTGAATGCAGGCAAGTGTGTGTGTGTGTGTGTGTGTGCGTGCGTGCGGTGTAAGGACTGTGCGTCACTCTCCCGCTGAGAGTAGCTCTGCTGCATTTCCTGTCGTTGGGTCATGTGACATGGCATGAGAGAGCACGAGAAACAGAAAGGGTAAGACAGAAGAGAGAAAAGAAAGAGAAAAAAGGGTTGAGAAAGACATTTGGCACGAGAAGGAGTGAAAGAAGCTGGGAAAAAGAGAGGGAAGGGGAGAGGTTAGGAGCTGGGCTGGGAAGGACAAGACAGAGACGAGAGAGGGAGACTGGGGTGAGGAGAAAAGAGGAGAGGTATAGAGCACTCGGCTCTGAGGAGTCCACAGGGACTGGGGATGGGTGAGGAGAACAAAAACAGAACACTTGAGAGCTTCAGCCGTCCCGGTCTGTAACTAAGGTTCTGGGACAGGGAACCTCATAGTCATAATGAGAACCATGGCTAGGATCAGAGCAGCTGCAGAACATGTGCATGTCCACGATACCAGACGACTAATAATCCAATCTCAGAGGAACCTGGCCATCTACATGACAGACCCGTTTTCCCCCTTCCCGTTCACGTAAACCCACAAGCCCGGTGCCGTTAGCGTCAGGCCCTAACAGCTGAACCACACGGGCCATGTCGACACATCACCGAAACACCAAGAAAGCCCCCTGCTTCTGTAACACAGCCCCTGGCAGCTCCCCTCTCCGCCCCCCAAACGTCGCGCTTTTAGAAACACTGCAAAGCGCGGCTTCTGACCAGAGGTGCACCACCCCTGCAGACCGGACGCAGGGCAGTATTCAAGGAACAGGGCACGATTTGGGACACGGGCGGGCAGGCACGAATGGAACAGGCCACGGCTTCACTCTCCGAGATGCGTTGTACGTGACAACGCAGCCGGCAGACCGACAAACCACCTGGTCAGTTATGCAACCCACTCTCCAGGACACGGGCCGGCCTCGGTCTGTCGTGCTCGGAGGAGAGTAAGATCAGCTCTGTGGTGTCAGCACGGTTTGCCAAACTCAAGACCAGTGCAGACACATTCCTCTGAGCACAGCCCAGGTTGGAGACCCTCCTAACTCCCTCCTGGGTTCTGTGAGCTCGTAGAAAAGGGGTCAGTGTGAGAGGGGCGAACCAGCCCGCCAACCGGCTGTCGGCAGGTCAAACCATCAACAATAAGAGCAGCAATAAACTAGGCGAATGACGCAGCTTGGCAGATGTAAACCGATCTGTAGTAGTCCTGGCACTCGCCACCTGGATGGCCGGCTTTCACCTTCAAGGTATTTCTGTCCTGATCCCGATTAGCCAGATATCCTGCTAATACCCAGCCAATCCTAAGCCTTTCATGGAGATGGTAAGGGCTCAGAGGGCAACCCTGCACTCAAACCTCTACCTACCTTTAAACTGTTGTCTACCACAATCTCTGTCCCCCTCTCTCTCTCTCCCTCCCCTCCACACCCTCCTCCCAAAGAGGAGGCAGGAGCATCCTTCTACACCAACACCTACCACCTATCACTCTGTTGCACTCTCCCGTGACTCTCCCATGACTCTCCCATGCAAAACAAGGGCAAGTCAGAGTGTAACGGCAAGTAAAACCTTTATCCATCCCACTCTCCTCTCGTTTCCCGCCATCTTCCGTTTTTTTCTCCAGCTCGCCTTTCTCTCTCACTCTTCTTATATCGATGAACAGTGGCTGCTATGTGACTTAAACTTCAAAATATATGTAGGAAAATGTCAAAGGTTGAGGCGCCTGAATGAAGTACCAGTCTTTTCAGGGTCCCAGCCACCAGCAAGGCCCAGAAAACCACTAACATCCCAGCCCTCAACTGCACTTCAGAAACGTGTCCCAGATTTCACAGCACCGGATTGGTGTGGACCGTAAGCATTGGCTTTAAAACAGCTGTTAAATCCACAAGGGGAGGCGCGCAACTACCCCCTTCTGGAAGATGGACGGGTGTAGAATGAGCACGCCTGTCCTTGTCTTACCAGAGAGCCATCCTCCTCCTCCTCCATCCAGTCACTCCTTCTCTTCCTCCTCCTCCATTCCTCCCCCTCCTCAGGCCACGATGAGGCACCACTGCCGATGCAGCCACCACACACAAACACGGACAAGCAGCAGCTATGCATTTAGGCAGGAACGGACCAGCCCATCCACATCCAAAACCAACTCTGTAGCATTAGAGACTCACGTCTCGCTCCAAACCAAAATGTTCGCCCGCCCGCTAGCTTCGAAACCAAACTTTAGCCGCCTGCTAGCTAACGCTAGGACATTACCGTCAGCCCCTCAGCCCTACCCTTATGAGGAATGGATTAGTATTAGCAATATGCTAATAGCTACAGCTAGCTCCTCCTAGCACGCGACTCACGGGGCAGAGCAGAGGGGTGTCGCCACATGAGGCCAAGATATTATGATTAAGATTACTATGTTTAATGCCATGTGCCTTGTCACTGGGTAAAACCAGCTGGCCTTAGTTGTAGATCATGGCTACGTACCGATTCTCCAACACAGGGATGGCGTCCACATTACATTGCTCTAGGGAAATGCATGAGTGAGACACACAGATTAACATAAAAAACATTGAAAAATAGATGAACCAAGATATAGATGAACCAAACTGAACCAAGCTATATAGATGAACAAAACTGAACCAAGCTATGTAGATGAACCAATCTGAACCAAGATATATAGACGAACCAAGTTGAACCAAGCTGAACAAAGATATAGATGAACCAAGTTGAACCAAGATATATAAGATGAACCAAGATGTATAGATGAACCAAGTTGAACCAAGATATATAAGATGAACCAAGATGTATAGATGAACCAAGTTGAACCAAGATATATAAGATGAACCAAGATACATAGATGAACCAAGTTGAAGTAAGTTAAACTTGTTTTCCCACCCTCCCAAAATGTCCTTGTGGCAAGAGTATTTTTTATTAAATGGGAACTACTACCAACAGCGATGAAAGTGATTTCAGGGACACAAAGCATCAAATATGATGTATATTACTCATGATAATAAAAAGTAATAAAAAAAAAAGAAACATGGGAAAATAATTTGAGAGGTTTTATCTAAAACTCCAAAATAAACGTTCAAAAATGTAAACTGTTCAATTTCTAGATAAATACTTTTAGTGTTTAAGGATAAGGACATCTGCTCAAATCATTAAAAACATTGTGAGAATCTAAATTCTCACTATTTTAAATTAAATAAGAATTTGACATTTTACTTGGCTCCGCGTGGTAAGAACGACCCAGGTGAGTTCATTCTTTGGTCTGTATATCTCCCCATCTCTAGTTTGTGTGTCTTCCAGTGCGTGCGCGCTTGCGTAAAACCCTCTAGCCTGACATCAGTACTGTTGGTGATAACTGCTACTACAAGAGCGATGACATCATGAGGGCACGAGGTGTCAGAGAGATCCACCTCCATGACCCACCCATTTATAAAGTCATGGGGGGGGGGGGGGGGGGGATTCTCCTAACTAACCACCCACTAACCATGTATTATATAGAAAAGACCTGAGGCTTTAGAAAATCACGTTGTCAAACTTAGAAGTTCAAGATTCAGATAATCATGGTGTCAAACCAAGAAAAAAGAAACACTTCCAACTACATAATTGGGGTTGAAGGTTAAAATATTTAATAATTAGACTTACAGGGTGTGGATAAAATTAGCCAACTTGCCCTGCTCTGGTTAGTCAAATGACACTGACATCGCTCTTCCAGCAGTGAGGCACAGATATCCACAGAGCTACTCGAGATTATTTTGTCAGCCGTACCAGTTCATTTTCACGACGGATCAAAACGTGTTCCACAGGGACTCGTGTTCCTCTGCAGCACATTTGGAACATCATCTCAGAATAAAACCGTATCAAATGGCAATCGGCAGATCGGCACCCAAAGTATTGTGAAAAAACTGCAACCTGCAATACCCTGGCAATTACGAAGAACTACGTCGTAGTAGGTGTTGGTCTATTGGAACTGAGGAGTGGGGGATCAAAACAGCGTGGCTATAGAGTGGTTTTTAATGGCCAGAGGGCCTTCAGATACATAGAGCTTGGCCACTGTGGCTAAATGATACCATGAGTGCCACTTTCACTTTCATACTTCTTTGTAATCAATCATTTAATAGGGAACTTCTGAGTCACTCTCACTGATACATCACCAACAGATTGGGACTTAAAGGGTCAACGTTAATAGTTTAAAACCAAATGAAATTATGGTTGGAACTTGTAATAAAGTGTCAACAAACTTAATTTAATCATAAAAATAATGTAAAGTAATGTACATGCTCTCTTCTCACCAATGTACCTAGGCCAGCTATCATAATCCCTTTTCAAAGTATTTCATCGCAACTGCTGCTAATGACAGATCAACTCAACCTGCGATACATTCAAGCGCACAAGGGAAGGAGTTTTACAGCTATATCCAGATATAGTTACCATCTTGTGTGGGTGACAGAGCAATAATTTTATCAGGACAAATTGTGAATGAACATACACTTCCTAGTCAAGCACTTAGCGTGCCTAGCTAAACCGTAGGCTAACATCGGTCATTATGTTCACTGATCATGAAAAACATGAATTATTTTCCACACATTCACCTCCGTCGTTAGTTAGGCTGTGTGCAATTGCTTAAAAATTGCTTTTCGAAATGCTGACAATTTTACATAACGGTCAGAACATTTAAATAACAATCCCCCTAAAACAGAACGCACTTGTCAGTGGTTTTGGCGGAGCTCGGACCCCAATGTGCAGAGAGAAATTCCATTCTCCTCGGCTTCTCTGTTACCCTGTGCAAGTAGAAGGGCTGTGACCGTGTCTCTGCAAGGCTAGGGCAAGGAACCATCAGTCAGTCACTCGCAGGCGAATAGGGATTCAAAAAAGTAACCCTTTTAATTCAAGTCTGGGATTAGGGAATTTGGTTTAGATTAACGCTTTCACAATGAAGACGGGAAGGCCAGGGAGACTCCGTGTCCTGATATTCAGCAAACCCACACCCGGAGAAGAGTGGAACTAATGACCATTGACAGCGATATATACTGGCACCAGGTCCCAAAAGGCACCCAATTCCATGTGCACTATTTAGGGAATAGGATGTCAATTTAAACTCACGCACACCATCAAATACCTGAATTAAGCAGCATGATGTAACAACAGTAACTTGCTTTCAGCCTGTTGTGATTGGCTTATAACATAGAGCTTCCGGGCTGGAAATAGGTCCACAGAGTGGCACAGGTCTGCAGAAGAATCCTTGATGAAAAAGTCACAATGAGCACATTGACACTTCCTTCATAGAACCGCTCTAAATTACCAATTACCAACAGAGTGCTTTCTATTTCAAATGTGACTCTAGCTTTTTTGTTAAAACACTTCCATTGCTATGGCAGTATAAATTGTAATATAAAAATAGATTATTTTTTTAAATTAAAAATGAAATTGTCAATATTTTTCATGCAAGCGGTTCCTAGAAGAACAAGCTTGTAATTTGTTGTTCCCTGGCACAAAGAAGCTTGAGAAATGCTGATTTAGGATCCACACCAGGTCTCTGGCAGCTTAGAGCCATAGAAATATAACCATCGGGAAGGATCAGCTGAATCGCTAGGATCTGTCTGACTGGGTACCGTGGATCTGAGACCATTCTATTAATTCTACTTCTGTGGTCCAGCGGCAGAAGAAAGCACATTCCTTTGAGCGTCTGACACAGAACAGTTTGGCTACAAAGTAAACACTTTGGTGTGTGTGTGTGCGCGCGTGTGCGCGCGCGCCTTGTTTTGGAGGGAAGAATATCCTCCGTTCGTTCAATTCCACAATGTCATAAAGCTATCACATGCCAACCTTATGATGCTAGGTCCCCAACCTTGAGGGGGAAGGCAGGCGGTTTATGAATGCCGCCTTAGTCGGGCAGACTATTTCTAGTCTCTTACAACAATGGGAAGTTCTGTTCCCAAAGTACAGCTCACCTTAGCTGACACCTCACATGTGAAGCAGCAACACTTGCAGCCCGAAACCAGAGGCTGCTGCCTGGGCCTACTGGGCAGTCTCGAGGAGGCTGATCAATCCATTACCGCCTGACGGGGTTAGCGCTGAGGGAAGATAACAGGCCTATCGCAAAGATAATCAGGGTGGCCATGGCCAGGCAATTTCTGTCAACGCTTTATGTAATATTAAAAAGACCCCGTTGAAGAGTATAAGAAAGAACAGGAGAAAACTTTCCAAAAGCGGCCTTTAAGTTCAGACTCCACACATCAGGCTCCACCAGACATTGAGTGGCCAAATCAGCCTGCAATGTTTCGTCCAACTCTCCAACGCTGTTCCTGGAAATATACCCTCCTGTAGGTTTTTACTACAATCCTGTTATTGGAGATGTACCCAATTATGGGTTTTCAGCTCAGTTTTAATTAACTAGATTTCTGATCAAGAAGTGATTACTAGTGTGTTAGATTAGGGTTGGGATTGAATTTACAGAGATGTTTTACAGTGGAGTTGAATCAACTTTAGATATAGTTTTCTATGCCACTGTTCTCCGTTCCTCCATTTTAGTCCTTTCAAATTGTACCTATGGCCACGTCTCATCACAGCAGCTCCCAAACGATCTGGACAGATGAAAAATCCCACCAAGGTCTCCTAACGAGAATCTGCAGCGAGACATACTGCCTCTTCCAACTAGGAAGCCACATGGACCAACACATGTGTATGTTATCTCACCTGACGACCTCCGCTGGCTTTGAAGGAGCCCAAGCGAGTCTCTAGAGTCAAGAGAACAGGAAATCCCAGCTGACAATCCCACTTTTATCGAGGATATTCACATGTATCCTTAGGCAGAGTTGATTTTCTGTCACATGCCTATTAAAATCTGCCTTTGTCTGGCGTGATAAGCATGCACACCTTTAAAAACATTTCTACATACAGTTGTTTAACAAAATGCATTACACAACTAATTGAAATTGTTTTTAATCACTTCATAAATGTATTAGTCCCTGCCTATGATGAATACATATTGCTGCAGCATGGGTTTAAATCTGATTTAAATATATAGGATTTTGGGATCCACCCATGTACATATCATTTGCTACGCGAGCCAACAGAGATGGCAGGAGAAGCACACTTTAGCAAAGATTCCCAATCCCTGCCACCTCTAGAATACATGTGAGGTTTTTCAAAAGGAGGCGAGAGAAGACACAGGACTTAACCAACCGAATTGAGAAAAGGCCAATGAGGAGTATCTGAATGATGTACTCCCCACTCCTCATTTAACCTCCTCTCCCCTATTCTCCTCCTCCTCCTCCATGCACAGTGGATTAATTCATCACCATGCTACACCTTGTCTGGAATAAATGACCCTATGCACGGGAACACACAGGCACACACATTTGTTTTTCTATCCTTGTGGAAACTTACCCTAACCTTAACCTCCATAACCCAACCTTTATGCCTCAACTTAACCTAGCCCAAACGCCTAAAACTAAGACAAACCTATTAGCCAGAAAAATGTTTGTCCTAGTGGGACCCTAACTGCAATTTAACCCTATGGGGACCTCATTTTCCTGAATTTACCATCTTGGGTATTTCAGGTCCCAATATGTACACACACACCTGGATCACACATTTGTGATCACACACTAGTGGTCTTCACGGGTCCAAAAGGTTCCGTACTGAAATAAACCAACGTCTTTCCCACTTGACCAGATTTGCATAAATAAATATATAATAAAATGAGACCCATTTCAATTGGATCCGAGGAAAAACAGATCCGTGACAGAGACCGAAGTCTTGGCGGCATCTTCCCATATCGCTGACATTAATTCCGATATTTTCTTCGGCATGTCGAGCTATTCCTACATTTTGACCGTGGCCTAGAGGAAGAGAACAACTAGTCCAAAAAGAAGTATTACATTTTATACATTTTCTCTGCTTAAGGCTGACGTTTTGATCCGTGGGTGCTCATTGAAGAACAATGTCTCAACAGCGATCTGAGCTCAGTTCTCTGACAAAGGCACATGTTCTTCAATGCTTGCCTTCCGAAAAAATACAAAAATAACGCCCAAACTGACCGCACCACACGTTCCGTGGCTATACACCCAAACCACTGCGGGACCCAAACCACTGTGGGACCCCAAACCACACTGATGGTTACATATAAGACTATAGCATAGGTATTTCTACAGATGGAGATAAAGTCCAACGCAAGCTTGCCGATATGCCGTGGGAATGTGTGATTGAGCCTACCCTGGTCTGGGGCAACAGGCTGAATGATATGGGTCAACAGTAGGAGGCTATAATTTGTTCATCTATTCTTTCAATATTTAATAAACAAGCATCACATTGATAGATTACATGTCTAACTCTAAGACATTCCTCCTCATCTCACATTAATCAGACTAGGTCCAAACGGAGTCAGTGCTCAACCGTGCAGTTGACTAACAGGAATATAGCCACACCCTTTCAGACATTAAGAGACTTTATTAATGATAAATAGTAAGAAATAAAATTACAATTACAGTAATTCATAATCACAAAACAAAAGGATAATGGAAAAAAGTTTGAAAATACGAGCTTGATATACAAGAACCAAACAGTTGGTCTGGCTTAAATAGTCCTGTCCTACTAGAGGGAAAATGTGAAACAAATACAATACTATTGCTCTTCCCAATTATATCAGACCGCACCCAGATCTGAGAAAAAAGTTCAAATGTTATGACTCAGACACTGATGGACCCGAGAAGACCACTAACACACGCAGGCACGCACTCAACCTGCACTCAACTATTGAGTCGGCCAGGGTCATGGGCCCACTCTCACATCGACCCTACAAGCCCAACCAGAATAAGGTTATGGTCACCTTAATGATGGTGATATGGACCAAAAGGTGAGTTGCCAGGTCTGTCTACAGGCACGTCTGCTGTGGGGACTGTTGATCCATAGACCAAGGCCAGATAAACTGTCTGTTATAAACTCTGGCTGCGTCCCAATGACATTCTCCTCATGACAGACATTCTCCCAGTACAGTGTACTAATTCAGACAAGGAGACACGGAATTACAGCCAGGAGTAAATCAACAGGAAACAGAGGCTAATTAGGGACCTGGACACTGTTTGACTGAGCCTGTCTATCTGAACGCCCACCTGTCTCCCCCACCTGTCTGAACGCCCACCTGTCTTCCCCACCTGTCTGAATGCCCACCTGTCTCCCCCATATCTCCTCCGCCTGTCTGAACGCCCACCAGTCTCACCCATGTCTCCCCCATGTCTCCCCCGCCTGTCTGAACGCCCGCCAGTCTCCCCCGTCTGTCTGAGCGCCTGCCTATATCCCCCGTCTGCTCTGATGTGTACAGGGAGGACTGAGACAACCATGTGTCACCTTGAGCCTTATCAGAACCAGCCCAGAACTGTCCTTGACAAACACTCATTATTCAAACAACCTAACACCCAAAACCTGCAACAAACACACACACCCACACACACACACCCTAAAACACACACACACACACACACACCCACCCTAAAACACACACACACACACACACACACACACACACACCCTAAAACACACACACACACACACCCTAAAACACACACACACACACACACACACCCTAAAACACACACACACACACACACCCTAAAACACACACACACACACACACACACACACACCCTAAAACACACACACACACACACACACACACACACACCCTAAAACACACACACACACACACCCTAAAACACACACACACACACACCCTAAAACACACACACACACACACACACACCCTAAAACACACACACACACACCCTAAAACACACACACACACACACACACACACACACACCCTAAAACACACACACACACACACACACACACACACACACCCTAAAACACACACACACACACACACACACACCCTAAAACACACACACACACACACACACACACACACACACACACCCTAAAACACACACACACACACACACACACACACACACACCCTAAAACACACACACACACACACACACACACACACACACACACACACCCTAAAACACACACACCCTAAAACACACACACACACACACACACACACCCTAAAACACACACACACACACACACCCTAAAACACACACACACACACACACACACCCTAAAACACACACACACCCTAAAACACACACACACACCCTAAAACACACACACACACACACACACCCTAAAACACACACACACACACACACACACACACACACACACACACACACACACACACACACACCCTAAAACACACACACCCTAAAACACACACACACACACACACACACACACACACACCCTAAAACACACACACACACACACACACACACACACACACACACACACACCCTAAAACACACACACACACACACACACACACACACACAGACACTCACACACACACACCTACAACACAGACACTCACACACACACACCTACAACACAGACACTCACACCTACAACACAGACACTCACACCTACAACACAGACACTCACACCTACAACACACACACACCCTAAAACACAAAAACACACACACACAGACACCCTAAAATACACACACATGCCTAAAACACACACACACACACACACACACACACACGCCTAAAACACACACACATGCCTAAAACACACACACACGCCTAAAACACACACACACGCCTAAAACACGCCTAAAACACGCCTAAATCACACACACGCCTAAAACACACACACGCCTAAAACACACACACGCCTAAAACACACACACGCCTAAAACACACACACACACCTAAAACACACAAACCTAAGCCCAAACTGTACTGGGCTTGACAGATTCTGTTCACGCCATCTCGCCCAGCATCATGTTTCTCCCTACATGGTGGCAGTGGTAGTAACATTTTCCGCGTGTGGCATTTACACTGGTAGTAACATTCCTCCATGTGTGAATGACAACCCAATGAGAAAACTAGCAAGACCCCAACCCCGCTATTACGAAAACCGGCATGATCACAAACAGCACTAGTGGCCTCTCTACCCCAGGCCATTATCAACGGTGACTAACCTAAGCAGCTCATCACCTCATCACCAATCCAAGACCTGAGCTCCAGGATCTGCAGGATCATTTTAGAACATCCAATGTATATGGGACGTTACGGAGTGTACAGTAGACATGCAAGACCCTGTAGATAAGGACAGATGTATACAAACGGGCTAAACCCCTATAGAGGGACAGTGCTGGAAACAGGCTCCTCGGCTGGCACTCTGAACTATACTGAATAATGAACCAACAACCTACTGTCGACCACACGCTGCCAGACTCTAGGGAGTATGGGGTCGACTTCAAGAAAAACCTAAATGACCGCTGTACTATTCGGGTCCAGAAATTCTCCTCCCATTGGCGTAGGGCAGCTCAGGTAAAGTCTGTAGCTTGAAGACTATAAGGGTCTTCACTGCTCACCACTTCCAACATTCACACACCTCAAACACACACACACACACACACAGGACATATTTAACTAAAGCGGTCTAAACCATGCATGTTCTAAATGCAACACGTGGTTACCCTGTTTGTGTGGGCCAGAGGAGGCCATGGGTAGAGGCATGGCGAACAGTTGGTCAGGCGTATAATAATTATAGAAATGTGTACACTGCCAATTTACTACAAGTAAGCCCTAATATTTATAGTGTTAGAAAATCAAATATAATTTCATTGTTTGATTACATTGAGACATGACCACATCCCTTTTTATCCATTGGGATACTTCAGAATAGATGTCCTTCACAACAAAACCAAACCTTTTTTCAGATTTCCTTGTGATTTAACGGCTCTTTTTTTAATGTAATTTTTTTTACTAAGATATTTAGAGGGTCTAAAAACGTCACCCGCGGCCTGGCTTTGATAAGCATGTCCCAGGCCCTCTGACGCAGGCCCCCAGGACTTTGGCTTTATAGCTAACCAAGTGGCAGGACAGTTTTGTTTTATTACTATTCCTCGAAGAGTGAGCCTTTAAATGAACTGCCAGGGCCTATAGGGAATAGCATGCCCAAATTTAGGCCTGTGGTGTTACACATTAACTGGTTTAAACTAGATCTGCCTCCCATATGATCCCCATTCCCTTACACGGCACATTACTGAGGAGTTTGCTTCGCCACAACGTTCGCCACAGCGTTTCTAAGGGCCCGGGAGAGCCCTGCTGACCCGAGGCCTGCAGACTCTAGTCCTATCACGCTCATGACCTGATGTTAGGCGCCGACACAAACCTACAGGGCTGCTAGCGCATTGGGGGCAAGTTCTACTTTTGGCTGAGTCACTTGATACTGTCGGCTGGTTATCAATAAATTCATTGTTAATAACAAGATCCCTGTGTAAGATGTCTGTCGCCTGTGAACACTCAGGAACCAGCTTGTTTATATTTATCGGTTTCAAGCAGCCATACATGTTCAGGAGAAAACCCAAAGTTGACTGGAAAGTGTGAAGTTAAGCATGCTACCTGGCACTGTGCTAATGCTAGTTAGAGTTGGCCTATGATTAAACGTGTATAGCTAGTGGCCAGTCTGGTAACTGGCTGAGAAAATGTACTATATAAGCCAAGCGGTTTTAGTCAACTTAATTACATTCGTCTAACTGCTACAAGGAGTACAGCTGCAGAAAGCCATTTTTGTCTATATGCTAGCAAGCAGAACCTATTGCAGCCAATTTGGAACGCACGCCACATTGAACAAGAGAGCTAATCAGCTGAATATCCAAAATGGTGCCTGTGGCGTTTGCTAGCTAGCATGTGGACAACAACAATAACATTAGAAAGGAAAGGATAAGCAATTGTTACGTAATTTAAAAAATTTAAAAAGTACAATGCCAGTGAAGCCAGTACACAACAGCTCAACATGCCAGTGATTAGGTGATCATATCTATAGTGTAAAAACAGTTTGTTTTAGTGTTACTAACTTACTACTCAGGTCTTCATTCTATTTGTACTGTCCCCAGTAACTAAATAAATGTTTAGGTGTGTGTGTGTGTGTGTGTGTCATTATGACAGTAATGCGGTGACCAAGCCTGTTACACCACAAATCAATAAACAAACAATACTGATGCAGAAAACCAGGTCACTTTGGACATTGCATCTCTGGGAGTGGCTTAAATGGCACACATTTCCACGTAAAGGGTCTCCAACAGGACAATCACTAGCTAACACTAACCCAACCAGTTGACTTGACCAAAACTGAAATTGGAGATCAAACATTTCAAAACCCCACCTCAAATGTCTATCTTAAATACATTTTTTAAAATGACGACAATAATTAGATGCCCAACCGGAGAAAAACCAAAGTCACAACTTTGCAAGTTCTAAGTATGTCTCCGGTCTTAAAAACGACTTTGGTCAGATATTCATTCATCTGAAATTTCCTTGCAGCTGAAATGTCCCACCTTGCAAATCAATCATAAAATAATATAAGAATGGCAACCGAAAGTCCTATTGAAAAAGACAAAGCAGTGAATCCCCTGCCTCATAAAACCTGCAGGACACCTGGACTTCATTTTGATTTGGACTGTGATTGGTGGTGATGTCAGAGGTCAGGTCCTATCACTTTTTGAGAACAGTGTGTTTTTTAAGGAGCTTGGCAATTTCAATGGAGAGATTGTATGATCAGATTGCACCTTTAACCTGAGTCTCAAGTTCCAAGTTTAAAATCTCAATGTTTGAGTGTTTAGTGCAAATTGTAATGTAATTTAAAATATCATTTGTTTACACTACAAGCCAGTAACATTTAAACAATTACCTTATTTTAGCAAACAAGTTAATTGGTTCACACTACAAAGCAATAATTCTGTCCTTCCTGCTCCTTATCAGCTTTTAAATGTCTGACAAATGTCGAGTTTGTTGCAATTGCATTGGTGATTTTAGATTTTTTTTTTTACTACAGCACATGTTTCCATGATCACATGATCTTTGAAACTGAATGCAAACAAAGTGCTGAAACCAATCCTGATAACATCACAACAGACGGGGTAAACATCTCTCTGAATTGACAAAGCTGACTGAAAGAAAAATGTTTTTCCGGTACACTCCATTGACTCTGAAAACTTGGGTATTTTAAGGACATGGGGAAAAGCAAAAATGGTGAAGTAGAAAGTTTGCCTATTTGAAAGCAAATAACATGGTTTGACTTTTTTTTAAAGTAGCTTTCATACACAAAAAGGTTGAAGAACCCCTGGTCTACACATGATCCTGGTCCTTTTCGTTAAGAACCAAACCGAAGAAAACTGACTGAAACAAAAGAGGAAATTATCTGAAGTCGTCCAATGAAATGAACTTGTTTGAAATGTCCATTTGGTTTAAAATAAATATTGCAACGACCCTAACTAACGATTATGACCTCGCCTTAATGGGATGGCACATTTTTATTTTGTAATTATTTGACGGACTTCCACGCAACTGAATCCACAGAACAAGCCTTCCAAGGAAGCATCGTTGACATCTTTTACCACTGTATCGAACAGCATGACAGAAATAATGAAGTCAAAGTTGGCATATTTATGACAGTCTGGGTTTCAAGTGGACCGGCACCAGACAGTCAGGCAGGGACACGCATCCCCGGGAATGGCACTCCGGCCGATCTGAATGACCCGCAACCAAAAAAGACTTTTGAAGTATGATACATGGTGTTCATATGCACAGCAGTAGTTAATAAATTATATCCACATCCAATGTTCGAACTGCAGATAGATCATATTATGGGTCTGTGGCAGAGGGGTGAAAATGACAAAGTAAAACTATTCGGCTGTGTTAAGCCCTAAATGACCAGCGAGTTCATAACTAACCAATGATTAAATAAAAAGTGAGAGTGAAAAATGCACAATTAAAGTCTCTGGTTAGTTAAGAACTCCCTTTAACTTGTCATTAATGTCTATATTAAGATCTTTCCAGAACTGGTGAACATAGCCGAGTGCTTTTACTTTTTACATCTCTGCTCTGTGGCAAGAGCTAGACTATGTCGCTAGACTATGTCAGGCAAACATGTGACCTAGTTCTAGATGATTGCCTGGGACATTGTGAGGAGGCTTATTATAGCATGATAACACTTAAAAAATTACACCACTGATAGCTTGAAATATTGATAGCCATGTACATCTAGTTCAGTGTTTCTCAACACTACTCCTGGACGACCCCCTGCCCTGCATGTTTTAGATCTCTCCCTGCACTAACATACCTAATGTAGCTCATGAAGGACTTGATAATGAGCTGATCATTTGAATTAGGTGTGACCAAGCAGAGAGAGATCAAAAACATGCAGGGCAGGGCGGGGCATGGTTGAGAAACACTGATCTAGTTGATTTTAGATTTGCCTGCCGACTAACTTAAATCTTCCACTCCACATCATCCACGAAATGTTTCAGTCAGATACTGCTTCCACTGCAGTTGTTTAGATTACATCAAAATGAGGGTTGTTGTACAGAACAAAGTAATCAGTGATTGGATCATCTCTAACCAATCAGAGTTTCAAAGGAAATGTTCTGATTTTATCCCTTTGTTTTCCAGCTGTGGCGCATCACATTTGTTTCTGGGGACCAACTGGCAAAACTCATCAGTTTCCAGGACCAATCAGAGGTGTCAGATTACGTTTGAGACCTAAACATTGCCTTGGAGCTACTCAGATTGAGGCTCTCTGCTGCGTAGAAGCTAACCTATGGAGGTGTGGTGTGGCTCTTGGCCTGAGCAGGGGAGTTTCAATCATACACATTCTAGACAGCTTTGCAACCATTCCTCTATTCCTGCACAAACTGAACTCATGACAAGCACAACATTCACATATTATTGAAATGACCATTAAATTCAAATTAAATCAGTGTTGCTTTAAAATCAGACCGGTAGCATGGATTGGCTTTATGGTCTTAAACGTGTACCATAAAGACTGCCTAGTTAGTGACATGAATGTGACTATTGGGGTGCCAATGTGTAGTAGGGTCCATTTCACACTGAAAGCAAACCAGACACATTCATTTATACAAAAACACCATGTCCAGATAGATTCATATTAACTACTTCAATTACGACTACAGGGTGTATTCAGTCACAAGCAGCAATGTATACAAACTATAGCTTCCAGGTCCTTTGCTATACACACCTACTCATACTGGAAGTGTATGCATTCTAGATTTAGTCTACTTGCGTTCATTTGATAACAAACAACATGTAAAAAAAATATATATATATTGTGTAAACACATACGTTAGCGTGATTGAATTGAAGCCGTTGTCTAAGAGGGACTCACTAACATTAAAGATGCATGTCCCTCCCACCACACACTGAGTTGACACATTGAATGGAGCGTTTCAGCTGTATATGCAACAACCACCGGCTGTAAACAAATGGCGCCTATTCATAAGAGAAAATTGCCGGGAAACTGTGACGTGGTAGGTGATATGCAAGCATATCCTCAGCGCTGCCAGCCAGGCTAGGCCGTGTGGTCTATATAGTATTATGGAAGGCTGAACAATACTTAATATGACCCCACGACCTATTCCGTGGTGTGTGTCACTGAGGCCATACGTTATACAGTAGAAAATCTTGATCTAATTAAAATGGCAAGAAACAGGATTTATAATGCACATCGCAAGGTTCGATGTAACATATTGTATGGACGGGCAGTATCAATTCCAATAGTGAAGCCGGGGTAGCTACAATGTTTAAATCATAGTATATACGTCATAACTGAATCATAAATAATAGATGGTAGAAGGAAGTATGAATATCAGACATAATGAGGTCGACAGTGACTGTCAGAGAGAGAGAGAGAGAGCTAGCGCGTCTCTGCTCTATGAGGCCTGTGCTGTATGCATGTGCGCGCATCCGCGCGTGCGTGCGTGTCTGTGTGTGTGTGTGTGTGTCGGTCTGTCTCTCACCTTGACGGTGTTGGGTTTGATCGGGAGTCCTGGGGCAGGAGTGGTATTGGTCTGCTGGGAATCCTCGGATTCCTTTCCACTTTGATAGACCACCCTATCGGAGATATGAATGCTTGAAGCACAGCCCATGCTTCAACCCCACTTCAGCCAATTCCTCTAGCTCAAGTGCTTTACTAATACCCGGCCGACTGTCATTCGCTTTCTCTGCTGATATCTTCTGGGGCTCTTCCTTGTCAAAAAAAAAATATGGCTATAGTTCTCTCTTTATTAACCGTAATGTTGAAAGGTTTTCCCCAGTTTCCCCAACACTAACCATGAATAAAAGATGTTCCTTCCCCCCCACCCCCCTAACCAGGAAACAGATTTCCTCTCTCCACTTTTTTACATGAAGAAAATTTGAGAGATTTTCTACACGCGCCGTTTTATTCTTGCTAACATGAATCCCGTTAGGCTGTTCTAGAATGTCGCTGTTCTGTGGTTCTATTCCAGTGCTGATTTATCCTTCATTACACGGTTCCCTGCCTCGGATTCGTACCACATCATCATTTGCCCTCTCAGATTTTTTTTAACTTTAAACGTCAGTCTTCTGAATTAATTCAAGCAATAGTTGTATCCATGTTTGTCAAAAAGCTTTCTGCTTTAGCCGTCCTCCCCACCCAAAATCATCCAATTTCATTTGGGAGTCCTGTTTTCCTTTTGACTATCGGGTTAGCCACTTCAAGACATTGGCTACAAACCGGTTCTCACGACAGTTTGCTCCAGCCTAAGGTAGCCTACATCATCATCAACAGGCAACAATATTCACACTGCATAGAACTCCCTTCGAACGTCGCTCCAATCTCAAGACTCCTCCATGTAACAAAACGCGATTTAGTCCGACAAAACATGCCATTTATCTGCCAAAAAATAACAATTAGCCAAAACAGAAATATTTGGTAGACTCTTCATTCAGATATCCGCTGTCAGCTTTAAGGCGAATCGCCGGAGATAAAAAAAAAAAAAAGAAAAGAAAAAAAAAGGGCTGCAATGTATCAAAGGCCGCACGATTTTTTTTCCTCTTTCTGAAAAAAGATGTGGAGGGCTGTCAAATTATCTGTTGAGGAGGTACCACGTCTGGATCAGAGCAATTGTATACAAAAACAAGACCTCTCCGCGTCCCCAAGTTTCGGTTTTCAGAAAGGAAGGCGAATGAATGCTCCTTCTAAACGTAAAAGGCAGAAAATAGCTACATAATGTTGAATTCTGTAAGTATTTTCACTGCCTTTCTAGCTTTTGCCCTTCCAATTCTTCGGCACTGCTTGACAGCAGCACGTCCAATAAAAGCTGCCGCAAGGATTGACCTACAGCCTTTACTGACGTCAATGCAAATGAGCCTCAGTCGTCTAATCAGAGAGCGTGTAAAGCCAGCTGGGTGTATCCAGCCCTTCGAGGGAACTTTGAAAGAGAACAGAGAACAGAGAACAGAACAGAACAGAACAGAACAGAATAGAGAACGTTCAAACAGCCTCCAGTTGAACTGGTTCTGACAGTGGAAGTTGAGAATCTAATATCTTTCGGAATGAAAATGTGTATGCTACAGATAAGAATGTAACATACACAATTGTGAAGAAGAGCTTAAGGAAATGTTGTATAGGCCTACTACAATATATAGATAAATAATGAATATTATATAACGCATGTTTTATATTTTCTCTATTTCAAACAATATCCATTATCTAGATGAGTTTATTTTTATTGAGAATGGAAAATGATATTCAATAACTAATAACACAAAGAAAATAATGTATTGACTAATGTTTTATAGCCAACTATTCTATGTTGTTTCCTCTTACTCATCTCTAATCTAATGTATTTCTGTCTGGCACCTTTTATGTCTGCAGGGGCAGGACAAACTTATTGGCTATCAAACAAACATGACATCAGAGATGCAGACACTTTTAATTGTTAATCAGTAAGGACATCAGGAAGTGAAGTCATCCAAGTGAACTGAAGGGTTTTCTGAGTGACACATGGAAATCACATTTTAAATGTAACTTTAAAAAAACTCAATGTTTTTGTTGCTGATCAGCCACTATTTTACCTTGACTGAGCTTGGAAGCATGAGCTGAATTCCCTGGTCTCGCAATGATAAAGCTAACTGTGAGACAGTGACATGAACACTGCACCCTTCGGGGTCCCCACAAAACACTTTCAAAGGTTTTTATCAAACTAAATAAAAATGTAAGTGTTTTCACTAGATTACTAAACCTATCCCTTTCCCTAAATGTCCCACCCACAATGATTGAGTGACAGGCCAAACTGTCCAGAGCTTGACTTGCACTGAAATAAGAGCCTGTAATTACTCAGGGCCGGTAGTGTTGTTACTGTTTATATTTAGGTTCAGGAGCTCGCAGTACTTTTGAAGTAATATTCCATCAGACCACTATGCCACCTGGTAGGCACGGGTGAGCGTTTTATTTAAAACCGCATTGTTTCGATTGTGGCAAAAACGTGTATTCACTGGGAACCACATGGAAACAAATGGAAGAAACCAAAGAGGGACCTCACGTTCACTGGCCCGAAAAGAGAATATGTTTCACCAAGGACGATCGATCTTCTATTTTTTAAGCATATTTTTCATAATATTCCATAAGGGTTTTACATGTATGGGTTTAACTGCATACCTAGAAACATGGTTTCACTGTTGAATGTCAGCATTTATTTTTTTAAGTGTAATATATGAATCTTCCTATCTGGGCTATTTGGGAATGTGTTGAGTATTGTATGGCGCTGTATCAAAATAGCCACCAGAGGCCACCAGTCACCTGTTCCAATGTTGTGATGTAACGGCTTTTCTGTTATGTGGGCTTGGACAACATTAGATTGGCTGTTGAAAGGAGTTAGCCAAATTAGTCACCACCAAGACAGAGGCATAAACATGAATGCGTTTCACATCTTTATTTGGAAGTTAAGTGAGTGGCAAGGCATAATGTTTGGCGGAGTGACAGAGTAACCGGAGTGTGCATGTCATGTTGTTGTCATTCGTGTTATTATTACTTTACAAAAGTCAGCCAGCCTAGCAGGTATTCTGCTGTTAGCCTGCTAGCTGCCAGTCCCATAGTAATGATAGCTTCTAAAGTAACTCTCCGTGAACAGCTGTGAATTGTGAATGAGACATGTGGCTAGACAGAATTTTTTTGGGGGATAAATTACATTATTTATAAACGTATTTTACATCTATTGTATCTGTATATTGTATAATATACAACATTTCCACATTTCACTATTGAAATGACAGGAGAGAGGTTTGCCAAGCTAATAGTAAAAATATGCTCCAACATACCATCAACTGCATCTAAAGTAGATATTATCTGAACTTTAGTTACGGAATGTTCCATAGGCTGACAGAAAAGTTAATTACATTACATTGAAACTTGTTAGGTCTCTGCCAAAACAAGTTTCTCATCAACAAAGGCATGTATATAATCTCTGTGGACTCTACTTAGCATCCGGGGGTTTGAATTTGTTCATCACTAGTAGAGAGTCTGCTCAGTCATCTGAGACTAGAAGATCTGATCTAGGATCAGGTTCCCTCTATAATCTAAAAACCAAATGTATCCAAGATCTTCACTACTCCAAGGTGATTTGTGAACATCGGCCCCCAGGCACTGTTCAGGCTAGGAACATTTCCTACGATTAAACTACTGCTAATACATGCCTGACTGCCACTAATTTTATTTTTACATTATCCTGTAAAATATATAGATTTTTGTTGATTTAGATAGTGAATATGAACATGATCTCAATGTATTGTTGAACTGAGAACTATTGTTCAGTGTTACTACAGCGAGCGCAATATGTCATCAATCAGGTACGTTGTAATATACTTTCAGATAACACTAACTTGAAGTAAAAGCAAACTTTAACTCTTAAATCTTGCTTTCAACTGTTTGACATTGGTGCTTAATTCCAGTGCTGCTGTCGTGACTTGTCCTAAATGCTACCCATGTCGCTACATAGGGCACTTCTTTTGATTAGACCAGCCCTTTAGGCCATGGTCAGAAGTAGGGCACTATAAACAAAATCAGAGTGGCATTTGGAATGCCACAATGTCATTACATAATATGGCAGAAGAGAGTTAGATAGGCATAAAATAAACTCCTATTGAGAAGGCAGATATCCAGAAATGAAGAGACAGACAGGGAGATAGACAGAGAGATACACACAGAGAGAAACAGACAAACCAAGAGACATACAGAGAGATACAGACAGACCGAAAGACATACAGAACATAAAATTTTTTCGCTGTCTTCAGTCTGTTCTCTCACTTCAATTGTAAGGCACACCAAGGACCTATCTATACTTTGTATTTCTACATACACAAAATGAACTGCCACATAAGAATGAAACTCCCCAAAAAATCAGTATTAGTCAAATTATTTGAATGGTTAGGTCCTGTATTGTTCGACAGTATCATAATAGTGTGAGCTTCTAGGGTGCCATACCTATATCTACCAGTAGATGTCAGGAGAGTACAGATAATACAATCAATAATTGTTAATCACACTCTCCTCTCTGAGGGAGAATCTCAATTGGATTTACATGATTCCTTGCATCCTCCCGCCTCCTTCTAAAAATCCATTGGATTAGATTAAAAGGTCAGAGGGGAGGCACCTTTGACCGTTTAATTCCTTTGGGTTTTCAAAAGATGAAGAAAGAGGTCGCAAGGAATAAAGGAAATCAAATTGAGATTCTGTTTTTGCTCTTTTTCTCCCTCAGTCTCTAGTACTCTCACTTGGTCACCAATGTCTTTTTCATCTCCGACCAAACAGTTCGGCAGGCACTGTTAATGTTGCCTGTGAGCTAAATGAACCTGTTTTTCTGTGGATTGTTTGAAATATTTGAATTCAGTATTAAACTGTATTAAAGGGTGCTGCCTACTTGGGTTTGTCTCCCAGAGACTCTGTGCCTCTATAGACTCTTCTTATTTTGGGGCCCTGGTCGAAGCTGGTGTCCCACATAGGTAATAGTGTGTACCGTGAGAAAGTAATTAAGCCTCATGGAAAGTTGGTCTTTTTTCACATATTGTATATATCAAGAATTCCCTGGTACAATTTGGAATTCATGGTTGACTCAATGAAGACAGGTTGGCCAGGCCTAACCGTAATTCCACCAACTCCATGCTTCACGGTTCGTCTGTGGTTCTCCCGTCGTGTTGTCGTCAAACACGGCGTCTGGAATTGTGGCGAAATAACACCACTTTTGACTCATCTGTCCAGAGGACATTGTTCCAGGTAGTTTTGGTCATTACCCAGGTGCTGTCTGGCAAATGCCAGTCATGTCTTCATAATCTTTTTTGAGAGCAGAAGCTTCTACCTTTCAAAGCTCCCATGTAACACCTTCCAGACTCATTGGCATGGATAACATATATATTGAAGGCCTTGAATAGATCTTTTGATATTGGCATACTTTTTTACAACACATCCATATGGTGTAAACCAGACCGAGACTACATGAAATCCGGGATCCTCCCAAGTTTTAGAAATCACGTGCCCCTATTGTGGTGATTTGTTAGTTTGGGCCATCTTTATCAATGAATGGGATTGAAATTTAGATTAGTATCCATTTGTCCAAATATGTATGAATAAAGAAGACAGCTTTGCTGAGGGGTGCACTTACTTTTTCACATGACTGTATTACAACCAGGTCTGAGAAGCAGGAGTAGGCAATAATGAAGTTATTACAATGAGTGGGATTAACAAGCCTAGTTAAGCGTATCAGTAATTACACAGAAATCTTACGTCACCTGGTCTAGGGATATTGGGTAGGCTTGAAGTTGGCTGCCTGTGCTGTAGCACCAAAGAAACGTTCATACATACACAGGCTGACCAGTGCTGTTCTTTACAGTGTTTTTCTTTTACAAGTTAACTTCCCAGGTAGCAAATTCCACCCAGGTACCATGGACAACAGGAGCTACAAGGAACTATTATGTTGTAAAACATCTTACACACACACCCTTCCCAGCATTTTTACACTACAATAGTTTTATTTTGATAAACGTGACTTAATGGCAGATTTGTGTTGGAGATACTTTTTTGAGTTTATACACCTTCCAGGTCAGGGGTCTGCCCAAAGCGCGGCCGACCTAACATGCAGTACGAGGTTGTCGTTGCTAGTGTGAATAAAAAATTGTATATACATATTTATTGACTAAACAGGCTCTTAGCACAATCTGTCCTCACTCCACTAATTAGTAATTGAAAATATAAAAATTCCACAAAGGTTCCCTCAATATCGTTTCCAAGAAGTCTAAATGTGCAACTGAAAATAAAAACAAAAGGTCCATAATGTCAAAATGACAGTTAAATCTGTTTTAACACCGTTAAAATGAAAGTTAAGGGTGCTCTGAGAGCCAATGTGAGAATTCAGACCCTTTGCCATGACATTACAAATTGAGCTCAGATGCATCCTGAGTCCACCAATTCAATTGATTGTAGATGATTTGTTAAGAAAAACCAATTTCTCTATAATGTCACAGTGAAAACCAAGCCATGGAAGTCCAACAAACTCTATGTAGACCTCGGAATTAGAGACAGAAAAAATTAATAAAAAAGCATTGGAAATTTCCAAGCTTACAGTGGGATCCGTCATTGTGAAGGGGAAAAGATTTAACCACCAACACTTCCTAGAGCTAGTCGTCCAGTTAAACTAAGTAACCAGGCAAGAAGGGCCTTGGTCAAGCGCTACCTTTGGCGAAAACAAGACAGAGCTCATCACTTGGATATTATCATCCCTACAGTGAAGCATGGTAGTGGGAGCATCATGCTGTGGGAATGCTTCTCAACTCCCCCTAGGTCTCATTTTAAGCCAATTTAACTGCAAGGAACAATCTAAATATGCAAAGATGGTGGGTCAAAGCTGTGATCGCTACTGATGGCGCTTATAAAAAGTACTTAATAAAGGCGTTAAATATATCCGGGGTGAATGTGGAGAAAGTGAAGCGGTGTGATCACTTTCCGAAGGCACTGTACGTGTTAAACACGTGGGCCATTACAAGTAGGTAATACGCCGTTTGGTATGTTTGCCCAAACAGCCACTGCACTGCGGGTATTTGTGCGTCCGGACTCCGGCGGTGCGAGTCAAGTTCAAACAAATAAAATATTACAGACATTGAGTGTGCTTCCTAACCACCACGGATCCTATGAGTGAATCTAGTCCAGCGGCACTACAAGCCGTACAAATGAATAAGCCAGGCCGAACGCATCACAATATTTGGCTCATTTACTTTGATAAATGTTTATTTTTTTTCCATTTCAGGTGCAGCTGTATGCACAGTGACATGGCACATTCCAACAGTTTCATGCCAGAGGTTGGGAGGACAGGGATGGAACTGTCAGTTGGAATTATTGTAGGCCTCGAAAAGAATAGACAACTGAAGCTGCAACAACTAACATGGGTTGCTAATACGACTAGGAGTCGTGCCTTTGGCTGCTATACAGTTACATTGCTATTTTGAATACCATTAGAATACGGGGCTTATAATATACTTCCCTCAATATTTATGGTTGGATTATGGCTTGGCTACTTTGTTATGTAAAATTTAAAGTGAATGGCTACCAAGTACACCTGCAGGTCAGAACAATTAAATGATTATTTGGAACAATACAGTGTGGACTTTGGTTAGACTCACGCCATTTCATAATAAAGGGAAAGAAAAAAGATATTTGTAATTTTGCATATATTGTCCAACCAAGAATTTCCTTTTGCATTTGACCAAACCCATCCAAATGAGCTGGAAGCTGCAATGATGAGCACCAAGGACACGTTTAGGGTGAACTGCCTTACTCAGTAATCGAATAAAACGTTTTCCCTGGCCAACTCTCGATCTAGCAACCTTTTGGTTACGTGCAAGATGGCTTTACCACCACTGCTTCAGCATAACACCCCCAGGCCCCCATTGGAAAAAGCACTTTTCCTAGACACTGGCGTCCCCCATATGGGTCCCTTTTTCCCTCCTTCAGGGAACCTGGGTTATGCGTTGGTACCAAGGCGGGCTACGGGAATGGTTAGATGTCAACTAGGATTAGCGATCCAGTGAGTCTTAGGTCCCTACGGGCGCCTCAGCCTCAACCCAGATTAGGACAATCCACCTTGGGTCAGCCCAGTGGATTAAGGCTGGTTATGGAACGACCAACCTGACGTTATTACTACCGTGGAGTTGTCAAGGTAACTCATGGCAACTCTGAGTTAGAACTATGGATAAACAACATTTATCTTGGCCACACGAAATCTGGCTCACCGTATAAAGCCAAGTATATTTATATTGCAATACATCCACCAGAACCTACCTGCTCCACAGCAGTTTGTGTTATGGCTAACTCTGCTTACCATGAGTAAAATATGTACAAAAATATAGTTATAAAATAGTATACGTTGAGGACAAATTCAATCAGACTCCATCCTACGAAACCCAATAGAGAAAAAGATCAAGTCTGATTTACACTTTTATGAATCAAATGTTTTTTGTGTTAAATACTGATTTTAAAATATCTATTACATTACACATTGAGTGATGACAATTATAATAAAAAAAAAAAAAATAATTTAGCTGTTTGCATAACTAATTGAAGTTGGAACGGAGATTCATGTGATCATTGCTAGTACGTTAAAATAGTTTTTCCATGTCAGCACCCGTGTCACAAGTCATTATGTTAATGGTATCTTAATGTTGTTTTTTGGGAACTATGTTTCCGTAACTAGAGCTGACACAAAGGATTTGTGTCAGCTTTAGGATTTGTGAAGACCAGAGTCATCAACCACTGTGTTTATGATCAACCATCATTAACACAGTTGCCATATGAGTTGCTATATCAACCAATGTTTACAGTTATCTCTTTTTAGATAAAAAGTAGCAGTGGCCTTTTTTTATCAATAGCTTTTGGACATATTACACAAAATTGTTCTGCATGGATAACAAATATAATTCACAACTGAAGGCAGTGGTGCCTCTGCCATACAGTAACTTTATGCATTTCTTGCTATAACATTTGGTCCTGTTAAGTAGAGTATCGTGATCATTGTGTGATCCCACAGACGTGATTTAGCTATGACCTAACTTCAATAAACACAGCGGAGTGGCCTGCTCCCAACGAGCAAAGACAGCCTATACAGGAAGAACCAAAGAGATGGATAAACATGCCGAACATAGTCAACACATGAGCTGACACTTTAAGAGAAATCTGGACATTTTGGCCCAGCGGACTAAAGATCCCGAAAATGTGGTGCCCACAGCTGTAATGTGTTCAGCCTAAACATATGAACTGAGCTTTCACAAGATTCTTGGTATATTTTAGTACAGCCTACACTTTTTTCCACTTAAATGAAACTAGATCCTCGAGGGGGTTTTACGGGAGTGTGTGTGTTTTTCTCCGCCCTTACACAATTTGTTGAAGTATTATTATTATCAAGTATATAGCATCTCTCTAGGCCTGGAGTCCCTGTTGACCATAGTGAATTGAGCAGGCTTAGGAATGACAACAGGTCCGTTTTTAGTTGTTGGTAGCTCAATAATAGGTAATGACCCCAGTATGACCCCAGAGGTCCTTAATGAACTCTACATACTTAGAAAACATGCCTTCAGATAACACTGGAGCCAGATGTATTTGTTGTACATGCCCATTGCATATACAATTCATTATCAAACACCTTAAATTACACGTTTGGTCACGCAGTACATAATGCCTATTCGTGCCACGGTTATTAACAACAATATACATATATGGACGTGCAGGCCTACTTTGTTATGTTGTCATAGTGGGTTCTATTGAAAATCGACCTCTAACGACGTATGTCTCCTATATTCAACTGCGTTAAATGCAGATGAAAAATTGTTAATAAGGTCCGACCTCAAACATGACTCCACGACCTGACACCTTGACAGCAGCCACATCCTGTACTGGAGCTGTGTCTGTCAGATAAGAGATCAGCCCACTTGAAGTAGAATTGGGCTACACTTCTACAAGTTACAAAAGGGTTTTCTCAGCCATGGAAACATCTTTCAACAAGGCAGCCGCAATGAATAGTAGACCATCACCAACTAATACTCTCCATAAAAGTACTATGCAATAATGTAGGCTGTAGAGTAGTCCTACTTTCAGTAGTAGGCTACAGCCTGATAGTGTATAAAGGTAAATTAAATCGTCAAACCTCCGATTGCGCTGACGGAGGACCGTTATTGTCAGATGTCTCGTCTTTTAAAGGACTGTAGAGTTTGCAGCCGTCCATGTCGAATCGACAGAAAGCTCGTCAGCCTTGCCGTTTAACCGTTCACACCGTTCACATGGACACCGAGGATTTGTCATACCTGCATGGTAACTTGTCTACCCCGTGCGTAAAATCGCGCGGCTATTTCGAGCATCTTTTTCATTTAACATTCAACGACTAGGACTAATAACTTTTCTCTACGCATGATTACGCTGCTTAATAAAACACGGTCTAATTCTACGAGTATGTTGTTTTTCCACGCTTCCCTTTGGCAGTTTATCTTAAAGAGACTAGCATTCTCGCAAGAGTTGACAATTGATAATTTCCCACTTCGACAGATCGATAATAAGGTATTATTTTCTTGAAGTGGGACATTCGACAACTGCAATTCTTTAGGACCGCCACTAGAGTGCAAAGTGTAAGCTAATGTACTAAATGAACGGACAGGTTGAGTGTTCGAAAGTAGGTTGCTTTTACAACTACATGATTTTGTCAGTTGAGGCATATAGTCTTTAGCAATGTAAATAATGTCCATACGTTGTATGATCAAAATGTTTTTATTTAGTGGATTGCTGAATGACTATTAAAAAATCTTGAATGATACAAAATGATAATAAAACATTCGACACTTTTCTTTGTAACATTTATATTTTATTAATTGTGTTGCATCCTTGATTAGCCTTTAATGCTTGATATTCTAGAGTACATTAAACATGCATAAACAAAAGAGAAAACCTGCTTTGTGAACTAGAAACAACAGAATTTTACTGTACATTGTGTTTTGTGAATGGCACCTCTCCAAAGTGAACTATATTTGAGCACTTATGTGGTGAATAGGGTGCAAACTAGCATGAATCCAGAGGCTTCCTGAAACCTATGGGTAATGGAAGCAGCTTAGTAGTGCAATGAAAATAAGTAGCATACATCTGGCTCAATTGCTATTGTAGAAGACAGCAGAGGTATAAGGTATGCGACCTGGGGCAAACACATAATGAAAAAACTGCCGATGGGAAATACTTTGAAGTGCGCTTCATTTAAATTTGAGACCGCACCTCCGGGACCATGTTGCATTGATTTTGTGGGTCAAACTAAAATGTAGTGTAGCATCTGCATTTTATTTGACATATTTGACCCAGGCCTGCAAGGTAATACTGTACTGAATATGGACCACATTCTCCTTATTTAGAAAATACACAAAATTATAACTGAATGGAAACAATGTAAAATATATAGGCCCAAATAAAATGTATGAAAAATATAAATATAGTATGAATTTCTCTCGTTTGACTATTTTCTTCTTTTACAAAATAGAAACACCTGAGATAATAAATCTGTATTGTTCAGTAATAATAATAATGTCTTATTATAACAACTTTGACACATGCTTTTCAATAATACAAAAGTGATATAGGGCTCTGGTAAAAAAGTAGTGCGCTATATAGGAATTAGGGGAGGTTTCAAATTCAGCCCAAGTGTGATGTCATCATTATCATATCCATAAAGTAGCCTACCCTGTCCTCTTCGTAAATGACACGTTGATGTTTCCAAGTTCAGCTGGTGTCATTCACATGGTTTACGTTTGCTTCACAATAGCCAAGCCAGAAATGCAGTATTTATTGAGATTATTGAGTACTTCGTTTTCTTTCTCTAAAAGCAAATCTCTAAAACTTCTGTTGTTTTGTTATTTTTTTTTTTAGCAATAAAAATCAGCTTAAGCTTCGGTGCACATACAGCGCAGGTCACGTCAACACACGGTTTTCTTTTTATATATATATATATATCTTTTTTTGAAGTAGAAGAGTTAAACTGCACATTGTCGATTGGGACGTTAACCATATTTAAGCTCAATAAAAACTGCCCGTTTCTGGCCCGGCTAGTTGAAGTAGGACTCAAGGGTGCCACGACGACGCACGTCAGTGGTCCAGCAATGGAAGCCCCCCCCCAGGGAGTTGGCGTGGCGAATGTTCACCTTGATGGTCTTGATACCTAGGGGAAGGAATGAGGACGTCAGATGAACGGCAGAACTTAGACCGGCTCATAGATCACATAATCCCCTGGATGGGGCGACGAGACGAGGCACTAAGCGACTGAACTTGAGACCAGCCACGGAAAGGCCGTTGCCGCGGACCTCACTGGACTCACCGAGGTTCTGGAACATCTTGTGAATGGTGTGCTCATTGGCGTCCACCATGACCCTCCCGGGGTCCAGCATCAACACGTTCATCGACAGCCACTTAGACGACATCCAGAGGGGGTGGTCTGAGAGGAGGACAGACATTTGTCATTTACCAACCAGACACTTCTATGGATAACAAGTACAGACCAGACCAGAAACGACTGGATACTGGAGCCGGGGCGTCAACGGATCAAGGCCAGAAAAAGGGGTTGGGGCGCGGGTCATGTACCGACGACACAAAGATTTTTAAAATGACAACAACGACAGCATCATACCATCCGGAATCAGAGGAGTTGGAGGCTTTACCACATTCCACCCGGCCTTCTCAAACATCTCCACCTGAAGGGGAGAAGCAAAGCTGTTGGTCAGGCTCTCCCCGTCAGTTACAGCATCCCCACACTAGAGGGCACCGTAGGACTGTAATGAAACGGGCAAAGAAAATGTCTACTGCCTCTCCCTCTCTCTCTCCCTCTCTCTGCCTGCCTTTTCTCCCCTCTTTCCATCTAGCTCCTTTCCCTCTCTCTTCCTCTCTCAGTTTCAGCCTCTCCCCTCTGCTTTCCACCACCTAGCTCCTCCCTCTCCACTGAACTCACCTGACGACAGGGCCGGTCCGGGTTGGAGAGCACAAGCCCCGGTCCAATGATGTTGAAGGTGGCATCAATATGCATGGGGTTCGGGTCTTTAAACGAGATGATGTGGACTTTGTAGTCCGGGGCGAGGTGGCGACGCATCCACTCGATCCCCATGTAGTTTGTCACCTGGAAATGGAACCCCAATTATTTGAATGAGTCCTTGCATGTGTTGCTAACTGTTCAACTGACGTTAACAACGAACTTCCTTGGGTGTTAAGCAGTGTGACTTAAAGGTTGACTTGTGGCATAAAAAAATATTTCTCTTCCTAAATTTGAAAAAAACACAACAGCCTGGTGGTTTATTAGTGATGTAGATAAATGACTCCAGCTTCCAAGATACTTCTATAATATCCAGAGTAGGGTGATGTTGTCCAATCACTCCCTAAGTACTTCAATAACGACATTCTCCAGGAGAGAGCTTCGCTGTATTCACAAACTGTAAGAACTGATCGGAGGTCAGCACTGATTTTAGTAATTAGTCCCCCTCTGAAACTAGCCTCTGAGAAGCACTCTGGGCCTCATAAGGAACACAATGTGAACTTGCTTCTTGGCTTAGACGGTCTCATCTAATTGTGCTGTTGGCAGCATATGCAGGCCACTCCTTCCACTGAGAGGACTCTAACAAACCATCCCCCTCGACACTGCTCACTGTAGCAGGCCTGGAAGAATAACTGCGTGCTCTTGGATGGGATAAACACACATGACCTGTATTTCTACTAAGGGTAAGCGGCATCCTGCTGCTGAGAAAATATTCAAATCTTTTGACCACGGTGCTCCAGAAGCTAAGGCGCATGCTTTGCAATGCTTTAGGGGACTGGCTCCACTTAAGTTCAAATGGTTTGACTTTTCACCTGCTGTTGAGCAAGACCTCAGGCCCAGCGCCAATGTATAAGTGAAGGGGCCTCAATGTGACCCTTAAGTAACAGCCATGTTTAAGAGTATTTTATCTGAAGGAATTAAAACTTTGTGGTTATGGGTATTTTACAGTGGGCAGTGAACAAGCTAGTGTGACCTAAAATACCTACCTCCTCTGAGAGATTTCTAAAGCAGCGTTCCTTAAACTATGATTCAGGAACCAAAGTAGGCCTTAGGAATGTGAAAAGTGGGTGGCAAGAGGAGAATACATTTATGTAATTGGGTTCCTCTAGGAGGGTCATAGGAAGTTGACCTTTCTCACATTCGGGTCTTAAACATGCAGAACCCATTGGAGCTTCATCAGAGAGCGGGTATGCAGCCCAGTGGTCTCTGAACCTGACTCCTCTGGACAAACAGATCGGGTATGCAGCCCGGTGGTCTCTGTACCTGACTCCTCTGGACAAACAGATCCCGACCAGCTCGGATGAAGTCTGCGGCGTCAAAGCAAGGCTCGTGTTCCGTGGTGACAAACTTCCCCTGGGCAGCCAGCTTGTGACGGTCCTCCACCGTACGAATCGGGTAGTCCTGGAGAGAGAGGGAGAGAGCGAGGGAGTGAGGGAGTGAGAGGGAGAGAGGGAGAGAGGGAAAAAGGGAGAGACAGAGAGAGAGAAAGAGAGAGGGAGAGAGGGATGGAGAGACAGACAGGTTTAGACAGAGATTAAAAAGAACAACATGCCGCTTTACAGGAGGGTCTCTGGGAAACTGAACAGCCGCTTCAGGCCAATTTCTGCACCAGCTAGGAAGTATGAGGCCAGACTTCTCTACTGTCCACGGCCGGGACCTATCAAAGTGCAGCAGAGCGAGGACCAACCGCAACCGCCTACTCTGTAAGAGTGAACAATCTTGCATCACATGCACTGTCAACAGTTCACCCTGAAGGTCTCAGCCAAGTCCCACGGCTGAGCCTAAGTTCAAGGAGAGGTCAGGTTAACCACAAGGTCGACCCGGGACAAACGCGTGTGCGAGATCTGCATCTGTAGACTCTGAAGTCATTTTGAACGGCCACCTGCAAGAATGTCCACTGGCCACATGAGCTTTATAAGCACCTAGTCCATTGGCCTTATCTCATGATTATTATCTGTATATCACTTATACGATAGGGCCAAGAGATAAGGTATTAATGATATAATGTATATTGCATTTATAACGGACTGTTTCATTCAAAGCGACTTATGTAACAGGGACTTCATCTATATTATGCAGTCCCTATTGGAACAGAGACCCCGAAGTCAGTCAGGCAAGCAGCTGCTACATAAAAAATAAAAAAGCTGTGAAACCATACCTGGTCGTACAGCTTGTCGGCCATGGTGGGTTTGGGGGCCGTGGTCCACTTGGCGCCCTTTCTGAAGTACTCCTTGATGAGGGGCCTGTAGGCCCGGTATTCAAAGAAGCGGGACCTCCAGGCCATGGGCGCCTCGATAATCTCATTCCCCACCACCATGAGGATGTCTCTGGGCATGGCAGCGTACATCCCTGGGGAGAGGTGTTCCACACACGCCAAAATGCTATTACTCAATGGTCAGAGAAGGGGGTGGGGAATCCCTTATCAGACAACAGTAAATCAATCACTTAGCCACCCAGTCAGTGTTTTGCCTCAACAATCTACCAATCATTCAATCCATTAACAGTCCAATCAACCAATAAATTGATAAATCCCAGCCCCCCCCCCCCCCCCATCTGCCTACCGGTAGAGTTGAAATCTGGAGTCTTGTACTCAAAGGACCAGTCCACGAGTTCAGGTCTCTGAACCGTAACTCCCTCCATGCGGAGAATATTGCACATTTCCTCAATCTCAGCAACGGCTTTCTTCAAGTGGTCCTTAGGAAAGGTTTGGCCCCCGTACTTCTGGTAGAAGGGCCAATGCTTCTCATAGGTGTTGGCCTAATAAAACCGTTTCAAATTGTCAGTATTTTCACTCATACCTTCACTGATTCTATTTATGGAATTATCTTTATGTGACCAATTGAGTCCTGCAATTGATAAAAAAATAAATAAAAATCCAGTGTTTATATAATGTGCAATACGTGTTAGTTAAGTGTGATCAGTGCACATTTGTTGACATCATACCTTGACCTCAACGGTGAAGGGAGGCACGCGCGCGTTCTCTGCGCGCCCCACAATCACCTCCTCGAGTGGGTCCCATTCGTTGTAGGCGCAGACCGGGCACTCGTGCTCCGCAGGTTCAGTAACAGCGTCTTCCTCCACAGCACGATGTGGCTGCGCGGCGGACGCGGCAGCGGCAGAACTCGAGCTGCTCTGGAACGCGCTTTGCACCCAGCCAGTCACCGCACGGCCGAGCTGCAGAGAGAAAACACAGCTGTAGCAATAATGTCCTACTGCTGGCTTCAAAATGCAATCCATAACAGGTCCTTTCACAGCGTAACCATAACATAATGTGAAATGCTTTGTTTCCATGTGGGTTTTCTAAAAATAATTGTTGATTTTTTTTTACTAGTTTACCTGAGATGATTTGTCTTGCCATGGCCATAGGAAACGTATGCCATATATCTCACCCCTTTCAGTAGCCTAAGCGTTTATTAACAAATTCTAAATTACAAAAAAGATATAGCAAATACGGATAACCTTACGAAACTGAAATATAATTTATTTAAGTTGTACTCTAATATAGGTTAGAAATTCTAGACTGAGTGCATCATCATAAGGGCAAAAGTAAAACCAGCTGTCAGGGTAAAGGACACAAAGCATAATGCGAGTATTGTCAAGCTAAGGCATGTTGGTTTTGAGCCAAGGTGCGCTTGGTTAACGCAGATGTTTCAGCTTGTTGATATAATTTCAAGGTTTATTTGGGCGCATGATCAGTTCTCTGTTTCAGTGGGATCAGGGTGCGAGCTTAACACCATGGGTTCACAACAGCTGTTCGCCATCAATCACGCGATAAAAAAAGAGCTATTTGAAACATTTCTTTCTCACACACTTTCAAATCTCTGTCTGTAAATGCATAGATTCGTTTTTAATTACAGTGACAAGTTTGCTTTCAACTTCGTGCGGGATTATACTTTATTAACAATTCCAGAACTGCATGCGAAAATCTTGAGAGACACAATGAAAACCTTTTCTATTGATTTTATTTGAAACGTTTTAAAATAACCAGAAAACGATAAATAAATAAATCTTCTGATTGCAAAAATCGTAAATAAAATGCGTCCACGTTTCTGAGTTACAGCCAACAGTTATTTTTCGCAGCTGCGCTCTATTTCCACATGTTATGATTTTTAAGTCTACATTTCTGAATGAACAAAAAACAACAAAAAAGCTAAATACAAACCATAGCTCCGATCAGATGGGCGGCCTCTGCCCCCCTGCTACCTCCTCGGAGACACCTGACTCGCAGCATTTTCCGACCTGATAATGGGGATGTCTATTTGGGTTATTGTAGCGGCGTGCTTAGCGTCAGCACAAAATCCACATGAAAGTCAGTTTGGAGTTCTGAGAATGAATGGAAGACGGTTTTCATTCTGAGGCCTCTTTATAGCCGCGGACAGGGCCCCCTCCAGAGATTGGAGATGTTGTGGGGGGCAACCAACGTGACCAGAAAAATGATCCCTGAAACTCAACACCTTACGCCAGCACATTTTTATCAGCCGCACGCCCATTTCTCCCGCAACAGATCGAAAAAAATTGACGCAAACTGCAGATCTAAATGGTTACTTTTCAGGCACATCTGAACCGTTGCAGACAAACTGTCATGCCTAGAATGAAACACATTAAAACACATAATATTGGTAAACCATAAAACATTATTCGGTAGCTCCATTATTGTGATCATTAAGCTTTGGCAAATGCACACAAACACACACACAACGTTTTACACTACTCTGGAGGAACATTTCCCTGCATCATATACGTCTAGTTTTCCATTAGTAACTTAATCCACGACACCATGCACGTCTTGACAAAGCCTCACTGATAACGTTCAAGGGATTTAGTCAGAGATCACATTCCCAGGTTGTTTGCACTACGTCTAGGGTTTGCCTGACAAATCGAACCGAGTTCTTCCACTGAGAAATCTTTCGATAAGTTTATTGGGCGTTGCGTAATGTTTGGTCGGAGCAAGGAGGATATCTGGGCAAGGAAAGGACGCAAAAAAAAACCCGACTCGGGCCAACTGTCAGTGGCCTCCATTGCGACTCAGCTGCAAGTCACGCGCGGTCTGCAGGACTTCAATGTATTCCATTGGGCAGCAACATATGGCAACTTGTTTCATTTGACACTGGTAAGGCAGACATCTGCACGTAGGCTGGCAGCTGATAGCTTCTCACAAGTCCTGCCCGAAGATCCGTCCCAGATAGAGTGCACTATAAATGGAATAGGGAGCATTTTGGAATAGACTGGGAGCCATGCATGTGTACTAATCAGAGAGCTAATCAGGGAGAAATAGCTAAGGAGAGATAAGGCTGACAAGCAAGCAGACTAAGCCAAACCCTTTCTTTGAGCTGAACTGTGCTCTGTTGCTTTTGGAACACGTGGCACGGATGACCTTGCTGATATTGTCCTCCTTAATAAAAAAAAAGCTTTTCGAAACTCCAGAGTTTAAGAAATGGGGGAAGTGTCATTGCACATAACATAAGGTGGTTTTAACGTAGTATAGTAAGGCTCAGGCACACCATCTCTGTGGTTAATTCAAAAGGCTCAACCACCTAATTTGTGGCCCTCGTCAAAAATGTAATCAAACCAACAACAAATGGTGAGCCCTGTTCATCATGCTGTGAGTATTACTGTCTGGGAAATCACATGTGAAGACTGGCAAGAGGCTTCCTGATTCCATCATTCATTCAATTTAGGTGTTGAGGTGGTATTCCTGATTGACAACAGGTCAATTTATTGTGTTTTTTGATGAAGCAAATCATGATTTCCAAGAGTCTGAAGTTGATCAATGTGCCCTGTGCATTTATGTTATTGGTGTTGTGGGGCACTGGCACAGAAACCTATTGGTCAAATTTGTTGCATATACTGTATTTAGCATAATGAGGCAATATGGCACAGGGGGGTATACATACCAAGGACATACCAGCACTTTTTACATGCTCTAATTGCACTGGTTACCAGTTCATTATTGCAACAAGGCATCTCAGAGGTTTCTGGTATACTGCCAATCTAACCACAGCCAAGAAGTGTATCCAGGCTCTGATGTGTCATACCTAAAAACGTCTTCTAGCTGTTGTATATTGGCCATTTATCTGTCCCCCTCATGCCTTATTGCTTAAATACCATGCAAATCTAATTTCCCGCTAGCTGGCGGTTGTCTTTGTTCTGATCACAGACTAATGAGACAGGCAAGACAGGTGGTTGGGCGAACCCTCAGACGTCTAGCATGCAACCCTGATTGGCATTGGCTGTTCCACAAAACCACGCTGAAATTGTTGTGTTTCCCTGTTTTAGTACTGAGTGGCTGAAAGAGATACTTTGGCGGACCTCATCAGCAGCAGCTCAGTCAGGTTTGAGGAGCTGTCAGGGGCTGCCCGCACCACAACTTATGACCGACTTTAAATCATTTTGTGACGTGAAAATAAGACAAGAGACTCTGAACGGTTTTATTGAAAGTAATGTGAAAAAATGATAAGCACTGCAGTAATGGTAAATCACTGCCATTAGAGGCTGATGCTTTATCACCATGACTTAGCTGATTTCGTAGCATGGCAAGTAGCCAGTGTTTTTTCTACAGTTGCCAACTCCTTTAGAGTGCCCTCATCACTGGATATGGCCTGCCAACGTGTAATACTGTCCGGTTTACATTTCCCTGGTATCGGTCTGTCTGTCTATCGAATGCAACTGTCTGTCTGTTGGCAAGTTGAAGGATTGAAAGCACTTTGCACCATTCTAGAATACTCACTTGCATTTAAAAAGAAAATGAGGTACCTTTATGTGTTTCAGTGTTGATCTGTGGGTGTGGGGAAGAATATCTTTGATTACGGGAAGAATATCTTGTTTTTCGAGATTTGTACTGGTCCTGATGAATATAGGTGCGCTAACTTTCATCTTTGCTCTTGGGAAATACCTTTGGGCAGAGGGGTTCGCCCCAACAGCGGCTGGTGTGGGTTGGGATGAGCGCACCTACTGATAAGAAAATACACTTGGATTGGACCTTGATTGTTTTGCCCTCTTTTTGATGTCATGTTCTGGTTCACGCGGTATGACGTAAATGCCATTATTATGTCCCTTCTGATCACATTTGAGTTAATTACACATTTAATTGTAAATGAGTGATCAAGCCTTTCAGAAATTCAGCCTTCAAGGTGCTATAATCATGGCTCTGCCCTCATTCTCAGATTTTATGCTAATTATTGCACTGAATGAAAAGTCACACGGTCATGGCCTGGTTATGGCATGGTCATGGAATGGTCCCATTATGCTCACGGAATGGTCACAGCCTGCTCATGGCATGGCCATGGCCTGGTTACGGCATGGTCAGGGCATGGTCACGGCCTGGTTATGGCATGGCCATGGCCTGGTTACGGCATGGTCAGGGCATGGTCACGGCCTGGTTACAGCATAGTCAGGGCACGGTCATGGCATGGTCCCGGCCAGGTTACGGCATGGTCAGGGCATGGTCACAGACTGCTTACGTCATGGTCACGGAATGGCCCCATTATGGTCACGGAATAATATCGGCCTGCTCATGGCGTGGTCATGGCCTTGTTACGGCATGGTCAGGGAATGGTCCCATTATGCTCACGGAATGATCACAGCCTGCTCATGGCCTAGTTACGGCATGGTCACGGCCTGGTTAAGGCCTGGTCATGGAATGGTCAGGGCATGGTCAGGGCATGGTTACGGCATGATCATGGCATGGTCACGGCCTGGTTACGGCATGGTCATGGCCTGGTTACGGCATGGTCAGGGCATGGTCACGGACTGGTTACAGCATGATCATGGCATGGTCATGGCCTGGTTACGGCATGGTCACGAACTGGTTATGGCATGATCATGGCATGGTCACGGCCTGGTTACAGCATGGTCAGGGCACGGTCATGGCCTGGTTGTTGTTTGCAGTTTTGTAATTACTCAAAGACCAATAGGGAATGTGTGCACAACCTGTAAGGCAAGCCTTGCCTTCTGCTGTCATATGCCAAGAATACAGCCTCCATAAACCAGCAGGATAGCCATTGCTTAGACAGCACACTACCCAGAGATAAAATTGCGAAAAAACAAAGGGCACATGTCACAGAGCTGGAATACCCTCCTAATATTGCAAGAGGCAGTTTTTTCCCCAAACCATAACCCAAATATTTACCACAGTATTCAGATACCTAACTTAACCCAAACCAAACCTTTTTATTTTTCTAACCTTTACCTAAACCTAACCTTTATTAAAGGAAATTTCACCCAGGGGGACACTTAGTTGGTTTTTATAATGTTTGAAAGATGTCTAAGACAGTGAGATCTGTTTCCCACATAATTGATCTGAAGGATCACGGGGATGGGATTTATGTGCTGAACCATAAGCTATTACGTCAGAACATGTATTGGTGGGGGGTGAGAATTGACAAATGAATGTTTGTGCCTCACTTCTTGCTAAACAAACTGTGACAGTATGAATTAACTCACTGCTACTTTTGTCAAGGTTAATAATTAACCTAGACGACTAACTATTTAGATCTGTGGCTAGCAGTCTATGGTCTGGTAAAATGTAGAGCCTACTTTTTTATTTGATTTTTTTAGATAAGGCTACTTTCCAGACTAGCCATTGTAGCTAAAACAAGTAAAAAACCCCACAAATTGTGAACTTGAAACACAAATTCTAAGCTACTTTCAATTTGAGACTTGTTTATTGACTTGTTTTACCTGTCACTATTGAGATCTATGTTCAGCAATCTACCATAAAACATTTTAGCCATGTTTTAGCCATGTTTTAGCCAAATGTTTTAGCCAAATGTTTTAGCCAAAAAAGTTTAAAAAGTTAAAAAAAAAAAACGAAAATTCTGATTATAGTAGAACAAATATGGTCCTTCAAAGAACTACCAGGTTTAGTGGACAGGTAAGAAAGCATGGATTTGCTCGTCAAAAGGAAGTTGTCATTGCAAAGTTATTCCTCCTGGTAAATGTGTCAATGTTGCTGTTTTTGGCAACCATAGCCAGGTATTGCATGGCATACTTGCAGAGTTTAAAGTGCAGTTGCTCTTACGGAATTATTAGGTAAATGGTGAAGCATGAATTGAGCGTCTGCGAGCCGTTTGTGTACGTTAATATGTAGTTAACATGTGTTTATTCTGGGCAAAGGGATTTGAGGGGGAATGAAACGTGGGCCTCTTTTGTATGCCCCTCCCTCACGTGAAAAAAAGTGTTTTGTCGATTTCTGACATTCCACAGAAAGACCTACGCCAGTGACTAAAAAAGTATGCATCACAATTTTGCATCCGATGGTTGTATTTTTATCCACAGAGAATAAATCACTCTTCAATTCACTCAGGTCAGAAGGAGCTCAACATTTTTCTCCACAATGTACTTGGTTTCTATCCTTTTTACCAGTCTGGCCCTGACACCGCTGTTACTTAAAGCATTCTTCCCGTACTTCTGGAAAGATGCCTTCTACCTCGCTGACTTGGTTCGCATTTTGATGAAGTTTGTTTTACGTAGAAGAAGGAAACCGTCATTTATGGTTTTGGACCGTTTTTTGGAGCAGTCCGTCGCCCATCCCGACAGATCGTTCATCCTGTTCGACAATAAAAACTATTCGTATCGAGACACGGACAAAAGGAGCAACAAAATAGCCAATGCTTTACGGAGACACTCCGAGCTGCGAGCGGGGGATACCGTCGCTCTGTTTATGGGAAACGAGCCTGCCTTCATATTTACCTGGCTGGCCCTGGCCAAACTGGGATGTCCAGTTGCGTTTCTTAACCATAACATTAGATCTAGATCTCTGCTGCACTGTTTTAACTGTTGCAGCGCTAAGGTGCTCATAGCAGCCGCAGGTACGGTAACCCAGGCTATAGCATATGTCTGGGGTATTCAACTCTTACCCTTCGAGGGCTGGAACCTGCTGGTTTCTGTTCTACCTGATCATTTTTTACACCCACCTGGTGTCCCAGGTCTAAATAAGTCCCAGACTTCGCGGTTGCTATGAAAACATGGAGTGGAACTCGCTTCCAGGGTAGGAGTTGAATACCCCTTTTACAGGTTTTGGTTTACAACAGGTCTATTCAAATCCGGTCCCGGAGGGCCGAAGCACATCTGGTTTTCGGTTCTACCTCCTAGTTGATTTCCTTCTCCTGGCATCTCAGGTCTGAATCATCCCATATTAATAGTAGAGGATAAAGCCAGAAATGTATCGGTCCTCGAGGACTGGAATTGATAGCCCTGGTTTACAAGTTTCCGATCATTGTGGAAAAAAAGGTGGGGGAAAAAAGGTTGTGGCATTGGGTGACTCCAAAAGATTGGGTGACTCAGGAAAACCCCTATTGAATCCCAATTGCATTATTTCAGGGAAATTGTTGTACGTTTCCCTTTTCCCTCAGAGCTCCAGGAGGCGGTGATGGAGGTGCTCCCGTCGTTAAGGGAGCAGGGTGTGTGGGTGTGTCTGATGGCAAAACGGTGTGACACACCCGGCATGGAGGTCTTCTCCGACCAAGTGGAGGAAGCTCCGGACACGCCTCCCCCCCAGTCCCTTCGCTCAGGTGTCACCTTCAAAAGCCCAGCTGTGTACATCTACACATCCGGAACCACAGGTGAGATGCAGACGGATCTACAGCTGGAGGTCTACCTACAGCAAGTGTGTCTTCTCTCTCCTCCTCCCCTCTCTCCTCCTCCTCCCTCCACTACTTGAATATTTACACCTCTGTACTCCTCTCTTCTCTCTCACCTCTTAGCCTGTAGCTCTGTGCGCCTCTCTCCTCCTCCCCTCTATCTCCTCTCGCCATTGCCTGTGTTGGGCCACCAATGTGGGTATCCCTGAAGGAGCTAGATCATTCGGTCCTCATCGACACCTATTTTCCTGTTTCCACTCTGGGCATATTTCCGGGGTTCTCTGGCTACTCCGATGGTCCATCTGGAACATCAGATGACCGTTTGCTAAAAAAAAATAAAACACTTTCTATCTCCTCCTCTATCTCCTCCTCTCTCTTCTCCTCTCTCCTCCCCTTCTCTCTGTAGGTCTTCCTAAAGCCGCAGTGGTGAATCAGAACCGCCTGCTGACTGCCCTGGCTGTGTTGGATTCCACTGGCGTCACACCTGGTGATGTCATATACCTCAACCTGCCTCTGTACCACACCGCCGGCTTCCTAATCGGTCTTATAGGCTCCATCGAGACAGGTGAGTTAATATAGTCTTTGTCTAGACAGGTGAGTTAATATAGTCTCCATCTAGACAGGTGAGTTAATATAGTCTCCGTCTAGACAGGTGAGTTAATATAGTCTTTGTCTAGACAGGTGAGTTAATATAGTCTCCGTCTAGACAGGTGACTTAATATAGTCTCCGTCTAGACAGGTGAGTTAATATAGTCTTTGTCTAGACAGGTGAGTTAATATAGTCTTTGTCTAGACAGGTGAGTTTATATAGTTTTTGTCTAGACAGGTGAGTTTATATAGTCTTTGTCTAGACAAGTGAGTTTATATATTCCCCGTTCAGACAGTCAAGTTTATGAAGACTCTGTCTGGACAGATTTGTTTATATAGGCTCTTTCTTGACAGGTGAGATTATATAGGGGGTTATTACAGGTATGGTAAGGTCTGCAATACCCTTCCAGAGCTATATGGTACAGGTGTGTAAGGGGGTAAATGTCTTACATGCACATTTTCATATTAAAGCTGTTTTGATCTGACTTTTCAAATGACCAAACGAGCGGCCTGTGTCAAACCGTGGTGTCAGACCTGGGCCTTAAACATTATAGTGACTAGATTTAGCTAGCTTCATTTACACTCAACAAAATGTTCATTTACACTGAACAAAACTTTGTTTTGGTCCCCATTTATCGTGAACTGAACTCAAATATCTAAGACTTTCTCTAAGTACACAAAATGCCTATATTTCTCAAATATTGTTCACAAATCTGTCTAAATCTTTGTTAGTGAGCACTTCTCCTTTGCCAAGATAATCCATCCACCTCACAGGTGTGGCATATCAAGATGCTGATTAGACAGCATGATTATTGCACAGGTGTGCCTTAGGCTGGCCACAATAAAAGGCCACTCTAAAATGTGCAGTTTCACTGTATTGGGGGGGTCTGGGGGGGTTAGAGGAGGTCAGAAAACAAGTCAGTATCTGGTGTGACCACCATTTGCCTCACGCAGTGAAACACTTCTCCTTCGCATAGAGTCGATCTGGTTGTTGATGGTGGCCTGTGGAATGTTGGTCCACTCCTCTTCAATGGTTGTGTGAAGTTGCTGGATATTGGCAGGACCTGGAACATGCTGTTGTACACACCGATCCAAAACATTCCAAACTTGCTCAATGGGTGACATATACTGGCCATGCAAGAACTGGGATGTTTTCAGCTTTCAGGAATTGTGTACAGATCCTTGCCATGTGGGGCCGTGCATTATCATGCTGCAACATGAGGTGATGGTCATGGATGAATGGCACAACAATGGGCCTCAGGATCTCGTCACAGTATCTCTGTGCATTAAAAATGCCATCAATAAAATGCACCTGTGTTTGTTGTCCATAACACACGCCTGCCCATACCATAACCCCACCGCCACCATGGGCCACTCGATCCACAACGTTGACATCAGCAAACCACTCACTGACACAACGCCATACACGCTGTCTGCCATCTGCCCTGTACAGTGAAAACTGAGATTCATCGTGAAGAGAACACCTCTCCAAAGTGCCAGACGCCATAGAATGTGAGCATTTGCCCACTCAAGTCGGTTACGACGACGAACTGCAGAAAGGTCAAAACCCCGATGAGGACGACGAGCATGCAGATGAGCTTTCCTCAGACAGTTTGTGACAGTTTGTGCAGAAATTCTTTGGTTATTCAAACCGATTGTTGCAGCAGCTGTCCGGGTGGCTGGTCTCAGACGATCTTGGAGGTGAAGATGCTGAATGTGGAGGTCCTGGGCTGGTGTGGTTACACATGGTCTGCGGTTGTGAGGCTGGTTGGATGTACTGCCAAATTCTCTGAAATGCCTTTGGAGATGGCTTATGGTAGAAAAATGAACATTCAATTCACGGGCAACAGCTCTGGTGGACAATCCTGCAGTCAGCATGCCAATTGCACGCTCCCTCAAAACCTGCGACATCTGGTCATTGTGCTGTTTGATGGAACTGCACATTTTAGAGTGGCATTTTATTGTGGCCAGCCTAAAGCACACCTGTGTAATAATCGTGCTGTCTATTCAGCATCTTGATATGCCACACCTGTGAGGTGGCAAAGGAGAAGTGCTCACTAACACAGATCTAAACAGATTTGTGAACAATATTTGAGAGAAATTGGCCTTTTGTGTGCATAGAGAAAGTCTTAGATCTTAAGAGTTCAGCTCATGATAAATGGGGGCAAAAACAAAAGTGTTGCGTTTATAACTTTGTTCAGAGTAGCTTGGGATAGTGTGTAGTATTGCAGATAGGCTTTTCTGGTTAGGGACGTTTACCCACCGACACTGGACGATTGCCGGACTCACACATCCCTCACTCTCCAACCCCCCCGGCTACGGGAAACAAAACAAGAGGGGTCTTTGTGAATACAAACTCAGTAATCTTAACACAGCCAAAGCCACTGGCCACTTCCGTCGCGGCAACGACCCAACGGGCACACTCATTCCCTCACGGTGGAGTGCTGGTTCAAATGAGTGCGCTATGTAGTGAATAGGCAGCTTTTTTGAACTCTCTCTTACTGGGCTAGAGTTCACGTTATTGCTCTATTCAAACCTCAGAGCAGGGTTAGGGTTACAAATGTCAGGGATGTCTAATCCTGTAGCAAAAACACGATTAGCCGATTATACGCTGCGATTTGCAGTGAGAGGACTGGAGCTCCAATGTTGCATATTTCGTTTTTGCATTAATGTTTTGTTTATGGATTTTAGCAACCAACTACGGGCCTGCGTGATATTGTCTATAGACTTGATTTCATGTGTTATTGGAGCTTCAGTCCCCTCCCACTAGTCACCTGTCAATACCATCATTGAACGTGGAGTTGAGTTTACTCAGCGTGATGAACACAGAGCCGGGATCCAAGCGCAGAAGCATTGTGTCTATTAAAGCAACAGCACAGAACGATTAGCAGGAGTCTTAGTCAGGCAGGAGTCAAAAACCCATGTAGGCAGTCAGCGAAGAGCAACAGTAACATAGGGAGCAAGGAGGCAACAATGTAATCCAACAGGATGATGGTTGAAAATGGATAATCTAACACTGGAAACCACTTAAACGCTCAGAACGCAGAAAACACTGGCAATGCCTTGCAACCTAACAGGGGACTGAACTGAAATAAAAAGGGTGGTGTGTAGGAACAGGAGTACACAGGTGTTTAGAATCCAGGTGATTGTGCTCTAGGGAGTGTGCTGCGTTCAGGTGATCTAGGGAGTGTGCTGCGTTCAGGTGATCTAGGGATTGTGCTGCGTTCAGGTGATCTAGGGAGTGTGCTGCGTTCAGGTGATCTAGGGAGTGTGCTGCGTTCAGGTGATCTAGGGAGTGTGCTGCGTTCAGGTGATCTAGGGAGTGTGCTGCGTTCAGGTGATCTAGGGAGTGTGCTGCATTCAGGTGATCTAGGGAGTGTGCTGAGTTCAGGTAATCTAGGGAGTGTGCTGCGTTCAGGTGATCTAGGGAGTGTGCTACATTCAGGTGATCTAGGGAGTGTGCTACATTCAGGTGATCTAGGGAGTGTGCTACATTCAGGTGATCTAGGGAGTGTGCTACATTCAGGTGATCTAGGGAGTGTGCTACATTCAGGTGATCTAGGGAGTGTGCTACATTCAGGTGATCTAGGGAGTGTGCTACATTCAGGTGATCTAGGGAGTGTGCTACATTCAGGTGATCTAGGGAGTGTGCTACATTCAGGTGATCTAGGGAGTGTGCTACATTCAGGTGATCTAGGGAGTGTGCTACATTCAGGTGATCTAGGGAGTGTGCTGCGTTCAGGTGATCTAGGGAGTGTGCTACATTCAGGTGATCTAGGGAGTGTGCTACATTCAGGTGATCTAGGGAGTGTGCTGCGTTCAGGTGATCTAGGGAGTGTGCTACATTCAGGTGATCTAGGGAGTGTGCTACATTCAGGTGATCTAGGGAGTGTGCTACATTCAGGTGATCTAGGGAGTGTGCTACATTCAGGTGATCTAGGGAGTGTGCTACATTCAGGTGATCTAGGGAGTGTGCTACATTCAGGTGATCTAGGGAGTGTGCTGCGTTCAGGTGATCTAGGGAGTGTGCTACATTCAGGTGATCGACGACAGGTCTGAGGGCGGGAGCTGATCACACTAGGATAGTTTAAGGCCCATCTTGATTTTTTCCTGACTACAACACATGGTCAGAAAAGTTCCCATGTATATATTTGTGAGATTTGATGACAACTTATTATCAATGACAGTATCTGATCATGTGGTCCCAGGTAACATCCGTACCTAAAAATTGGTGCCCAGACTTTTTCTTCGCCGTGCAATCTGACCAGGACCAACCCTGAAAGGCTCCAATCAAGCCCTGCAAATGGAGCCTGGAGGTTTTCCAGAAGTTTCTGTTTTTGTTGCTTTGCTTCCTGCTGAAGCAATGGTGTCATTGCTCCAGACATGGAGTAAAAAATTGTGACTCCATGTCTGGTTTTCAGATGATAGCGATGATGATGATGCACACACCTGATACTACTAAGTATTTTTTCAGCACCCTCCCCATTGGCCTATACATTCTGTAAACCAATCTGTTCATTACCGATTTCACCTCTTCTGTCTGTTCACTCCATTCCTCTTCATTCGCCTTCCAGGGTCCACAATTGTCCTGAGGAGGAAGTTCTCGGCCTCTCAGTTCTGGGACGACTGCAGGAAGTACAACGTGACTGTGATCCAGTACATAGGAGAGATCATGAGGTACCTCTGTAATACGCCCAAGGTACTGGAACACACGCTTCCTGGTTGTTGGATCATCAGAGATTTGTTTAAATTAGAAAACAGCCAATCTATATGTCTTTAGCCCAGAGATATAGAGGGCATACTATTGCTGGTAAAATAGCAAGGCCCCATGGCAAAGTTTTTTGAGCAGGGAAGGACAAAAACACTATGAATTTAAAGGGGAATAACGACAAATATATAGAGTTTGTTAAAGTTCATAAATTGCTTGAAATTGTTGCTAGACTGTGTCTCTGCGCGCAACTCTCTCACTTAGCGGAGTGTTTTAAAATGTTACCCTTTCTAACATCTCCAAAGACGGCTTGCTGGCTTGTACAGTAAACCCATGGGCCGTTTATGGGCATGTCAGTCTGTGGACATGTCAGTCAACGTACGTGTTATTCTGTGGACAGTGCTTATATTTAAATTGACCTTAATTCTGATTTATTTTTAAACGTTTGACCAATGCATGCATTACTGGACAGGAAACGGGGGGGAGTATGAGGAAAGAGTTTTTGCCAAAAGAGCATTCGGCTGGATTCAAACCCTGGTTGTTTCGGTATTAGCAGCTTAGATCCTGGACCACCCTCCACCACAAAACCCTGATTTTCAAAATAGGTCTTCCATCCATGCAGGGGGTTAGTAAATGGCCCTGCCCTCGTGGGAATCATTCGCATAACTGTTCCTGGGGTCACGCTGCACTGAGCCATTCGTAACGTATGTGTCACTTCTAGTGTTACGGACTAGTGTTGCAGACTACTGCCATCCAAGTTGTCGTGGTAACCAGATAGCTGCGGTAGTTTCTGCCCTGGAACTGGGTTCAATCTCCATTTCAAGCCTTTCACGCAAACGCTTTTCGAAGTCTTTCAAAAAGCGTTTGCTTGAGCCTACCTGGTAGTACTGTTCCTGAGGGAAGCACCACCGGAGTGCCTGTAGAGGGCACTCTTACCCGTGGTCTTAAGGTTGAATCCCTATGCCCCAGGCCAGCGCAGGGGGACATGTATCTGCATACGGTGTCATCTATCCAACTGAGCGTTGATCAGGTGACCTAACTACTATGGTCATATAAATCCTGTGGCACTTATGGTAGGGGTTGGAGTGTTAAGCCTTTCCCATGATGCCCTAGTGGCGAGGGAGTCAGCCCGGTAACCAAAAGGTCATTTGGTTCTAATTCCTAAGCAAACAAGTGGATAAGCTGCTAAAGGACCAAAAAATGCTAGATGTGACCCAATCATCCCCCTGGTTCCTGATTGGCACATCACTCCTTATATCTCCAGGTCATAGCTGGCGTGAGGGGAGGGTTCTTGCCATGTACCACACAGCTAGGTGAAACACATTGGTGGTGGACAAGGCAGGTATCGCGTTTACTATGTAAAGTGCTTTGAGTACCACAACTGATGGAACGGAGGTAGCTAAATCCAGTGGGTCATCGTTATTATTTTTATTATTATTATGACTTGAACCCACGTGCGGTTTATGCCGAGGCTGAAGGGCAGCAGCTGGTCTAGAGTTCTCATTCAGGCCAAGACCCTCTATTCCACTCTGATTCCAAATCTGTACAGCAAGGTTGTCACAGCCTGGGCACGGCCCGACCTCTGAAATAGAAGCCGATGTTGAGACTGACGGCATCGACTTACTGTCCTCAGTATCACTGACCTGGAATTTTCTAAGGTTGTATTTTGTTTTTGAGTGGAGGTCAGTGTGTAATCTGGTGACTGTGTTTTGATCTAGACACACTGGTAGGGTACTGTTCCCATGTTAAGTGACCTTCTGTCATACGCTAGATGCAGACAGCTGTGAGGGTTCTCCATTCACTTTGGTGAGAGATTAGAAAGTTCTGGCCTGCATCCCATTGACAGCTCAACTAGCCAACGTCTAAAACTGACCTGAACTGTAACCATAAACTGTAAGCTATCTTTAACTAATTCGGAAACTGAATAGTGTTTTGCACGTCATCCATGGATCCTTCCTTTCATTCAGGTTTTATGACTGTCACAAGTTGGGGCCCACAGGGGGGCATGGCATGGAGAGCAATAAAAACATTCTGTGTTTGGCCATTGAAACTGAAGCTCTCCGGTTGCTAATCATGGGATCCTGGAGGCCAGGGTTGATCCATGGCCTGGTGGTCTGGAGGCCAGGGTTGATCCACGGCCTGGTGGTCTGGAGGCCAGGGTTGATCCACGGCCTGGTGGTCTGGAGGCCAGGGTTGATCCACGGCCTGGTGGTCTGGAGGCCAGGGTTGATCCACGATCTGGTGGTCTGGAGGCCAGGGTTGATCCACGGCCTGGTGGTCTGGAGGCCAGGGTTGATCCACGGCCTGGTGGTCTGGAGGCCAGGGTTGATCCACGGCCTGGTGGTCTGGAGGCCAGGGTTGATCCACGATCTGGTGGTCTGGAGGCCAGGGTTGATCCACGATCTGGTGGTCTGGAGGCCAGGGTTGATCCACGGCCTGGTGGTCTGGAGGCCAGGGTTGATCCATGGCCTGGTGGTCTGGAGGCCAGGGTTGATCCACGATCTGGTGGTCTGGAGGCCAGGGTTGATCCACGGCCTGGTGGTCTGGAGGCCAGGGTTGATCCACGGCCTGGTGGTCTGGAGGCCAGGGTTGATCCACGGCCTGGTGGTCTGGAGGCCAGGGTTGATCCACGGCCTGGTGGTCTGGAGGCCAGGGTTGATCCACGGCCTGGTGGTCTGGAGGCCAGGGTTGATCCACGGCTTGGTGGTCTGAAGGCCAGGGTTGATCCACAGCCTAGTGGGTCTCATTTGGGACTGTCTGCGGGTTGTATTCATGTTGTTACTTTCTGTAGACGTTACTGCTTACTCAATGGTAGAATGGTTTACACAGCCTTTAATGCCAGAATACAGAGGAGGTGGTCAAGACTTTGGTCATTGAAGATGAAAGACAATGAATAAGGCATGTGAAAGCAAGCACCATTCCTGAAATACGCATACTTTACATTATCAGAAAAATGCATACTTTGATTACTTTTCATGACCGTAATATTGCAGTCTTCTCGGAATAACTAGTGTCCTTTCCCTAGGATCTCTGCCACGTGTAATGATAAGGAAAGTGAGACACTGAGGAATGAAAACTAGATGCAGACAGTTGTGAAGGCGAAATCGTGGTGTAGAGAAGGAAATGGGGAGAATGAGGAAGTAAAGATCTAGGTTAGTTTACTGGTCCTAGTCTAGGGTGGTCCAGTGGTCTAAAACCATTCTCTGACTTTCCCCAGTTAATGAATAATCCACTATACCAGTATACTACAGTATACTATCCACTATACCAGTATACTACAGTATACTATCCACTATACCAGTATACTACAGTATACTATCCACTATACCAGTATACTCTCCACTATACCAGTATACTATCCACTATACCAGTATACTACAGTATACTATCCACTATACCAGTATACTACAGTATATTATCCACTATACCACTATACTACAGTATACTATCCACTATACCAGTATACTACAGTATAGTATCCACTATACCACTATACTACAGTATACTATCCACTATACCACTATACTACAGTATACTATCCACTATACCAGTATACTACAGTATACTATCCACTATACCAGTATACTACAGTATACTATCCACTATACCAGTATACTACAGTATACTATCCACTATACCAGTATACTACAGTATACTATCCACTATACCAGTATACTACAGTATGCTATCCACTATACCAGTACAATTGGCATGAAGAGAGATGTTCTTTTCCCCACCAGTATTGTGTTTTCACAATAACAGACAAAAAAAAACAGTGTGATGACTTAGCACACAGTAGGTACTTTTTCACATCTATTTTCATTTAATGAATTCAAGTCAAAAGTTCAATTGGTTTCCATCACATGTTCAACTATTCAGAAAATGTGCTAAGACTGTAGGAATTTTCTGTGAAAAAAACAAAAACGTTATATGTCTTATGTTCAATTAAAAAAATGTCTCCAATTTTGTGCTAATGATAGCGAGACAATGACAGAGATCATTGTGTGAGGCTGGCCATTGGGAACGGTGTGAGAGCCGAGATATGGAAGGAATTTCTGGACCGATTTGGGAACATCCAAGTGAGAGAGTTTTATGCTTCTACTGAGGGAAATGTGGGATTTGTCAACTACACCGGGAAAATAGGAGCCATCGGAAGAGTTAACTACCTACACCAGGTAAGAGCTGACCCCTGGTCCAGAATTCATAAAAACAGATTAGCAATACTGATCTAGGCTCAGGTCCCCCCAGTCCTTGTAATCTGATGAATTATGATCTGAAAGACAAAACGGCTTCTAGGTTGACACTTCTATTCTGAGCAACCATAAATAAACAGCCTGAGAAACAGCCTCTTTAGAACCAGGTTTGAATACGTGGTCTGAGGAACTCTTTCGAGCAAGTGTATTAATCTTTCACCCCCACTAGGTCCCGAGCCTGGTTGTTTCTGTTCTGCCTGATCATTTACTGCATCCGCCTGGTGTCCCAGGTCTAAATAAGTTCCAGATTGGAGGGTGTCAGTGAAACATCAAAGTGGATCTGGTTTCAAGGTCCATAGTTGAGTTTGAGTGCTTTAGAGGATTGGTCTTTCACGTAAAATTTGTGTCATATTTTCCACAGTAATCTAGCTAATTGAGCTCTTTGAAGTTTGTGTTAACACTTTGTGATAATGTCTATTTATCCACAGGTCAGAAAGTAAAGTGTCCTTCTGGACATTTTACTAGGTTTGGATTTTGAAAACAACGTGAACTGTTATCGACCCAACCCTGCCTTTAAGTGATGTTTTGCTACTATCTCTTCTATAGAAGCTGTTTCCCTATGTTCTGATTAAATACAACACGGAGAGAGATGAACCAATCAGAGACACCAGTGGGCTGTGTGTTGAAGCTCCCAGAGGTGAGATGCATTTCACATTTCAGTTGTGTTAGTGCTGGGCTGGAACAAAAGCCTGCACATACCGTAGCTCTCTTTGACAGGAGTTGCAGTTTATTAATTGCCAGGTAAGTTATTGCGGATGTCCTGTTTTTACACTAACAATCTGAAAGTAAAATGTGTGTTTTTATATAATGCTGTGTATGTATCCCTTCTCCTATACTCTAGGTGAGACGGGATTGTTGGTGTCGAAGATTACAGACATCGCTCCTTTTGTCGGATACGCGAAGAACAGCCAGCAAACAGAGAAGAAGAAACTGAGAGATGTGCTTCAGAAAGGAGACCTGTACTTTAATAGTGGAGACCTGCTGAAGATCGACCACGATAATTTCATTTATTTTCAGGATAGAGTCGGAGATACCTTTAGGTACGCGCCCCTCACTAAAGCAAGCCACTACCAACGAATATAATCATATTTGATTTTATTCTGTTCTTCAGTGGAATTGCAATAATTCACAGGTGGAAGAGAACATTATTTATATTCTAAATGTTTCAAAGCTACTCTTCACTGGAGTTGTACTCGTGTATACACACAAAATATCTGGTTTACACCATAAGCCTGGGATACAGTTGTATTTCAGATTAAAACATAGCAGGACACTGTTTTACTAACTTGCATTAGATTAGTATTATCTTATTTGATTTATTTGATTTGACCAAACGTTGACGCTAATACATTCGCTAAAATTATGGCAAATGCTAAAAGTGCAAGGTGAAGAAAGTTCTTGCATGGTAGAAATGTGGGCTGTCTTTCCCATTATTATTATTTTATCACTCGTGACTGGAAACTGACATTTTAAAGGTATTATATTTCCACAAATTGAGAACGAAGACCAAAAAAATTGTTAGTTGAAAACAATAAGGATATTCTCACTAATGTGACCAAGTAAAAATATAACAAAAATGTTAAGCCACTTTAAGTCCTTAAAAAGCACCAAGTCCCATATGTTATTTACATTATTAGAAATAAATGAAACATTTGATCTGTGGGAAGAGTATATAACCAAAAGAAGAACTTGGGGCTAGACGGGGGTTTGGGGGTAAAGACATGATTGGACGTCAGCCGCTATGCGCCAGAAGCTGCAGAAGGCCCTTGTATGGTTCCCCTCCTTGTGATTTATCACTGCCACCTGGAAGCTGGGCGTGAGAGTGAGTGTGTATAAACAGTGTTTCCTTACACCGTCCACCAGTCTGTCCACCTGTCTGTCCATGAGTCTGTCCACAAGTCTCTCCATTAATCTGTCCACCAGTCCATCCACCATTCTCTCTACCAGTCTGTCCACCTGTCTCTCCAGTCTCTTGTCCATGAGTCTGTCCATGAGACTGTTCATGTGTTAGGGAGGTCGTGACCTATCGTTGTCATTGTCTTCTGGTCCTTCTCTGCACGTATTTCTACTCAGCCTCAGCTACAGTTACATTTCCCAGTACCTTGGTTGCATTTCCAACAGGCCATTGTCATTACCTACAGTGGGGAGAACAAGTATTTGATACCCTGCCGATTTTGCAGGTTTTCCCACTTACAAAGCATGTAGAAGTCTGTAATTTTTATCATAAGTACTCTTCAACTGTGAGTGGCCGAATCTAAAACAAAAATCCAGAAAATTACAATGTATTATTTTTGAGTAATTAATTAACATTTTATTGCATGACATAAGTATTTGATACATCAGAAAAGCAGAACTTAATATTTAGTACAGAAACCTTTGTTTGCAGTTACAGAGATCAGACGTTTCCTATAGTTCTTGACCAGTTTTGCACACACTGCATCAGGGATTTTGGCCCACTCCTCCATACAGACCTTCTCCAGATCCTTCAGGTTTTGGGGCTGTCGCTGGGCAATACGGACTTTCAGCTCCCTCCAAAGATTTTCTATTGGGTTCAGGTCTGGATACTGGCTAGGCCACTCCAGGACCTTGAGATGCTTCTTAGGCCACACCTTAGTTGCCCTGGCTGTGTTTTTCGGGTTGTTATCATGCTGGAAGACCCAGCAACGACCCATCTTCAATGCTCTTACTGAGGGAAGGAGATTGTTGGCCAAGATCTCCCGATACATGGCCCCATCCATCCTCCCCTCAATATGGTGCAGTCGTCCTGTCCCCTTTGCAGAAAAGGATCCCCAAAGAATGATGTTTCCACCTACATGCTTCACGGTTGGGATGGTGTTCTTGGGGTTGTACTCATCCTTCTTCCTCCAAACACGGCGAGTGGAGTTTAGACCAAAAAGCTCTATTTTTGTCTCATCAGACCACATGACCTTCTCCCATTCCTCCTCTGGATCATCCAGATGGTCATTGGCAAACTTCAGACGGGCCTGGACATGCGCTGGCTTGAGCAGGGTGACCTTGCGTGCGCTGCAGGATTTTAATCCATGACGGCGTAGTGTGTTACTAATGTTTTTTTTTTGAGACTGTGGTTCCTGCTCTCTTCAGGTGATTGACCAGGTTCTGCCGTGTAGTTCTGGGCTGATCCCTTACCTTCCTCATGATCATTGATGCCCCACGAGGTGAGATCTTTCATGGAGCCACAGACGAGAGAGATCATCTTGAACTTCTTCCATTTTCTAATAATTGCGCCAACAGTTGTTGCCTTCTCACCAAGCTGCTTGCCTATTGTCCTGTAGCCCATCCCAGCCTTGTGCAGGTCTACAATTATATCCCTGATGTCCTTACACAGCTCTCTGGTCTTGGCCATTGTGGAGAGGTTGGTGTCTGATTGAGTGTGTGGACAGGTGTCTTTTATACGGGTAACGAGTTCAAACAGGTGCAGTTAATACAGGTAATGAGTGGAGAACAGTTGGGCTTCTTAAAGAAAAACAGGTCTGTTAGAGCCGGAATTCTTTCCGGTAGGTGATCAAATCCTTATGTCATGCAATAAAATGCAAATTAATTATTTAAAAATCCTACAATGTGATTCTCTGGATTTTTGTTTTAGATTCAGTCTCTCCCAGTTGAAGTGTACCTATGATAAAAACAGACCTCTACATGCTTTGTAAGTAGGAAAACCTGCAAAATCGGCAGTGTATCAAATACTTGTTCTCCCCACTGTATACTTGGGAGCCCTTATTTCTGACATTTAAAAAAAATACATTTTATTTTTGGATGCACAGGTTCACCTTGTGGAACCTGTGCATCATTCCATATGGAATCGTCCGTGTACCGAAATCCTCACAGAACCCTCTTTGTGCTAGAACCATCTCTGTGGCTGTAACATAAAGACAAACATTGTGTGACAAATAAGCTGCAGTAAGTAGGCCACCAACCCTTGACCCAGTTTGACTTTATTGACCTGCAGGGAGGAAAGGTCCCGGACAAGACGCTCTGCCTCTTCACCTTTGACCTAGGCCAGTTTGTCGCCAATAATAGTAATGCATTATGTTTGTAAAAAGCTTTTTGTTGTGCAATAATAATCTAAAAAACCTTTAGAAATATATGGTGTCAGAAGGGTCTTTGATCATGAATTACTTGCACATTCTCCCTCCTCTTCCTGTCTGGTGTGTAGTCTCTCTGGTGTGTAGTCTCTCTGGTGTGTAGTCTCTCTGGTGTGTAGTCTGTTTGGTGTGTCTGTTTAGTGAGTGTCTGTTTGGTGTGTGGTAATAAATAGTGTGCTGTACATCTGTCCTCTGCTGGTCATTCACCTGCAACAAATTATTTCTTGGCTTTGTATTACTCTCTGCAGGTGGAAAGGGGAGAACGTGGCCACAACAGAAGTAACAGACATCCTCACCCTGATAGACTTTGTCCAAGAGGCAAATGTTTACGGCGTTCAAGTACCAGGTAACTTTGACTTATCTTTAACTTGTATCAATGTGTGCATAATGTGAGAAGTAAGGAATTGTATGTCATTCATAATGAGGGAGGATGAATAATGTTGGACCTCTCTAAAATGCATATGGTGCAGCCCTCATTTCAGCTCTTCCATTATACCATCAGTATAAGTCATTAATGTATTACATTACATTGGGCTTTTTTGAACTTGAATTGCGTTCAGTTGGTTTTCCAAACGAGTAGCCTATTTAGGAGCGCTTGCTTTAATCTCTGCAAAATGTGGTAGGCATGCAAGCATGAACAGGTCCTCAAGGCAACCTACAGGGTTACGCTTGTTCAGTGTGTTTGACTAGCAGTGAAAACAGAGATAAGCAGTTGGCCCTTCGTCTGTCCCTTTGAGACGGCCGTGTCACCAGTGGGCTGCTGATGAAGTAATAATTGCAGAGTACTCACTAGTCCCAATGAAACACCAATGAAAAGGCATAGTGAATGAAGGGCTACAGGTGTACTGCAACACTTCTCAATCACATGTCCAAAGATTATTGAATGGCAGTAATCAATGAACAGCTGACACTGCTGAATAGAGCAGGGCAACATAACACAAACCCACAGATAGGAAGGTCAGACCATGGGGGTTCATTGACCAATCATGGTCCTGCTTTCTCTGTGTCTGTGTATAGGACCAACCCCCCCCCCCCCCCCCTTAGTCTCTTTAAAACTATAATTCTTATGATTTGGAACAATGTTTCTGCAGTTTGACAGGAATTTTACTGTATTTTCTCCGAGGCCAAGTAGTTGTTGAAGAAATAAAAGTGAAACATGTGACCTGCTTACGGATACACGATATGATAATAGAGATGAGGCGTTTACAAAATGGCTGTCTGTTTACTGTTGCCTTGCTGGTCACATGACAGGAATGTGTCGCATTCTTTTTCCAAGGGAACGAGGGGAGGATAGGAATGGCAGCCATCACGGTGAAGGAGGGAAAACAGTTTGACGGCAACAAAACGTTTAGCCACGTAGCCAGCTACCTACCTGCCTACGCGCGGCCACATTTTATACGCATCCAGGTATGTTTAAGTATTTCATTATATCATTACGTTAAGATGGCTAATGTCCTCTTTTTTTTTATTCAGACAATTTTGTTTAGTATGAGATGAGTAGCCCAGTAAGCTTAAGGCCTGTGTGTGCGTGTGTGTGCGCGTGTGTGTGTGTGTACAGTATGTGTGTGTGTGTGTGTGCCTACATGCCCCACCAATCCTTTTCTTTCCTTTTCTGTCCTTCCTCCACCCCATCCCTCCGTGCCGCCGCCAGAACGCGGTGGAGGTGACGGGCACCTTCAAGCAGATGAAGGTGAAGTTGGTGGAGGAAGGTTTCGACCCGACCTGTGTCACGGACCCACTCTACATCCTACAGGACGGACAGCAGAGCTACACACCGCTGACTGGCCCCGTCTACAGATCCGTAGTGTCAGGCAGCTTCAAGCTGTGACCTGGCAGATATATGGGTCCTGTAGTCCACAACACACACACACACACAGAGAAATGAAAGAAGCATTTTGTTGTAGTCCCACCGCAATAAGCCCCCAATATCATGAACAGACACCTAATGTATGTACAGCAACTCTGGTTCACAGGGGGCCTTCAGGAAAACTGATCCTAGGTGAGCACTGTTCATAGAGGCCGTGTTCAAACCAGCTGTCAAACTGTGATATTTAGAATTTTGTGGGAAACACTTAAAACACACTACTCACGCGTACTTCATAATTTGTAGATACTCTTTTATTAAAAGGTAGGGTTTCCTGGGCAGGGGACTCCTGTGGGGGTGCCAGGGTGGGGAAGAGGGCTGACTGGGCTGAGGGGATGCTGCCCTCCTTTGGGGGTGCCAGGTTGGGGAAGAGGGCTGACTGGGCTGAGGGGATGCTGCCCTCCTTTGGGGGTGCCAGGTTGGGGAAGAGGGCTGACTGGGCTGAGGGGATGCTGCCCTCCTTTGGGGGTGCCAGGTTGGGGAAGAGGGCTGACTGGGCTGAGGGGATGCTGCCCTCCTTTGGGGGTGCCAGGTTGGGGAAGAGGGCTGACTGGGCTGAGGGGATGCTGCCCTCCTTTGGGGGTGCCAGGTTGGGGAAGAGGGGGTGCCAGGTTGGGGAAGAGGGCTGACTGGGCTGAGGGGATGCTGCCCTCCTTTGGGGGTGCCAGGTTGGGGAAGAGGGCTGACTGGGCTGAGGGGATGCTGCCCTCCTTTGGGGGTGCCAGGTTGGGGAAGAGGGCTGACTGGGCTGAGGGGATGCTGCCCTCCTTTGGGGGTGCCAGGTTGGGGAAGAGGGCTGACTGGGCTGAGGGGATGCTGCCCTCCTTTGGGGGTGCCAGGTTGGGGAAGAGGGCTGACTGGGCTGAGGGGATGCTGCCCTCCTTTGGGGGTGCCAGGTTGGGGAAGAGGGGGTGCCAGGTTGGGGAAGAGGGCTGACTGGGCTGAGGGGATGCTGCCCTCCTTTGGGGGTGCCAGGTTGGGGAAGAGGGCTGACTGGGCTGAGGGGATGCTTCCCTCCTCTGGGGTGGGATGGCTAAGTTGTGACACACCACTCGCTTTGTTACAGCAGATGTTGGATGTCTTTTAATGTGTGTATGCGTCCTGGTTTTAGTGAATTTGTGAGGACGCTAATTCTCTGCAATGACGGAGGTCCTCATGACGAAACATTTTGTTTTTGGATGAGCAGTTTGGTTTTCTGGAAAGTTCCAATTTTTGTTTAGGGTTAAAATGCAGTCTATTTGACTAACACATTGTTGCACATGTTTTTATAGTCTCCAATGCGCAATGGTTTGTCTTGTGTTTTACTATGTATGCTGCTTTATTGGCCAGGGTTTACTGTGGCTAAATAAAGAATATTTAATACCATGAATATCTAAAACTCAGAGAATCAACAAACAACATCTGTTTGAGGTTATTTCATGCATTTTTCCAGGGTGTATATATAGCTAGAAAATATTAAATAGTTACCACACAGTTAATCCTCTAACCTATAGCTAATATGGATGCTGGCTATACCATCTATTCAGACATATGCTTTTTAGTAACAATCTGGCTAGCTAAAGACAACTCATTTTAATTACAGCAACCTGTACTGTGCTATTCATTTGTTGCACATTTCTCACATTGTTTTAAACTTTGTTTTATTTACAACTGATCCCCAATTCACTATTTTATGCAAAGCATCCTAGATGAGTGTTAATGAAGATTTTGGTCACAGAGGTTCAAATTTAAAATTTTTCAACCTGTGTGATGAGAAACTTTTTTATGGTTTTGCAAATTTGAAATAAAAAAACCCAAAAATTCTAGGGTTCTGCAGATCCGGTTATCAACACATTTAAAGGGAAATGACTTATTCAGATCGTGGAGAGCACACCTGGAATGCAGCCGGCCCTGGGGGGGGGGGGCGCGAAGGAGAGGGACTCTTGTAAGGCGGCTATAAAGAGGCTACACAGGAGAGAAGAGAGAGAACTATTGGGGAGTAACGATGGAGTGTGCTCTCTTCATGATTGATTGAGAGCTGCAGAGCTGACTGTTCTTCAGCCAGGTTCTCCCATCTCAGCCTGAGAAACTCTAAAACTCTGTTAGAGTGGTCATGGGTTCCCTGACCAAGGCCCTTCTGCCTGGTTATTTAGTTTGGATAGAAAATTACGCACACAAACATGTGCGTAAACCATGAGTATGCCAGTTTTTAACCAAAAGTTGGCATTTATCAGTGTTGAACTTGACAGGAAGGTGTGCGTATCTACTAATATTTTTTAAAACATAGCCCTTTCAACTGGCATATCCATACAGTTTGAAAACAAGACAAACAATAGACCCATGTGTGTAAAGCAACACATTCGTCATTGCATATTTGACCATACCCTACAATATGCCTTTGTGTTTTTAAACTAGCTACAGCGTTATCACACATTTTGGCTTACAATTTGTAATTTGACAAAATTGACAAAACATATCAGAAATTACTTTCATTTAAAATTCTCACAGAATCAAAATTAATAGAACATAAAATAGGTAGGCCTATGCTTATTCACCACTAATTGAATAAAACAGCCAATAGGCCTACTCAAAATAAAAGTTAGCCTATAAGCAGTAGCTACGCAGCACTAAACGAAAAATGCATTTCACTAGAATTTGAACAATCATTTTAACACAAGATCTTTCCAAGAGTCATTGATCTTCAACAAAACTTCTGAAATGTAATATAGCGTACTTTCTTGGCCACTATCTAGGCTACTGTTTCTTTTAACAGATCTTGCCTTAGCAAGAATGCCTCGGCTATACCGCCACGACCCGGTACAGTCCTCACTAAAAACCATACGGACTGCTACCAAACTGCAGAGCCCTGTAGCACCACTATGGGATGCCAGTGCAGTCAGGGGTACTTGGAGCGATGGGAAAGACGGTGGGCGGGGTCAGATGTGGGAGGAGTCAAACGTTTGACTCCACCCACATTGGTCCTCCCCCGAAATGCACACTGCAGTCGGGGGTACTTGACTTGTTCTGCAGCGAAAATAATGTGAATGTGAAGTTTTATGATTAGCCTAATGGGAAATGTTCACTTACTGCAAAACTACCACAGTGACATGTCGGTGTCCCCATCTAGGACCTTTGCACACTGATCTCCCCAATGATCTCCACACTGATCTCCCCTATAATCTCCACACTGATCTCCCCAATGATGCCAGCGATTTGATAAATGAGGCCCGTCAGTTTGGGAGACACTAACAGGTGGCGCCAGGATAGAAACGACCGAAATCGCCGTCACAACCGCCAATGCCTCGTTGAGCCTGGTATGCTTGCCTATCCCACTGTCTCCTCTCGTTTTTGATGCTGCGGGCGGGGGTGAACCTACTCTAGGTAAACCAGCCGGTCAATTAAAGCTAGAAGTCCTATACTTCTCTTCAAGTATGATAAATGTCAAATCACGCTGCTCCTCAGGGTGGTATGACCAGTTCGAGTGGATTGAGTGTAGTGGGCTAAAGCTAAAGATGCAATTTGAAGCCCTAAGCTCAGCATTATGTGCGTATTCGTTGAATTGAAATCCTTAAAAGGAGCCTTTCTCCGTTCGGAGAAAACTCAGGGGGAGACTTCTCAAACTATCTGAAGAGATGATGATTAAACATGGTATTAGTAGCCAAATTGGGATTTGAGCGCATCACGGCATCGAAAACTGCCAGTAAAGTTGGCAGTGTAGTCACAACTTAATTAGGGAAAACATCTAGCATCAAGAGTGTTAGTGACCTGAGGCAACTTTGGAACAATGTTCTCACACAGATTGCTGAGTTGAAATAAAGATTTCAAGAAGACAAATACGGGATCATGCGAGCGGCAGCCTCCTTTTCCAGAAAATTCCAAATCTGTGGCATTTAAAGAGCTGCTGAAGACCACATGCGATCATTATACAATATCAATTGATGATGCTGAATTGACAGTCATTATGGACTTTTCCTCCATAATGAGTGCACTTCACAGCTGCCCTGGTGATATTTTCTCGACTGTGCGAAATAATACAGCTTACGGTGCATGTTGGATAGGCATGTCCTTTGCCTATCCAAAACAATATCCCCAAACAATAAAAAAGGAGCCTACTCGTCTCCAATTCAAAGGCGAAAGGAATCCTACAATTATTTTAAAGCGAAAAATTAATGTTAAAATAGGTTACATTTTTCCTATCCCAATTATTAGATCGCCTTTAGTTTTTTACTGAGCTCACCCTAATGAAAAAAGCACGTGTAACACAAAAGCGCTCGCCCCACTTCTCATTAATTCTGCAGGCTATAGTGAATATTTTTTCCGTTTACCATCAAGTTTTGTTGTTTGAACTAAATGATTTAGGTGACAAATTAACGGGTCCTTTCACCTAAGCGATTCAGTTCCAAACATTCACCAAAAAGAGCCGTTAACTTTCTCATTCCCGTTTTCGATGCGTACACGTCGTACCAATTAATCTCGAAAATGACAAGGAGCACATATCACAGTGCATCAGTGATTCCCATCTACGGTCCTCAAGTACCCCCAACAGTACACATATTTATTGTAGCCCCAGCCAAGCACAGATGATTCAACTTGTCAACTAATTATCAGGCTCTCACTGAGTTGAATTGGACACTCGAGGACCGGAGTTGGGAACCACTGCTGTGCACTGTCGACGCAAGCCTCCACGGTTTCAGAAATAAGGTTATAGGTTGCTCATAACAAACGGTAGAAAGTGGTAGCTTTATAGTAAACCATTTGTTTTCGTTTACGGATTGTCAAATCCTCCCTAAGCCATTGGCTGGTGATCTCACACCTACTTTGTACAAAGGTCACGAGGTGCGGACTGGGGAAGTTTAAATAATCAGTTTTCTGAAAAACTCGGCCAAGAAGAAACCTCTAAATTACATTCACAGCGGATTAATTCGTGACTATGTCAATGTTTTTATACACTATACTGGCCGGATTGGCTATATTGCCACTCTTCCTTTTCCTCAGAAATCCTTACTTTGTGCAGGACCTGCGGTACACAATTACTTGTATATTCATCGGGTTACGAATAGAAAGCATCAAGAGGAGCAAGCCGTTGTATACCATGCTGGACTGTTTCCTCGATAAGGTGAAAAAACACCCCGACAAACAATTCATTGTATTTGAGGGAAGTTGCTTCACGTACCGGGACGTTGACCTACAGAGCAACAAGATCGCCAGGGCGCTCTCACTGGACGCGGTCTTGGAAGAAGGCGACACCGTCGCGCTCCTTATGGGCAACGAGCCTGCGTACGTGTTCGCCTGGCTCGCCCTGGCTAAATTGGGATGTGCCGCGGCTCTCCTCAACTACAACATCAGGTCCAAGTCCCTAATGCAGTGTTTCTCCTGCTGTGGGGCCAAAGTTCTCCTGACCTCATCAGGTATGTCTGCATTTCAGTGTTTTCATGTTAAACCAAAGTCTTCCCGCAACCTCTTGTTGAAATTATTGTTTATTCGCTCAATATACACATTTGAAATAGTAATAGTGTATGTATGTGACCATTAAAACCCCTCCCCCTTTCACTTATTCTCTTTCTCACCCACATTTTGTCCTCCCTCTCTCCACCTGTTAATCCCTCTTTTTTCTCCTCCCCCCTCTCTCTGGGTTTCTATCTTCTCCCCCATTTTCCTCTCTTTCCCTCTCTACCTCCTCCTGGTTTCTTATTGTCCCTTCCCCTTGCTCGCTTTCATTCTCCTCCTCCCCCTCTCTTCCACTCTTTTTCTGTTTCTCCATCTCCCCAGAGTTTCGGGGAGTGGTAGAGGAGGTGCTCCCTTCCTTGAGGGAGCAGAGTGTGAGTGTGTTTGTGCTGGGTCAGGAGGAGCAGGAGGAGGGGGGGGCTAGGGTGGAGGGGGTAAAGACATTGAGCAGTGGCAAGATACAGCAGGCCTCAGATCAGCCCCTGGACCCACAGCTGAGGTCAAAGGCCACCATAAAGAGCCCCACCCTCTACATCTACACCTCAGGAACCACAGGTAAGGAACACACACAGGCAGAGTAAACATAGCCCCTAGCACCGACCCTAGCTCTAAACCAGGCCACTATCTACAAGAGCATGGTACTAAACATTGAGACACACACACTAATCATAGCCCCTAGTACCAGCCCTAGCTCTAAACCAGGCCACTATCTACAAGAGCATGGTACTAAACATTGAGACACACACACTAATCATAGCCCCTAGCCATGTTTTTAACTGTAGCACCAACCCTTGCCCTTTATCTACATCTGAGAAAGTTATTACACATTCCAGTGCAATACAGAGATAGAAGTTCAGAACTGGTGTGGTCTAAGGGGTCCTGTGTTGCTCAGCTGGTAGAGCAAGGCACTTACAACAGTTTGGTTGCAGGTTCAATTCCCACAGTTGGTTTAGTTTGGCAAGTGTATGCACTGTGTACTTGATATCTGCTGAATTACCTAAATGTAGTAGTAACCTGTTGGGTTTGGTACCGGCCCTGCCCTTTCACAGAGGGTCACGGGCTGCCCGTCTGACTGACCCATGTCCTGTCCACAGGTCTGCCGAAGGCTGCGGTGATCAACCATGAGAGAATGACCCTGGCCGCCTCCATGCAGGCCATCGCAGGTGTGACCCGCGACGACGTCATCTACATCTACCTGCCCCTCTACCACACGGCCGGCTTTGTGATGGGCTTGGTCGGGGCCATAGAGAGAGGTATTGTTCTGGCGTCATTTGGGCCGCGGGCGGCTTGTAAGGCCCCTGAGTCCGGGAGGAGGGTCGCAAAGCAACGGCTGGCATGGAATGTGTGGAACGGTGCTAAACATGTCGTTTTGGCGTGTTCGATAGCGTTCCATTCACATCCAACTCAGTGTGTGTGGAACGGTGCTAAACCGCTTTCATGTTTAGGGGGTTGAGGATTCCCTACTTTTCCTCCCGAGTTTTGGGAGTTTCGCAACGTTAACTGTTGAAGGGTTAAAAGGATGTCGCCAGTGAGGAAAGATCACGTCAGTTTCCAGAGTAAGAGATACTTTATTGACAAAGCATAGGCAGGCTGGTTTTGTAAATGGGGAATTCCTTTACTTACACACCGCTGGTGATGATACATGTACCCTAAAGTATAGTTTCATATATTTATTCTGATATATAGTGTTTTTCTGGGCAAATAAACGCCCACTTGCGTTAATTTAAAAAATTGGCCTGGTACTGCATGCCTGGTACTGTATGTACTGTATGTTACACCCTGACAGCTTTCGCAGTTCAAGGCTGAGTCCCAGATATCCACAGAAACTGCTGACAACACTGGCTGATGTTGCAGATCACACATGATCATCGTCAGTATCTGAGCCTTTGTTCATTCGATGACAGCAGGAGTGCCGAACCCTGAGACAACAGGGCTGGGTTCCCTACTGTCCCAAGGTGAAAGGTGAAAGGGCAGGAAGGGATCTTCAGGGTTTAGGTAACGGAGACAGAAACACCCGCGTGTGGCCATAGCAGTGGTCATATTCCTTGTAGGCTGAAATGAACAGAGTAGGAACATGAGACTCTAAAATATGTGCATTGCTTGAACATAATCAGCCATCTGACCAGTCATGCAAAATAATTTAGTTAATCGCTGTTATCTGGCCATTTACACCCTCTCTTGCTTGAAGGGATAGTTTGACCTAAAATCCTGTTTGTGCAGGTTGCAGAGTTTCAGTTGATTTGATTTGGGCTAACCTAATGATGCTAACTCCAGTCTAGGAGAGGTGCAATATGACGCCATGGGCCTTTGCAACCCCTGGTACGGGGAATTTCAACCAAACAGGTTTTTCTCTTAAAGTGTTCCCAATCAGAGTGCATTACATTCGTTATTGAACAGGGCCTTTCCGGGGCCTAGAGTTGGTCCTTCGTGGTCTGGTCACATGGTCAGTACAGTACAAGTCAAAATGGTGACCTCTGTTGACCCTGTTTCAGGCAACACCGTCATCCTGAGGAGGAAGTTCTCGGCCTCTCAGTTCTGGGACGACTGCAGGAAGTACAACGTGACTGTGATCCAGTACATAGGAGAGATCATGAGGTACCTCTGTAATACGCCCAAGGTACTGGAACACACGCTTCCTGGTTGTTGGATCGTCTAGAGGACGACAGAGCTAAATTAAATCTTCTCTTTTCCTCAGAAAGATAACGACAGGCAGCACAAGGTACGCCTGGCCTTGGGTAACGGGATCCGAGCTGACACTTGGTCCGAGTTCTTGGAGCGTTTCGGGGATATCCGTATCTGTGAATGCTACGGAGCCACGGAGGGAAACGTAGGATTCGTCAACTACATCGGAAAAGTCGGAGCGATCGGCAGAGAGAACTTCATTCACAGAGTCGGTTTACTGCTACTACTACTACAACAGTTACTACATCTATTACTACATCTATTACTACTACTACAAGTTACTACATCTATTACTACTACTATTACTACTACTACAAGTTACTACATCTATTACTACTACTATTACTACTACTACAACAGTTACTACATCTATTACTACTACTATTACTACTACTACAACAGTTACTACATCTATTACTACTACTATTACTACTACTACAATAATTACTACATCTATTACTACTACTACAACAGTTACTACATCTATTACTACTACTATTACTACTACTACAACAGTTACTACATCTATTACTACTACTATTACTACTACTACAACAGTTACTACATCTATTACTACTACTATTACTACTACTACAACAGTTACTACATCTATTACTACTACTATTACTACTACTACAACAGTTACTACATCTATTACTACTACTACTATTACTACTACTACAATAATTACTACATCTATTACTACAATAATTACTACATCTATTACTACATCTATTACTACAACTATTACTACTACTACAACTATTACTAGCAAGCAAGCAAGTTTATTTATGTAGCACAATTCATACATTTATGTAGCGCAATTCAATGTGCTTTACAAAGAAAAATACATGAAAATACAATATCAAAACAAATAAATACATCATAATAATAAAAAATACAATAAGAAAACATATAAAGATTAAAAATGGGATAAAAACATAGGAAGCTATAAGGCTAAACAGTTTGGTTAAGTTTAGGTGCTCAGTCATAGGTACGTGAGAAGAGAAGTGTTTTTAACCTGGATTTAAAAATTGATACGTTTGGGCCACGTCAAAGATCTTCTGGTCGTTTATTCCAGTTGTGTACAGCATAAGTGCTAAACGCAGCTTCTCCATGTTTAGTTTGGACTCTGGGGTCTACTAGCTGACCTGTGTTTATAGATCTAAGAGCCCTCCTCGGTTTATATTTTTCAAACATATCATGTATTTGGCTCCCAAAACATTCAGAGATTTATAAACTAAAAGCACCACTTTGAAATCTATTCTGTTACTGACTGGAAGCCAATGCCAAGATTTAAAAAAAAAACTATTATTTACAAGTATGAATTATTGATTACCAATCAATCAAGTTTATTAATAAAGCCATTTTTACTTGGGCAGTTTATGAGAAGTATTAATTTTCGTCCCTGAAAATAGTTGGAAAGGACACACATATCAGCCCCTCTTATCTGGAGATTATCTCATTTGTCTTGTTGCACAAAACAATGAGTACAGGTAGTGAGTGTCAGACAGTCCTCACTCAAGTCCCTGACCATGGATGGTTCTGAGGCTTGAAAATAAAAATGAAATAAACAGAAAAAATAACTGCTATAAGCATTATAAAATAATCCCACCTGTCAACGCGTCAACCTCAGCCCTATTAAAAAACGTTTAATCAGAGTCTAATCAGGCATTTAATCTCTGGAATAGATCAAAACATGGATCAGCTGGGGCTCCCCAAGGAGAGAGTTAGAATCCTCTGGCATACAGCTATTACAGAAATACTTATGATACTAAGCATATTTTTACTTGTTTCCTATGATTATAGGCAGGCAACCCATATGCCCTGATTCAGTATGACACAGAGAGAGAGGAACCTGTCCGAGACTGCAGAGGTTTCTGTGTGAAAGTCCCTAAAGGTGAGAACACTCATTCACTGACCATCGCACACGTGCGCACGCACGCACACACACACACACAAACTTTTTCTTGCTTTTCTGGACCTCAGGAGAAACGGGTCTACTGGTGGCTAAGATTAGCTCACGAGCTCCATTCAGCGGCTACGCTAAGAGCCCGCAGCAGACAGAAAGAAAGAAGCTGAAGGATGTGTTTGTGAAGGGAGACCAGTACTTCAACAGCGGCGACCTGCTGAGGATAGACAATGAGGGTTTCGTTTACTTCATGGACCGCATTGGAGACACCTTCAGGTATCGGTTTGTGTACCAGAAGCATCTAAAGAGTGCTGATCTGTGTTGAGTTTTAGTTAAACTTTTAGTTAATTTAGTATTTCTTCATGTTTAAAAGGCACCACCAGTTCATTAGATTGGTTGGTTGATTGATTGACAAACAGGTGGAAAGGAGAAAATGTGGCGACCACAGAAGTTTCTGATAACCTGATCATGGTGGAATGCATCGAAGAAGCAAATGTTTACGGGGTCAAAGTTCCAGGTGAGGACATCAGTGATTACATTAGGCATATCTCTCTTCTTAAAAACATTATATCTGTAATTATTTGTTTCATAAAATGTTATAGAACAGCAGTTGTGTGTGTGTTTGTGTGTGTGTGTGTATACACATTCAACACGGTCACATCCATTAGCCCTGAGTTTCATGTCATTGTGTATTAATTAGCCCTAATATTCACATAATTCTCTTTTAATAGGCTTCAGGTTTAATCTCCATGTTGGTTTATGAGGAGAGAAGGGGGGGTAGTCATTTCTGGACATCCCGCTGTCTTGCTGATTATGATTTGTGATGTACAGGACATGAAGGTAGGATTGGAATGGCAGCGCTCACACTTAAGGACAACATGGAGTTTGACAGCAAAGCCACTTATGAACATGTCAAGACCTCCTTGCCCAGTTACTCTAGGCCACGCTTCATTCGCATACAGGTAGCACCATTCATTTCACTTGTTATCTGGTTGTATAGCGTCTCTTCAAGCAGAAAAGCAAATTATAATGTGACGCAATTCTGCATGAAAATGTGAATTTTCTTAAATGATCTTTAAATCAATTCATCGGTTTCATGGGTGAAAGACGCCCTTTAACGTCTCTTCCTGTCTTTTGGGTGTAAAATGACAGAATTCTCTGGATGTGACTGGAACGTTCAAGATGATGAAGGTGAAGCTTGTCAATGAGGGATTCAACCCGTCCGTGATACGAGATCGCTTGTTTTACCTGGAGGACAAGGAGGGCTACATCCCCATGACACAAGAGATTTACAGCTCCATCACGGATGGAAAGCTACGGCTGTGATTTATTTCCAATAGATTCTGACTGTCTATCTTTTATTTTGAAAGGTGTTGCGTTGTTCTTTTGATTACAACATGATTGTGGCACTCAAAGCTGAAATGTACAAGAAACAGTTCTGTTTGAAGGTAAGGGAGTAAAATATGTTTTTACATTATCTTAAGGAAAAAATAATAATCAGTACAGAGAATATTATTGAAAATATTAAATTGTTTAATAAGTACAAAATCAGATGGATTTTGCAATCTAAAACAATTGTATCAGAAAGATCGGGCTGGGCTGGTCCTGGTCTACTCTTTGAATGCAGTCTTGAAAAGGTCTTGGTCTGAATTGATATTGGTTATTGGTTTAAAGTAACAAGTGAGTTTTGAATTCTGTAGAGAAACATTGTTTACTTAAAAAATGTTTTTGGTTAAATACATATCTTGGCCTGGATTCAATACGTTCACGGGTCGGAGAAAATGTCTTTCAAAGGCTCTGTTATTGAGTTCAAAGACCTCATTCACCACATTGCACATTGAATGGTCACATAAAAATGGCCTTCAAATGGAGTGTCGTTGATAAAGAGCAATTGTATTGAATATAGTCTTGAAATTGGGTTGGGCATAACCAGGTCTTTCATGTGATGTTGTGACCTCGCTCAGCGCTCTGTACTTCACCTTGAGCTGTGTGGCATGATACCAGAAGCACGTTAACTGTTACATCACAGGCTCACACCGACAGTGACTGAACTTTGGCCTCTTGATAGGGATTGTCGGTGACCTTGAAACTTGCCATGAACAGGTTGAACCTGTTAATCATTGTTCTCCACGGAGATATTGACTGATCCTTCAACGTCATAATCAGGCCGGGTGTTTTGGAAAAGCACTTTGGGACAACTGCTCATGTAAAAATGGCTTTATAAATAAACTTGATTGATTGGTAATCACTGTGAAGTGCGAATTTGATTTGCATGAACAAAATGCATCATCGGACCTGAAGCATTTTAAAAAGCATGGCAGTGAATAGGAGGAAGATGAGCGTCACGATGTGTTCAAATTCAGCATCCATTCAAGTCTTCCTCCTCTTCGTCCCCCTTCTTCTCTTGCTCTTCCTCTTTCTTTCACACTCCCATTCTTTCACTCTAGTTTATTGAACCATTGATGTAGTCTAGGGCATTGACCTGTAAGTCAACACATTGCATTCAAGGAAACAAGG